>NC_057800.1:67836282-68195856 GCF_018294505.1 Triticum aestivum | reverse complement strand
TTGGCCGCCGCCTCGCCATCGTCGCCGGCCGCCGCGCCACCGCATCGTCCCGCGCCCGCGCGCGCCTCCCCGCCTTCCATCGCCGCCACGGCGAGCTCCCGGAGCGGATCCCGCTTCTCCGGCGACCCCCAAGCCCCGACCGGCCTCCTCCTTGGCGCCGACGTCTTCTCTGGCGAACTTCGATCCGCGTGCACGAAACCCTAGATCCAGATCTGGGAGGTTGACCTCGTTTTCTCCCAAGTCTGCATAATTTTTGGCATACTTCATCGCATCATAACTTTGCATCCGTGGCTCCATTTTGGGCGTGTAGCATATCAAATTGTTCGTCTCGATGTGTACTTCAATTCATTCCATTGCACCATGTTCATTTGAGTTAATCTTGATGCCCTAAATGATGTTGCAAGAGTGCTATGTAATGTTAGTTTCAGACTCTTATCAGGATTTGGACATTTGTGCTATAAAATAATAGCATGAATACTTCATAAATTATAGATACGTTGGAGACGTATCAGCATCCCCAAGCTTAATTCCAACTCGTCCTCGAGTAGGTAAATGATAAAAGAAATAATTTATGAAGTGTGAATGCTAACAAAGTGAATAAGTTTGATCAATGATAATTTCAATCGCTTTTCCTAGCATCATAACATCAATTCTTTCTTATAAAACTTCTCATGTTATAGTGGCAACCAATTCACATGTTAAGGTTCAAACAATGAATTCTCTTGAAACCCAACAACCTATGTTCTTAGTCACCAAGACATTGCAATTCAACTTGTTCAACAGAGTTTAAGTAAGAACTCCACATACTCAACCATCATATAGTCTTCTATGATTGCTAACACTCACCTTGTACACATGAGCAAAATGTTTCAACCGGACACATAGAAAGATAGGGGCTTATTGTTTTGCCGCCCAACATATTCACCTCAAGGGTGATGTCAACAATAATAACTCATGCTACCCATATCCAACTGGATATATGTGCCTAGATCTTTCCTCACCACATGATGCTTGCCAAAAGAGGAAATATAAAAAGGAATATAGAGAAGAACTTTGACTCTTGCATAAAAGTGAAAGATAGGCCCTTCGCAGAGGGAAGTAGAGGTTGCCATGCGCTTATTTGTTTGTATGCTCAATCACTTAGTGCAAAAGAACATCACGTTACATTGCCCCTTATGATAGTGACCTTTATTATGCAGTCTGTCGCTTTTATTCTTCACCATCACAAGTTCGTGCAACACTCAATTTTCTCTTACACTAAATGATCTCACACTTTTAGAAGCAATTTTTATTGCCTTTTTGCATCGATGACAACTTACTTGAAGGATCTTGCTCAATCCTTAGGTAGGTATGGTGGACTCATAAAAAAATATTTGGGTTTAAGGGTTTTTGGATGCACAAGAAGTATCTCTACTTTGGCTAGCAATGATGGGGGCAAGCACCACATGTTGAAGGATCCATGACAATATAACTTCTAGAATATGAACAAACATAAACCATTACATTGTCTTCCTTGTCCAACTTCAACAATTTTGACATATAATATTTTGATGGGGGCTCACAATCACAAAAGATTTCTGTGATGGTGTATTTATATGTGAAAGTTCTCTTCCTTATACTAATTATTTGCGAATTGCTTGTATGACCAATATTGTGATTGTCAAGCCTCAAAAGATTTCACTTTCTAAACCCAATATGAAGCTACCCTAGGCATGATATTATTTCAACTTCATGCCATTCAATTTATTCAACAATTTACTCATAGGATATAAGTGAAGCACAAGAGTAAATGACATAGGAAAGAGCTTCGTTGACGGGATGTGAATGCCGCTTACTTAGCCTCCTTGGCAACTATTTGAGGACTCTATTTTATTTAAAACTTTTAGATCTAAGTATTTTATTAAAACAACAAGCAAAATGAAAATAAAATTACATTCTAAGAATAACACAACTCATGTGAAGAAGCGAAAACTTAGGCTCAACCGATACTAACCGATAATTGTTGAAGAGGAAAGGTGGGATGCCTATCGGGGCATCCCCAAGCTTAGATGCTTGAGACTTATTGAAATATTATCTTGAGGTGACTTGGGTATCCCCAAGCTTGAGCTTTTGTGTCTTCTTAATTCTTCTCATATCATGGTTTTCCTAAATCTCAAAAGTTTCATCCACACAAAACTCAACAAGAACTCGTGGGATAAGTTAGTATAAACCAATGCAAAAACCTCATCATTCTCTACTGTAGAAAATCACTAAAATTATTATTCAACATTGCACACTAAATGCCTTTGCATATGTAATACTCCTATCCTCAAATAGAATCATTAAACAAGCAAACATATGCAAACAATGCAATGTATACTTGCAAAATAAGCATGGCAAAGGCTATCATTGCCACTTTTATTGAAATAAAAGATGCAAAACTTTATTCTAAATAACATCAAGCAAATCCTAACAAAATAAAATGATGCTCCAAGCAAAACACATATCATATGATGAATGAAAACATAGCTCCCAGTGAGGTTACCGATAATGTTGGAGACGAAAGAGGGGATGCCTTCCGGGGCATCCCCAAGCTTAGTTGCTTGGATCTTCCTTGAATATTACCTTGGGGTGCCTTGGGCATCCCCAAGCTTAGGGTCTTATCGCTCCTTATTCTCCTCATATCGATATCTCACCCAAAGCTTGAAAAACTTCAATCACACAAAACTTAACGGAACTTTGTGAGATAGGTTAGTATGATAAAGAGCAAAACCACTCACTTTTGTTACTGCCAAAGACAAGATTCATAATTGTTCTCACACAATGCCTACTGTACCATATCATTTCCACAATTTATATTGAGCAATATAAGCCATAGAAACTAGAAACAAGCAAACTATGCATTGAAAACAGAATCTGTCAAAAAACAGAATAGTCTGTAGTAATCTGTACTCCAACCATACTTCTGTTACTCCAAAACTTCTGAAAAATTAGGACAACCTGAGAAAATTGTCTATTAATCTTCTGCAAAAAGAATCATCATTTTATCACGCTTATGTTAAAAATAAAAATTATTTTTGTGAGAGCAAAAGTTTCTATTTTTCAGCAAGATCAAATCAACTATGACCGTAAGCCATCCCAAAGGTCTTACTTGGCACTTTATTGAAACAAAAGCAATAAAACATGATTACTGCAGTAGCCTAATCATGGGAACACACAAAAATAGTAGGTAAAAGTGTTGGGTTGTCTCCCAACAAGCGCTTTTCTTTAATGCCTTTTAGCTAGGCATGATGATTCAATGATGCTCGCATAAAAGATAAGAATTGAAACATGAAGAGAGCATCATGAAGCATATTACTAGAACATTTTAGGTCTAACCCACTTCCTATGCATAGGTATTTTGTGAGCAAACAACTTACGAGAACAAGAATCAACTAGCATAGGAAGACAAAACAAGTGCAACTTCAAAACAATCAACACATAGAGAAGAAACTTGATATTATTGAGATATGTAAGAGCATAAGTTCCTTCCTCATAATAATATTCAGAAACATCATGAATGGATTCAACAATATAACTATCACATACAACACTATTTTCATGATGCATAAGCATAGAAGATTTATTACTCTTTATGGCATACATGTCATAATAATAACAATCATAGATAGGAACTTTATTGTCATAGTTAATTGAAACCTCTTCCAAAATAGTGGATGTATCACTAGTTAAGTCATGACCTCTCCAAATCCACTTTCATCAATATTGTAATCAGATTCAACACCCTCCAAAATAATGGGATCACTACTACCTAGAGTTGACACTCTTCCAAACCCACTTTCATCAATGTAATCATCATAATAAATATTCTTATCAAAAGTAGAAGGAATCAAAGGATCATATTCATTAAGCAAAGCATCCTCAAGCTTAGGACAAGCATTATTTCCAGCAAATAAATCTTCAAACATATCATACTCATTAAACATAGGATCCCCAAGCTTGTGGTTTTGCATATCATCACAATCATTCTTATCAATAGTATGAATGGCACCAATTGTATAGCAAACATTATTATCATATTCTTCCAAGCAAGTGATAAAAATATTTTCACGATCGTAAGGGATATCGTTGTCTTCCCAATCATAATCATTACAACGAGTACTAGGTATCACAAAATCATACTCAATATCATCATCCTCCATCAACATATTTGATTCACTTTCATGAGGCACAATGGTAGGAGCAACATTATTTGGGAGAGATACCTTTTTACCTTTATTCTTTATTCTTTTCTTCTTCTTCACCACATCATGTGTGGGTTTAATTAATTCTTTCAAGCTTTTTGTTGAAGAGATTGATTGGATAGGAAGCTCCTCCTCGTTACCCGATTCATCATAATAAACACTAGGAGGGTATTGGGAAATATTTTCTCTTTCATTAGTACTCTCTTCATATTCTATTTGTTTTCTTGTCTTTATATAGTTGGCAATATAAGGATTCTCAATGCAATTTACCGCACAAAACATATAAATTTCCTCTAGATCAAAATCAAGAATTCTCTTGAGATTTGGAAAACCCTTACTTATATGTTTCATTTCTTCATACCCCAAAATAATACTAAGCTCTTTATGATGCTCAAGGGAAATCAAGTTATCATAATTTTTGGACACGATTTGATCATGAAACAATTTGCACTGGAGATTTAAATGACCACATTCATTGCAAAGTTCACAAGGATGGCGAAAAAATTACATCTTTCAGCACAACCATCTAGCCTCTCTTGCAACTCTTTCATTTCTAAATATTTATGCTTCTTACAAAATCTATCTTCCCTTTTTGGTGTGCAAATGCATTCCCAATTCACTCTGCAAAAATTGACATGCTTATAAGAAACATTTTTGTCATGACTTGTGCAATCATCATTAGCATTTTGGATATTCAAAGAATTTATACTAACAACATTGCAATCATGCTCGTCATTCAAATATTTTGAGCCAAATATTTTATTGACTTCTTCTAACAATTGAGCAGAATTTTCTGAACCATCATTTTTAAGAAAGATATTATAAAGATGATCAATAATATGATGCAACCTCAATTCCATTTTTTATGTAGTTTTATTTTATAAACCAAACTAGTGATAAAACAAGAAACTAAAATATTCAATTGCAAGATATAAAGATATACCTTCAAGCACTCACCTCCTCGGCAACGGCGCCAGAAAAGAGCTTGATGTCTACTACGCAACTTTATTCTTGTAGACACGTGTTGGGCCTCCAAGCGCAGAGTTTTGTAGGACAATAGCAATTTTCCCTCAAGTGGATGACCTAAGGTTTATCAATCCATGAGAGGTGTAGGATGAAGATGGTCTCTATGAAACGACCCTACAACCAAATACAAGAAATCTCGTGTGTCTCCAACACACCCAATACATGGTAAATTGTATAGGTGTACTAGTTTGGCGAAGAGATGGTGATAAAAGTGTAATATGGATGGTAGAAATATACTTTTATAATCTGAATAAATAAAAACAGTAAGGTAGCAAATAGTAAACGGGCCCAAAAACGGTATTGCAATGCTTAAAAACAAGGCCTAGGGACTGTACTTTCACTAGTGCAATCTCTCAGCAGTGCTAACATAGTTGGATCATATGATTATCCCTCAAACTGCAATAAAGAGTCACTCGCAAGTTCCTATTAGCGGAGAACAAAAGATAGAAATTGTTTGTAGGGTACGAAACCACCTCAAAGCTATTCTTTTCGTTCGATCTATTGAAGAGTTCGTACTAAAATAACACAAAGCTATTCTTTCCGTTCGATCTATCCTAGAGTTCATACTAAAATAACACCAAAGCAAATTCATATTCGTAATACTCAATCCAACATAAAGAACTACAAGGAGACCCCAAAGTTTCTATCGGAGAAAAGATAATAAAAATGTGCATCAACCCCTATGCATAGATTACCCCAATGTCATCGTGGAAATCCATGAGTTGAATGCCAAAACACATATCAAGTGAATCAATATGATATCTCATTGTCATCTCAAGTATTCATACCGCAAGATATACATCATCCGACAAGATAAAACTTCAAAGGGTAAAGATTCAATTCATCACAACAAGGGTATAGATGGGAGAAACATCATATTATCCGACTATATTAACAAAGCCCGTGATATAGATCACGAGAGAGAGATTAAACACATAGCTACTGGTACAAACCCTCAGCCCGAGGGTGGACTACTCCCTCCTCATCGTGGTGGCCGCCGGGATGATGAAGATGGCCAACGGAGATGATTCCCCCCTCCGACAGGGTGCCGGAACGAGTCTAGATTGGTTTTCGGTGGCTACGTTTCCTTGCTGCGGTGGAACTTCTAATCTAGGTTAACCCCGAGGGGTTTCCGAATATTTGGGAATATATAGTGCAAAGAAGGGGTACGGGAGGCCACCAAGGTGGGCACAACCCACATGGGTGTTGGAAATATGCCCTAGAGGCAATAATAAATTAGTTATTATTATATTTCCTTGTTCATGATAATCGTTTCTTATCCATGCTAGAATTGTATTGATAGGAAACTCAGATACATGTGTGGATACATAGACAACACCATGTCCCTAGTAAGCCTCTAGTTGACTAGCTCGTTGATCAATAGATGGTTACGGTTTCCTGACCATGGACATTGGATGTCATTGATAACGGGATCACATCATTAGGAGAATGATGTGATGGACAAGACCCAATCCTAAGCCTAGCACAAGATCATGTAGTTCGTATGCTAAAGCTTTTCTAATGTCAAGTATCATTTCCTTAGACCATGAGATTGTGCAACTCCCGGATACCGTAGGAGTGCTTTGGGTGTGCCAAACGTCACAACGTAACTGGGTGGCTATAAAGGTACACTACAGGTATCTCCGAAAGTGTCTGTTGGGTTGGCACGAATCGAGACTGGGATTTGTCACTCCGTGTAAACGGAGAGGTATCTCTGGGCCCACTCGGTAGGACATCATCATAATGTGCACAATGTGATCAAGGAGTTGATCACGGGATGATGTGTTACGAAACGAGTAAAGAGACTTGCCGGTAACGAGATTGAACAAGGTATCAGGATACCGACGATCGAATCTCGGGCAAGTATCGTACCGCTAGACAAAGGGAATTGTATACGGGATTGATTAAGTCCTTGACATCGTGGTTCATCTGATGAGATCATCGTGGAACATGTGGGAGCCAACATGGGTATCCAGATCCCGCTATTGGTTATTGACTGGAGAGTCATCTCGGTCATGTCTGCATGTCTCCCGAACCCGTAGGGTCTACACACTTAAGGTTCGGTGACGCTAGGGTTATAGAGATATTAGTATGCGGTAACCTGAAAGTTGTTCGGAGTCCCGGATGAGATCCCGGATGTCACGAGGAGTTCCGGAATGGTCCGGAGGTAAAGAATTATATATAGGAAGTGCTATTTCGACTATCGGAACAAGTTTCGGGGTCACCGGTATTGTACCGGGACCACCGGAAGGGTCCCGGGGGTCCACCGGGTGGGGCCACCTGCCCCGGGGGGCCACATGGGCTGTAGGGGGTGCGCCTTGGCCTGTATGGGCCAAGGGCACCAGCCCCAAGAGGCCCATGCGCCAAGAGATAAGGGAAAGGAAGAGTCCTAAAGGGGGAAGGCACCTCCGAGGTGCCTTGGGGAGGATGGACTCCTCCTTGGCCGCACGCTTCCTTGGAGGAAGGGCCAAGGCTGCGCCCCCCCTCTCCCTTGGCCCTATATATAGTGAGGGGAAGGGAGGGCAGCAACACCTAAGCCCTGGCGCCTCCCTCTCCCTCCCATGACACATCTCCCTCCTCCCGCAGCGCTTGGCGAAGCCCTGTTGGAATCCGGCTACTTCCACCACCACGCCGTCGTGCTGCTGGATCTCCATCAACCTCTCCTCCCCCCTTGCTGGATCAAGAAGGAGGAGACGTCGCTGCTCCGTACGCGTGTTGAACGCGGAGGTGCCGTCCGTTCGGCGCTAGGATCATCGGTGATTTGGATCACGACGAGTACGACTCCATCAACCCCGTTCTCTTGAACGCTTCCGCGTGCGATCTACAAGGGTATGTAGATCCACTCCTCCCTCGTTGCTAGATGACTCCATAGATAGATCTTGGTGACACGTAGGCAAATTTTGAATTTATGCTACGTTCCCCAACAGTGGCATCATGAGCTAGGTCTATGCGTAGTTACTATGCACGAGTAGAACACAAAGTAGTTGTGGGCGTCGATATTGTCAATTATCTTGCCGTTACTAGTCTTATCTTGATTCGGCGGCATCGTGGGATGAAGCGGCCCGGACCGACCTTACACGTACTCTTACGTGAGACTGGTTCCACCGACTGACATGCACTAGTTGCATAAGGTGGCTAGCGGGTGTCTGTCTCTCCCACTTTAGTCGGATCCGATTCGATGAAAAGGGTCCTTATGAAGGGTAAATAGCAATTGGCATATCACGTTGTGGTTTTTGCGTAGGTAAGAAACGTTCTTGCTAGAAACCCATAGCAGCCACGTAAAACATGCAAACAACAATTAGAGGACGTCTAACTTGTTTTTGCAGGGTATGCTATGTGATGTGATATGGCCAAGAAGAATGTGATGAATGATATGTGATGTATGAGATTGATCATGTTCTTGTAATAGGAATCACGACTTGCATGTCGATGAGTATGACAACCGGCAGGAGCCATAGGAGTTGTCTTTATTTATTTATGACCTACGTGTCAACATAAACGTCATGTAATTACTTTACTTTATTGCTAACCATTAGCTGTAGTAGTAGAAGTAATAGTTGGCGAGACAACTTCATGAAGACACGATGATGGAGATCATGATGATGGAGATCATGGTGTCATGCCGGTGACGATAATGATCATGGAGCCCCGAAGATGGAGATCAAAAGGAGCAATATGATATTGGCCATATCATGTCACTATTTGATTGCATGTGATGTTTATCATGTTTATACATCTTATTTGCTTAGAATGATGGTAGTAAATAAGATGATCCCTCGTTAAAATTTCAAGAAAGTGTTCCCCCTAACTGTGCACCGTTGCGAAAGTTCGTCGTTTTGAAGCACCACGTGATGATCGGGTGTGATAGATTCTTACGTTCGAATACAACGGGTGTTGACGAGCCTAAAATGTATAGACATGGCCTCGGAACACATGCAAAACACTTAGGTTGACTTGACGAGCCTAGCATGTACAGACATGGCCTCGGAACACAAGAGACCGAAAGGTCGATCATGAGTCGTATGGTAGATATGATCAACATGAAGATGTTCACCGATGTTGACTAGTCCGTCTCACATGATGATCGGACACGGCCTAGTTGACTCGGATCATGTAATCACTTAGATGACTAGAGGGATGTCTATCTGAGTGGGAGTTCATAAGATGAACTTAATTATCCTGAACATAGTCAAAAGGTCTTCGCAAATTATGTCGTAGCTCGCGCTTCAGTTCTACTGTTTAGATATGTTCCTAGAGAAAATTTAGTTGAAAGTTGATAGTAGCAATTATGCGGACTAGGTCCGTAAACTGAGGATTGTCCTCATTGCTTCATAGAAGGCTTATGTCCTTAATGCACCGCTCAGTGTGCTGAACCTCGAACGTTGTCTGTGGATGTTGGGAACATCTGACATACAAATTTTGATAACTATGTGATAGTTCAGTTAAACGGTTTAGAGTTGAGGCACCAAAGACGTTTTGAAACATCGCGAAACATATGAGATGTTTCGAGGGCTGAAATTGGGATTTCAGGCTCGTGCCCACGTCAAGAGGTATAAAGACCTCCGACGATTTTCTTAGCCTGCAAACTAAGGTAGAAAAGCTCAATTGTTGAGCTTGTGCTCAGATCGTCCGAGTACAACAATCATTTGAATTGAGTGGGAGTTGATCTTCCAGATGAGATAGTGATGTTTCTCCGAAGTCATTACCACCAAGCTGCTAGAGCTTCGTGATGAACTATAATATATCAGGGACATATATGATGATCCTTGAGATATTCGCGATGTTTGACACCACAAAAGTAGAAATCAAGAAGGAGCATCAATTGTTGATGGTTAGTGAAACCACTAGTTTCAAGAAGGGCAAGGGCAAGAAGGGATACTTCATGAAACGGCAATTCAGCTGCTGCTCTAGTGAAGAAACCCAAGGTTGAACCCAAACCCGAGACTAAGTGCTTCTGTAATAAGGGGAACAGCCACTGGAGCAGAATTACCCTAGATACTTGGTAAAAGAGAAGGCTGGCAAGGTCGATAGAAGTATATTGGATATACATTGTGTTAATGTGTACTTTACTAGTACTCCTAGTAGCACCAGGGTATTAGATACCGGTTCGGTTGCTAAGTGTTAGTAACTCGAAACAAAAGGCTACGGAATAAACGGAGACTAGCTAAAAGGTGAGATGACGATATGTGTTGGAAGTATTTCCAAGGTTGATCAAATATCGTACGCTCCCTCTACCATCGAGATTGGTATTAAAACCTAAATAATTGTTATTTGGTGTTTGCATTGAGCATAGACATGATTGGATTATGTCTATCGTGACACGGTTATTCATTTAAGGAGAATAATGGTTACTCTGTTTATTTGAATAATACCATCCCAATCGTAGTGATACACATTTTCATGCCAGAGGTATAAGATAGTAATGATAGTACCACCTACTTGTGGCACTGCCACATAAGTCATATCAGTATAAAACGCATGAAGAAGCTCCATGTTGATGGATCTTTGGGCTCACTCGTTTTTGAAAAGTTTGAGGCTTGCGAACCATGTCTATTGGTGTATATGCATGAAGAAACTCCATACAAATGGACCGTTTTGACTCACTTGATTTTGAATCACTTGAGACATGCAAATCATACCACATGGGCAAGATGACTGAAAGCCTCGTTTTCAGTAAAATGGAACTAGAAAGCAACTTGTTGGAAGTAATACATTTTGATGTGTGCAGTCCAATGAGTGCTGAGGCATGTAGTGGATATCGTTATGTTCTTACTTCATAGATGATTTGAGTAGATTTACTTGATGAATCACGAGTCTGAATTATTGAAAGGTTCAAGTAATTTCAGGGTGAAGTTGAAAGATCGTCGTGACAAGAGGATAAAATATCTATGATATGATCATAGAGATGAATATCTGAATTACGAGTTTGGCATAGAATTAAGACGTTGTGGAAATTGTTTCACAACTAATATAGCCTGGAACACCATAGTGTGATGGTGTGTCCGAACATCATAACTGCACCCTATTGGATATGATGCATACCATGATGTCTCTTATCGAATTACCACGATAGTTTATGGGTTAGGCATTAGAGACAACCACATTCACTTTAAATAGGGCACCACGTAATTCCGATGAGATGACACCGTATGAACTATGGTTTAGAGAAACCTAAGCTGTCATTTCTTAAAAGTTTGGGGCTGCGACGCTTATGCGAAAAAGTTTCAGGCTGATAAGCTCGAACCCAAAGCGGATAAATGCATCTTCATAGGACACCCAAAACAGTTGGGTATACCTCCTGTCTCAGAACCGAAAGCAATAAGGGATTGTTTCTAGAATCGAGTCCTTTCTCGAGGAAAAGTTTCTCTCGAAAGAATTGAGTGGGAGGATGGTGGAGACTTGATGAGGTTATTGAACCGTCTCTTCAACTAGTGTGTGGCAGGGCACAGGAAGTTGTTCCTGTGGCACCTACAACAATTGAAGTGGAAGCTTATGATAGTGATCATGAAACTTTAGATCAAGTCACTACCAAACCTCGTGGGATGACAAGGATGCGTACTACTTCAGAGTGGTACGTAATCCTGTCTTGGAAGTCATGTTGCTAGACAACAATGAACCTACGAGCTATGGAGAAGCGATGGTGGGCCCGGATTCCGATAAACGGCTCGAGGCCATAAAATCCGAGAGAGGATCCATGTATGGAAACAAAGTGTAGACTTTGACAGAACAGCTCGATGGTCGTGAGGCTGTTGAGGACAGATGGATTTTAAAAGGAAGACGGACAATGATGGTAAATGTCACCATTAAGAAAGCTCTACTTGTCGTTAAGATGTTTTCCGACAAGTTCAAGGAGTTGACTACGATGAGACTTTCTCACTCATAGTGATGCTAAGTGTCTGTTGGAATTATATTAGCGATTACTGCATTATTTATGAAATCTTGCAGATAGGATGTCAAAAACATTGTTTCCTCGACGTTTTTTTTGAGGAAAGGTTGTATGTGATACAAACCGGAAGGTTTTGTCAATCCTGAAAGATGCTAATAAGTATGCAAAGCTCCAGCAATCCTTCTAGGGACTGGAGTAAGCATCTCGGAGTTGGAATGTATGCTTTGATGATGATCAAAGATTTTGGGTTTATACAAAGTTTATGAGAAACTTGTATTTCCAAAGAAGTGAGTGGGAGCACTATAGAATTTCTGATGAATATATGTTGTTGACATATTGTTGATCAGAAATGACGTAGAAATTTCTGGAAAGCATATAGGGTTATTTGGAAAGTGTTTTTCAATGGAAAGCCTGGATTAAGCTACTTGAACATTGAGCATCAAGATCTATAAGGATAGATCAAAACGCTTAATGGTAATTTCAAATGAGCACATACCTTGACATGATCTTGAAGGTGTTCAAGATGGATCAGTCAAAGAAGGAGTTCTTGCCTGAGTTGTAAGGTATGAAGTTAAGACTTAAAGCTCGACCATGGCAGAATAGAGAGAAAGGACGAAGGTCGTCCCCTATGCTTAAGACATAGGCCCTACAATATGCTATGCTGTGTACCGCACCTAAAATGTGCCTTGCCATGAGTCAGTCAAGGGGTACAAGAGTGATCCAATAATGGATCACAAGACAGCGGTCAAAGTTATCCTTAGTAACTAGTGGACTAAGGAATTTTCTCGATTATGGAGGTGGTAAAAGAGTTCGTCGTAAAGGGTTACGCCGATGCAAACTTTGACACTAATCCAGATTATTCTGAGTAGTAAACTGGATTCGTATAGTAGAACAGTTATTTGGAATAGCTCCAAATGTGGCGTAGTAGTTGCATCTACAAGATGACATAGAGATTTGCGAAGTACATACGGATCTGAAAGATTCAGAACCCTTGACTATAACATCTCTCACAAGCATAACATGATCAAACCCAGAACTCATCGAGTGTTAATCACATGGTAATGTGAACTAGATTATTGACTCTAGTAAACTCTTTGGGTGTTAGTCACATGGGGATGTGACCTTGAGTGTTAATCACATATCGATGTGAACTGGATTATTGACTCTAGTGCAAGTGGGAGACTGTTGGAAATATGCCCTAGAGGCAATAATAAATTAGTTATTATTATATTTCCTTGTTCATGATAATCGTTTATTATCCATGCTAGAATTGTATTGATAGGAAACTCAGATACATGTGTGGATACATAGACAACACCATGTCCCTAGTAAGCCTCTAGTTGACTAGCTCGTTGATCAATAGATGGTTACGGTTTCCTGACCATGGACATTGGATGTCATTGATAACGGGATCACATCATTAGGAGAATGATGTGATGGACAAGACCCAATCCTAAGCCTAGCACAAGATCATGTAGTTCGTATGCTAAAGCTTTTCTAATGTCAAGTATCATTTCCTTAGACCATGAGATTGTGCAACTCCCGGATACCGTAGGAGTGCTTTGGGTGTGCCAAACGTCACAACGTAACTGGGTGGCTATAAAGGTACACTACAGGTATCTCCGAAAGTGTCTGTTGGGTTGGCACGAATCGAGACTGGGATTTGTCACTCCGTGTAAACGGATAGGTATCTCTGTGCCCACTCGGTAGGACATCATCATAATGTGCACAATGTGATCAAGGAGTTGATCACGGGATGATGTGTTACGAAACGAGTAAAGAGACTTGCCGGTAACGAGATTGAACAAGGTATCGGGATACCGACGATCGAATCTCGGGCAAGTATCGTACCGCTAGACAAAGGGAATTGTATACGGGATTGATTAAGTCCTTGACATCGTGGTTCATCCGATGAGATCATCGTGGAACATGTGGGAGCCAACATGGGTATCCAGATCCCGCTGTTGGTTATTGACCGGAGAGTCATCTCGGTCATGTCTGCATGTCTCCCGAACCCGTAGGGTCTACACACTTAAGGTTCGGTGACGCTAGGGTTATAGAGATATTAGTATGCGGTAACCCGAAAGTTGTTCGGAGTCCCGGATGAGATCCCGGATGTCACGAGGAGTTCCGGAATGGTCCGGAGGTAAAGAATTATATATAGGAAGTGCTATTTCGGCTATCGGGACAAGTTTCGGGGTCACCGGTATTGTACCGGGACCACCGGAAGGGTCCCGGGGGTCCACCGGGTGGGGCCACCTGCCCCGGGGGGCCACATGGGCTGTAGGGGGTGCGCCTTGGCCTGTATGGGCCAAGGGCACCAGCCCCAAGAGGCCCATGCGCCAAGAGATAAGGGAAAGGAAGAGTCCTAAAGGGGGAAGGCACCTCCGAGGTGCCTTGGGGAGGATGGACTCCTCCCTGGCCGCACCCTTCCTTGGAGGAAGGACCAAGGCTGCGCCCCCCCTCTCCCTTGGCCCTATATATAGTGAGGGGAAGGGAGGGCAGCAACACCTAAGCCCTAGCGCCTCCCTCTCCCTCCCATGACACATCTCCCTCCTCCCACAGCGCTTGGCGAAGCCCTGTTGGAATCCCGCTACTTCCACCACCACGCCGTCGTGCTGCTTGATCTCCATCAACCTCTCCTCCCCCCTTGCTGGATCAAGAAGGAGGAGACGTCGCTGCTCCGTACGTGTGCCGTCCGTTCGGCGCTAGGATCATCGGTGATTTGGATCACGACGAGTACGACTCCATCAACCCCGTTCTCTTGAACGCTTCCGCGCGCGATCTACAAGGGTATGTAGATCCACTCCTCCCTCGTTGCTAGATGACTCCATAGATAGATCTTGGTGACACGTAGGAAAATTTTGAATTTATGCTACGTTCCCCAACAATGGGCACGCCAGGGGGCCCTGGCGTGCCCTGGTGCGTTGTGCCCTCCCTTGGGGCACCCCGCAGGTGCTGCTCTGGCCCATCGAGAGTCTTCTGGTCCATAAAAAATCCACAAAAAGTTTTGTGGTGTTTGGACTCCGTTTAATACCGATTTTCTTCGATGTAAAAAACAAGCAAAAAACAACAACTGGGACTGGGCACTGGGTCAATAGGTTAGTCCCAAAAAATGATATAAAGTTGCTACAAAATGATTGTAAAACATCCAAGAATAATAAAATAACAACATGAATACTTCATAAATTATAAATACGTTGGAGACGTGTCAGTATGTCTCTACTGAAGAAATCAATGGTGTAGCTAATTGTAATTATACTCTATATGTGTATTTATTGCAATGTTTCCAAAGAGGTTAAGTGACTTTGATATATCATGTCAGCTTATTATTGTCATGCATAATCATGATATATCATTAGCACTCTTATATTTAGTTTGTGCTTCTATAGCACTATCTAATCCAATCGTGAATGAGAGCAATCCAAATTCTAATTTGTGAAATAGTAGAGTTTCTGCGTTCAGTAAGAGGAAAAGAGTTGCTTGGTTAATTAGAAAAACTGAGCGAAAACCAGATTGCCCAGTTCATTACGGAGGGCTTGTTGCAACATCCCAAAATTTCAATTTGGAATGTTATACATAGATCATTCCTGCATATCATATTTTATTGCATTTCGTTTCGCGATCCTCAAAATCCTAAGCAACTCAAGGACCTTCGAAGAGAGTTGGGGATTTCCCTGTTTTCATATTTGAGTTTTATCAAATATTGAAATGAGGATTGTTGGTTTTAATCATTTTTCTCTCTGAAAATATTTCATATTAAAATATATGAGAGGAGATAATATGACTTCTCCAAAATAAATGAAATATTGGAGAGAAAAAATATTAAAATCAAATATTAGGTTTTATTCGGAGTTTATTGCTACTTTAGTTGAATTAGAAAAAATGCACGTTTTTCAAAGTTTCATTTTATGGCCAAGAAAATGTTCACCTTGTTCTAAATATTTTATTTAGACGGTGAAAATTTGTTTTGGCATTTTTAGATTTTTATTTATTTTTCTAGGATTTATTTAAGCTTCGGCAAAATTATTTAAAAAAAGACTCCAGCGCCCGACTGGGCCGAAACCCAGCCGAGCCGGCCCAACCGCCCCACGCCTCGTCTCCCTCCAGGAGACCGCCAGCGCCGCCGCCCGACGCCGACTCCGGTCGGGACTCTTCCTCGGTTTAGTTTAATTAGCGGACGTTCGTCCGTACGTTCATTTTAACGAACGGTGTTCACTCATTAGCCGCAGACAACGAACGTTCATTCGTTAGCTTGTTTGTCAGTTTTCTTTTTCTCGGATTTTTTCCGCGATTATTTTCGATCGCGATTTCTGATCCGATTTTCGTTTTAGTTTATCTTTTCGCTCGTTTATCAGAATCAGGCGATTCAAGCGCCTAGATCTTCGTCTCGAAACCCTCTTTCTGTTTAATAAACTTGAACATGATTTTGGTACTGTAAAATTTGACTTAGGTCCAGAATAGTAATTGGATCTTGTCTCTTTCGTAGTTTGAGTTTCGTTGCTCCGTTTGATTTGATTCTTTTTGCAAACGGGAGTTCTTAAGTTGAATTTCTGGTTAAATATCTTATTTGAGTTTTACCCGTGCTTCTTTGCTTGATTGCTTATGCAAGATATTGTTTGTTTGCGATAGAACACCCGGAGTGCGAAGCGTGCTACTACGAGTCTCTAGGTTTTGCGGATCATCACCAAGGCAAGTAACACTTTGATCATACCTCTTTATCACCCAGTTTTTATGCATTAGCTCCAATCCTCAAACATTGCATGATTAGGATGTGATTAACATGTGGGTTGGGAAGTAGTTGATGAGGTAGAACCTATTGCCCTGTTATTATCAAACCACTGGGAGTTACTTCTACGTATTGCTTATATTGCTATGCTATGCTCATAGACGTGGTTTGGGTGAGTGAATCCATGACAGATGTGAGATTATTAATTAATGGTTCAACTTAAGGTGGCAACTTTAATACACATCTGGGTGGATTGTTTGTTGGGCACCTGGAGAATCCAGTGTTGTCCTGGGATATCCCAGAGTACCCGTGTGATAATCCTACGGTCCGCCACCCAGGCTCAAAGAGGACTGAGATATTTCATGCTAGAAACTTCCGTGTGCAGCCACATGCTATTATGGGCTCTAGCATAGTTGAGTAAGTTGCATGAGCTCTTGAAGAGGTGGATCAGCAGGTAGAGGGATGTAGGTTGGTATGGTCTGCTTGGAGTAAAGAGTTAATGTTTCTAAAAGACTGTGTCTCGGTCATCCATTTCTCAAACACCCTGTAGTGCGAGAAATCCAACGGAGGAGATCGAGTCTTGTGGGGAAAAGTGCACAAACCTCTGCAGAGTGTATAAACTAATCATGGTTAGCCGTGTCCCCGGTTATGGACAATCTTGAGTATCTAGTACTTGAATTATCATATGTATCTCATCACTCTAAATTAATATTGTTGGGTTGATAATTACTTTTAATTGGGATTGAGTTGGAGGAACCTTCTCAATGATGTTTCAACTACCATGATAGTTAAATAAAATCTATTCCTTTGTTATAGGGAAAAATTGGCTTTTCGCAAAACTATAACCATAGAGCTTTCCACCAGCCAAATATGCATGTAGTGTTCTTGCTCTACTGTGTTACAATGCCAGCATATTCCATGTGCTGACCCGTTTTCGGGATGCAATGTACTATGTTGCAGACTTTTCAGATGAGGAGTAAGGTTCGTTAGGTCGTTGCCGTGCAGCTCAGCTATGTCGTTGGAGTTGATGGACTCACTTTATCTTCCAAGCCTTCCGCTGTTATCGTATTAGATGGCCTTAAGCCATATTAATTGCAATAAGTTCTCTTTTGAGACATTCGATGTAATAAGTGTGTGATTGCTACTCTATTATAAATCCTTCAAAGTACTGTGTGTGTCAGCATTACCGATCCAGGGATGACACTGAAGCACAGAGACTTGACCGTTTGAGGTCTAGTCGCTACAAAGATGGTTTCAGAGCACACGCTGAGTGTAGGACACAACCACTAAGCTAAAGCCCTAGATCACTATTCTCTTCTCATTTCCGACTCCTCTCCATTTTCTACTCTTTAGGATGGCGGACACAAGGAACAAGTTTGCACAACCGGATGAAGACACACCCTTTGGACGACATTTGAAGGAAGTCACTAGGTACCTGAACATTGGAATACCAAGCTTCACCGGGACTTACAACGCCACATTACCAGAAGAGGAGCAATGGATGATTCAAGTTCAAGTTCCAGGAAGGACATTCGTGCCAGTCACTAAGCCCATGAGTTTTCCTTTGATGCACCAACCTGGAGTCTAGGAAAGAGTATGGCAGCTCACATCACCATGGGACACATTGGAGAAGTTTACCAAAAGGAGCTTAAGGATACTATCTACCAGATTTGTGGGCGCTAAGACGAGCAATGGGATATGATCAGCACCAGGAAGGATAGATCAATCACAACTTCCATCCAAGAGTTAAACCAGCACATTCGTCGCCAAGAGAACCAGATGTGCGCAGGAATGATAGATCTGAAGAAGGCAATGACAAGGATCATGGAATTGGAAGAAGAACTCAAGGCTACTCGCGAAGATTATGAGGAGGAAATCGTCGTACTAGTGTAGAAGAATGACGATCTGGAAAGGAAGCTAGGAGTATTCATGGGAGACCCCGCGCCAGGAAGAGAAGATGAAGAACCCAAGGAGATTCGTTCTGAGGACTACATCATCATCGACGACACTGGCTCGGACCCCAACGATAGCGATGATGACTACGAAGACGAAGCTGGAGCAGACATTATGGAGTCTTCGACCGAGCAATATTTCTAGTAGACCACCATATCAGTAGTAGTATTCCACCATGTATATAGTATAGTCCAAGCACTTTTGTAACGATAGTTAGATCGATTGTATGCCCTTGCTTGATTGATTGAGTGGAATGATTGTGTTTGTCTCATGTGCATATGGGTAGTATTTCTCTCATTAGACCTCATTCTATTCTAATCTCTCCCCTCTAAACCCATCAGATGCCTCCGAGACGTGACCCTGAATTTACCTTCCCACCGGAGCTCACTCAGTTGATCCAGCAATAGAATACACCGATGCAGTTGTTAGTTCAGAACCAAGACAACAACAACAATAACAATCCACCGCCACCACCACCAGTTGATAACTTAGCCCGTTTTCTGAGGTTGCAGCCGCCGGTGTTTTCCAGCAGTACCGAGCCGATAGTGGCAGATGATTGGCTCCGCATGATTGGAAGGGAGTTAACCACTGCAGGATGTACAGATGGTGAGAAGGTGCGTTTTTCCGCACATCAGTTGGATGGACCAGCAACCTCATGGTGGGAGAATTACATAGTCACCTATCCTATAGCCACTGTTACATGGGATCAGTTTCAGCAAGCATTCCACACCGCCCATGTCTCAACAGGAGCTATGAGTATGAAGAAGCGTGAATTTCGCAACTTACGCCAGGGGAACCGTATTGTGGCTCAGTACGCGGATGGGTTTAGCAAGTTATCTAGCTATGCCCCTGACGATGTGGCCACAAATGTCGCCAAGCAGGAGAAGTTTATGGAAGGGCTGAATGGTGAGATGAGCATGCAGTTGATGGTGGCAACATTCACCAACTACCAGGAGTTGGTAGATAAGGCTCTTATGATTGAAGGGAAGCAGCAGCAGATTGAGAGCCGTAAGAGGAAGTATGGACAAGGAAGGTATAACTCAGGAGCTCAGCAGAAGCCTCGCCTAACCCTGAACTCGGGAGGACTTGTTCAAAACCATGGAGGCCACACCCATAATGGAGGAAGTACCCATAATCATACTGGCCCAAGGAATGGGAATGGGAATGGAGCAAGCAACAATCTGAACCGTTCCAATCCAGCCACAACCGCCAAGAGAGACCTAAGCCACGTTACTTGCTTCAAGTGCGGGAAGACTGGACACTATGCCACGGAGTGCCCTGAGGCGAAAAATGGAAATGGTAATGGAAGTGCTGGGAAGAAGCCCAATCCATTGAACAATGGACAAGTGAACCACATTAACGTGGAGGAGGTTGAAGAGCAGCCAGACGCGGTCATTGATAATTTTTTGGTTAAGTCTTTTACCGCCCTTGTTCTTTTTGATACTGGTGCATCACATTCATACATATCAAGGGGATTCGTGGATAAGTTTAAACTACCAACCCAAATCCTTAGGACCCCTCTGTTAGTGAGTTCACCTGGAGCAGAGTATATGGCTAGTCGATGGTGCGACCAGATACCCTTAACCATTGGTAGCCATGTTTTTCCGTCTGACCTAATAATCTTGGAGTAGAGGATTGGATGTGATATTAGGCATGAACTGGATGTCAAAGTATGGAGGAAGCATTGACTGTGTTAGTCAATTTTTCTCACCACCCCTGAGGGAAAAATGATCAAGTATGTATCTAGACATGCGCCTAGGAGTAGCCAAGTAAATACCCTCACGGGAGTTGTTCAGGAGGAAGTGCCTGTAGTGAAGGATTACCCGGATGTTTTTCCAGAGGAGTTACCAGGCATGCCACCAGATCGAGACATCGAGTTTTTGATAGAACTGTTGCCAGGCACCGGGCCTATATCGAAGCGACCATACTGGATGCCCGCAAATGATCTGGAGGAGATTAAGAAACAGATCAAGGAGTTATTGGAGAAAGGTTACATCGGACGAAGTTCATCACCATGGGGATCCCCAGTGCTTTTGGTGGAGAAGAAGGATAAATCTCTAAGGATGGTTGTTGATTATCGTGCGTTGAATGAGGTGACGATCAAGAACAAATACCCACTGCTGATGATCAATGATTTGTTTGACCAGTTGGAAGGAGCTAAGGTGTTTTCAAAGATCGATCTGGGATCAGGATATCACCAGCTGAAGATTCAAGAGAAGGATATACCAAAGACAGCATTTACCACAAGGTACGGGTTGTATGAATATACGGTCATGTCATTTGGACTGACTAACGCCCTGCCTATTTCATGAGCATGATGAACAAGGTGTTCATGGAATATTTGGATAAGTTTGTTGTGGTGTTCATTGATGATATAATGGTATACTCGAAGAATGAGGAGGAGCACGAAGAGCATTTGCGTTTAGTTCTCGAGAAACTAAGGGAACACCAGTTGTATGCCAAGTTCAGCAAATGTGAGTTTTGGTTGAAGGAAGTCAGATTCCTTGGACATGTTATATCAGGAGAAGGTGTAGCCGTAGATCCCACCAAGGTTCAGTCAGTCACTGAATGGTTGGCACCCACTTCAGTTAGCGAGATATGCAGTTTTCTTGGACTCGCAGGATACTATCGGAGATTCATCGATAATTTTTCCAAGATTGTAAAGCCAATGACGGAGTTATTGAAGAAGGATACCAAATTTAAATGGACGGAAGAATGTGAGGCAAGTTTTTAGGAGTTAAAGAAACATTTGACTATAGCCCCAGTGCTGATTCTGCCAGATATACGCAAGGATTTCCAAGTGTATTGCGACGCCTCTCGCCTAGGACTTGGAAGCGTGCTTATGCAGGACGGAAGAGTTGTTTCGTATGCCTCACGACAACTAAAACGGCACGAATTGAATTATGCCACACATGATTTGGAGTTGGCTGCCGTAGTGCATGCGTTGAAGACTTGGAGACATTACCTTATTGGAAACCGTTGTGATGTGTACACTGATCATAAGAGTTTGAAGTACATTTTCACACAGAAGGAATTGAACCTTAGGTAGAGGAGATGGTTGGAGCTTATAAAGGATTATGACATGAAGCTTCACTATCATCCAGGCAAGGCCAATTTCATAGCAGACGCTTTGAGTCGGAAGAGTTATGCTAATACCCTAGTAAGCACGAGATTGCCAAATGAGTTAGCAGAAGATCTTAGCGAACTTCGATTGGAGATTGTTCCTAGAGGTTTTGTTGCAACAATGGAGGTTCAGTCTACATTGTTGGGAAAGATTCGAGAAGCTCAGAAGGATGACAAAGAGATTGCTGAAATAAAAGAGAGAATGAGCAAAGGAAAGGCCAAAGGTTTTCGTGAGGATGAGCACGACACCTTATGGTTTAAGGACCGTGTTTATGTGCCCAATAACACAGAGATCGGGAAGTTAATACTTCAGGAGGCTCATGACTCACCATACTCGATACACCCGGAAACACCAAGATGTATTTGGATTTGAAGGAACGTTTCTGGTGGACTGGTATGAAGAAGGATATTGCCGAGTATGTAGCCGTATGTGATGTATGTCAGAGAGTGAAGGCTGAGCATCAAAAGCCAGCAGGATTGTTACAACCTATCCTGATACCCGAATGGAAGTGGGATAAACTTGGCATGGATTTTATCACCGGATTATGCCGGGGTTCTGATCCACGAGCACCTATGGGACCGGCGGACCGAGTCCCTTTATGTTCGGCGGGGGCGGAGGTCGCACGAAGAGCGGATCGAGGCGAAGCACACGAGCAGTTTACCCAGGTTCGGGCCACACGGATGCGTAAAACCCTACTCCTGCCTTGTGGTTTGTATTGAGTTCTTTCTCGGGAGCGCGGAGTGCTACAGTACACTCCAGCAGCTAATGAGACCGAGCCTGAGTGTTCTCTGAACCAGCTCCCCTCCTCTACGTTGCGCGTGGGCCTCCTTTTATATGCTCAAGGGGTCACCGACAGGTGGCAACGGAGACAAAGGGTAAAAATGGAAAGGTGCTATGGTAGGTACAGCTACCTGCTACAGTGTATCATACCTAACCCTGACGGTAGGGGACAAGGGCATTAAATGCCCATTTGCGTCGCCTAAACAGTGCAAAAGGGATCGTCAGGGACGCCACCGCTTGCCATGATGGCAATCTTGTCAGCGCCGCTTGCCACCGTGTACCCCTGGCTGCACAGCCTCCCGCCATGTACGCCTGGAAGGGTCCCAGAGCGACACGTTGGTGGATGCGCTGGAGCGCGGGCACAGAGTGGTGGCTTCCCGCGGCAAGCGCCTTGCCGCGGTCGTTGTCTTGTCGCGTCCGGGAGCTTGTCACTCACCGGGCCTTGCCGGGACGCGTGGCGCGTCGCAGCAAGTTCCTTGAGATGCCTTGGTTGGCCTTCCCGGCAAGCTCCTCTTGCCGGGGTCTCGAGATGCCTCGATTGGCCTACCCGGCAAGCTCCTCTTGCCGGGGTCTTGTCTCCTTGGCTTGGATACTTTGTTCTTGAATGGCTCCAAAGGAACCACGGAGGACCTTGGCGGTCACCCGGCAAGCCTTGCCGCGGGATACTGCGACTGTCCGTGCACAAGTTCGGGATACTAGGGTACCCCTACTCTAGTACACCGACAGGAGCCCCCGGGCCTGGGCCATACACGGTGCCGAGCGCTGTTGGGCCAGGCCCAAAGCAGGGCACGGGCATGCGCGGCCTTGGTTACGCCGTCTCTCTCTCCGTATCCACCGCGCCCTCCCCGAACGGCACGCGTTGAATGCGGCGTCGTGCGAGAGATCGTGGGTGGTTTCTTTATTCGGAAATGCGAAACGTCCACCCCCTCCCTCTTTATAAGCAGGGGAAACAGGGGTAGTTCGCCCATTCGCCAGTTGCTGCTTCAATCTCGGAAATCTCCGCCGCTCCCTCGTCTTCCCAAAGCCGAAAGAGAGCAGCGCCCCGCCCCCATCGCCACCAGCACCACCAACGCTGTCGGCCTCCTCCACCACTTCCGCCATGGCTCTGAAAGCCGACAAGGGGAAGGTCGTGAAGTCGACCGAGGCGCAGCGGCTTGCGGCGCTGCGAAAGGAGCGGGCGGTCTTCCCCCCCCCCCCAAGCTCGCCGCGAGGGAGCTGAGGGAGAACTACTACCTCTTCTGGTCGACGGAGACGCGCGCGCATCCGCGCACGAAGGTACTCCCCGCCGCCGCTTGGAAGACAGCTCCAAACGGATACCCTTTCTTCGCCTTGTTCTTCTACTGCAGGCTCTGCCCGCCCTTCTCTGAATTCTTCTGCGATATCATGAACACCTACGGGTTCCACCTCCTTGATTTCACCCCCAACGCCGTTCTGACCATGGCAGTTTTCGCACATCTCTGCGAAAACTTTGTCGGAGTCCATCCCAATGTAGCCCTTTTCCGCCACTTCTTTATACCCCGAGTAGAGAGAGGAGAGCCTTTATCCGGCGGAATCGCCTGGATCTCGAGGGCCGGTAAGAAGGAAACTTATTTGGAGGGAGAATTCCGCGGCAAGTGGGAGGAGTGGAGAGCAGACTGGTGCTGGATTGACGAGGAGAACCCGCAACCATTCACCACCCGGCGCCAAGCCCCAGTAGCACGCGGCAGCGACTGGAGTGACATGGCCCCGGAAGACGACAGGCTGAAGATTGCTGTCACCCGGATCCTGCGCCTCAGGCTTGCCGGGCTCACTGTGGGTGCTGTTGGCGCAGATTTTCTTCGCCGCCGCATCGCCCCCCTGCAGGAGCGAGGGAGACCCGCCTGGGAGTTTAAGAATGCGGCGGACATCATGAGGCTGCGGCCGGGCCTCAACTTCAACTTCACTGTTCTGGAGCTCAACGCGATGCTCCAGGAGCTCTTCAAGTATGACCCCCAACATCCCGAAGTGTTCAGGTTGCCGGGGGGCGTCGTTCCGCTGTGCAACAACTCCTCGCTCGACCGCATCCGTGCAATGATGCCACTGTGCGACTCGCATGGAATTATGCCAACTTGGCAAGAGCCTGCAGACGACGTCGTGCAGCAGTTCTTCGATGGCTTGGTAGAAGTGCCGATCCGCCCCGACGAGAAGGACAGCCTCACCCGCGACACCACCGATGCGGAGATGACACGCATTGCCACCAGGCTGGAGGAGGCAGCGGCAGCCGCAGCCGCGGGTGAATTTGGATTCACCGTGGAGGAGGCAGATGCAGCAGAGGCGGCAAGCCGTGCCGAGCGAGGGGAGCCCGCCGGCGAGAAAGAGCTTGTCGGGCATAACGTCGAGTCGAGCGAGCCCACCAAGGATACGAGCGGCTCGCTGGAGATCAACTCCTCTTCCTCCTCATCTTCAGGCAGCTCGCCGCAGGCAGAGCCTCCATCCCCACCAAGAAGGCGTCTCCACAAGGCCGGTGATGTAGCGGAGCGGCAGGCGAGTCAACAGTCGCTGCGCCGCGTGACACGCTCCACCGCGGCAAGTACTGTTGCCGCGGGAGCACCTCACGCTGCGATGGCAACTGGAGCGGGGCCCTCCCGGACCACCGCTTCTACTCCTGCTGCTTCTCACGCAGCGGCGGCAGCCAGAGCGGGGTCATCTCAGACCGCCGCCACTGCTCCCGCCAAGCGGCCAAGGGAAACTACTCCTCCGCCTCCTCGCGCCGGACGTGAGCCGGATTTCGACTTCTCCGTGTTCAGCTCCGACGAGGAAGAAGAAGAAGAGTAAGATTCTCTTGTTGTATTTGTAGTTCTTCAATCCTTGTTGTCTTGTCTTGTATCTCATTTGCTTTACTCTGAACTTGTTCCTCTTTAGGACTCTGGCCCAGAGAGCAGCAAAGAGAGCCAAGGTCCTGGTGATCGTTATCGAGGACGAGCCCACTGCGACAGCAGGGGGTGCGCCCGAGACAACCTTGCCGGACCCAGCAACTTTCCTCCAGAGCAGCCCCCAGCATAAGTATATGATTTGCTTTCCGCTGTGAGGTGCGCATGGATACCCTGTCTTTGTTGATATCTGTTTGTCGGTTTGTGTAGGAGCAGAGCAGCCCCACCAGGAGCCAAGGGAGAGTCCTCCGGCAAGGGAGAGCTTTCCGGCAAGGGAGAAGTCTCCGGCAAGGGACAGCACCAGCGGCCCCCCGACGACGGAGACCACGGCTGCAGATCCCGGTACAGGTAATCCTTTCACTGCAAGATTTCCCTTGGGTTCTTCTTCTTTCGATCTTCTTCTTGGGTTTTTGTTAGATTTTGCTTGACTCTTCTCCCTCTTCCGGCTGTCAGACCCATCTGCTACGGAGCTGATGGAGACCGAGGTTGCCGCCGACGACGCCGCTGCCACCGAGGGAGCAGCTGGTGCTGACGATCCCGCCGGCGCAGAGGCCGCTAAGGCTGCCGCCGCAGCAACTGGCGAGGGGTCCGGCGATCGCACTGACGGCCCTGAGGCCGCAGGAGCGCCAGGCGCTGCACCGACCGCCGACCCGTCTGCCGTTGCCGCAACGCCAGGCTCCGAAGAGCCCCAGCCCGGCGTCTACTTGAAGGCCGGTGATGGAGTCTTCATCAACCTCCCCTGGGCGTCGAGCTCCAGGGCGCCGGTCGAGGGAGAGATCTTCGACGGGGAGGTGCTCGCCTCCGCTGGGCTGACGCTGGTTGACGCGCCAAGCAGCAGTAGCAACGAGCCTGAGGAGGAGCGGCTGCTGCGGAAGTTGTTGTCGCTCTACCGCGCGTGGCAAGCCAAGCTGGAATCCCGCGAGGCACTTGTCGCGAAGGCGGGAGCGAACATCGAGAAGCGCGCGGAGGAGCTCCGGGGTCTCCACCAGGAAGCTCTCCGGTCCTTGGCAGAGGCGCGGGAGCAACTTGCCGAAGCGCAGAAGGCCTTCCTCCTTGAGAAGGATGAAATCGGAGAGCAACAGCGGCTTGCCGCTGAGAAGCTGTCTGCGCAGGAAGGCGAGCTGGCGCAACGGAAGGTCAATCTTGATGCCCACGATGAGGAGCTTGCCGCACGCGAGGAAAAATTTGGCGGATCCCTCAAGCAAGAGGAAGATGCTGCCGCAGTCGCCGAGGCCGCCAAAAAGGAGCTGGAGACGAAGGTGGCGCAGCTGGAGGCCGATCTCGCCGAGAAGGGCAAAGAGCTCAGCGCCGCCAAGGTCTCCAACGTGGATCTTGAGTTGAAGCTGACCACTTTGACCAAGACGCTGGACGGCACCAAGGAGCAAGAAGCGGCCTTGAAGAAGGAGATCAGGGCCGACAAGGCGCTGCTGGAGAGTGCTGCCGCCACCCAGAATGCTTTCAGGGAGACTGTGGAGCACTGGACGGAGAGTCTTGTGAGTGTTGCCGCAGACATTGACAGGGAGCTGGCGCAGCTGGGGATGGAGGATCTCGGGTATCCCTCCGACGAGAACCTCCAACCCAGCGCCAAGCTTGTCTTGTTCTTCAAAGGCGTGGCGACGGCCCTCCAGCGACTCCGGGAGAGGATCCCAAAGCAGCTGGCCGACGAGTCGCGCAAGATCTGCGCGGGAGCTCTTCAGAAAGTGTTGGTGAAGGTGGCCTTCCGCAATCCGGGCCTTAACCTCACCAACGTCCTCAAGACCCTGCCGCCGGATGCTGATCTGGAGGCGCTCAAGACCCTTGTCGCACCCATTGTGGACAAGGTGAGCGGGATCAAGAGGATCGAGGGCGCTCGCGTAGACTAGGCCGCCTGCTTCTTCTTTTCTTGTCGTTGTTTGTCATGTTATGAAAACAATCTGTTAGAGCCGCGACGAGCTATCTTTGTAATATAACCCTATTTCGGGTAATGATTGCAATGTTATTCCCTTTACTTGATTCCTCCCTTTGTATGTTTTTTGACCCTATGCTTTTAGGGAACTTGCCGGTGCAGGCACCTGAGCCGCGAGCGCTGAGTGCGGGACGTCAGCAGCCTGCTGGCGGTGCCGCTACCGACAAGAAACCTTGTCGCAACCAGTTGCAGCTCACTTAAGTTGTTGAGCGGACTCGAAACAAAGTAAGGGCGCAACTAGCTACGAGTTGGTTCCTTCGCGCATAGGTTTTCCATACAAAGTGCGGTCGTTCAAGGGAGATAACTTAAAAAATTTAAAAATCTGATTGCTCAAACTTTGGCAACTTAGCTTTTCTGTTGTTTGCTTCCTGGTAAGGCGAAACTTTCTTGAACGATGCCTGGTCCGTACCATTATCTTCTCCTTAACCCCCGGCAAACTTGTGGGCAAGGGAACCTTCCTTTCCTTGAGAAAAAAGAAAGAAGAGAAAATAAAGATATGGAGCCTTATGGCTCGTTATTGCTTACCGGGGAGTAGGTGCTGCACAAAGTGTCAGATCACACATGCAAAATATAGGAAGCATGAAATTGACAAGATGTGCGGAGCACATGAGCTTTTCTTATGCACGGGGTCTGCGCCCGGCTTTGTACAAAGGATTACGTGCAACCACGGCAAGACTTGTACAAAAGGTGGTTGCCGGAACAGGTTCCGGCAACCGCGCCTTACGGATAAAACTTACGAAGATGCTCAATGTTCTAGGAGTTGCTCACCGGAATGGCATCTTCGGTCTCAAGGTGGATAGCGCCAGGCCTAGTGACTCGTTTCACCCGGTAAGGGCCTTCCCACTTCAGCGTCAACTTGTTGGAATTCTTGGCGGACTGAACACGCCGAAGAACAAGGTCGCCTTCCTCGAGACTTCTGGCGTTAACTTTGCGGCTATGGTAGCAGCGCAAAGCTTGCTGGTAGCGAGCAGCTCGCACAGCAGCCTGAAGACGGTCTTCCTCAAGGAGCAGCGTGTCATCTTGTCGCAGCTGTTCTTGCTCAAGCTCATCATAAGAGAGCACTCGAGGTGACCCGTATACGAGTTCCGTGGGGAGAACTGCCTCTGCTCCATAAACTAGAGCGAAAGGTGTCTGGCCAGTGGCTCGATTTGGTGTCGTCCTGATCAATGAAAGAACCACCGGCAGCTCCTCGATCCAGTTTCTTCCGCACTTGTGCAGCCTGTCGAAAGTTCTGGTCTTGAGCCCGCGCAACACTTCAGCATTTGCCCTCTCCGCTTGACCGTTGCTTCTCGGGTGAGCAACAGAAGCGAAGCAGACCTTGGCGCCAAGATCTTGGACGTACTGCATGAAGGTGCGGCTCGTGAATTGTGTGCCGTTGTCGGTGATTATCCTATTAGGGATTTTGAAGCGGCAAACAATCGACTTGAAGAACTTGGCTGCTGACTGTGCTGTCACCTTCCTCACTGGTTCCACTTCCGGCCACTTTGTGAACTTGTCGATTGCTACGTACAAGTACTCAAAGCCCCCGACTACTCGGGGAAAGGGGCCGAGGATGTCGATCCCCCAGACCGAAAATGGCCAGGATAAAGGGATCGTCTGGAGAGCTTGAGCTGGTTGGTGTATCTGCTTGGAATGGAACTGGCACGCTTCACACTTGGTTACTTGTGCAGTTGCATCCTGGAAGGCTGTCGGCCAAAAGAAACCTTGCCGGAATGCTTTGCCGGCAAGTGCTCTTGCGCCAATGTGGTGACCACATATGCCTCCATGTATCTCTGCCAACAGCTTTTGTCCGTCTTCCCGGTGAATACACTTCAATTTCACACTGTTGAGTCTTCTTCTGTATAGTGTCTTGTCGACGAACTAGTACATACTTGACTATCGGGCTACTCTTTCCGCTTCTTCTTGCTCTTCGGGAAGTTCTACTGTCTGAAGGAAACGGACAATCTGTTGTGCCCATGTTGGAGCTTGTGGCTCGACAACAAGGACTAAAGGCAAATCTGCTGCTGCGGGAACATCCGCTTCTACGGCGAGAACCTGCGGCTCTGCCGGAGCTTGACGTTCCCCGGCAAGTTTACCGGAGCAAAACTTGTTGGGAGCTTCTGCTTCAACGGAACAAACCCTGGGGCTTGCCGGAGCAGACTGCTCCTCAGCGCAAGGCAAATCTGTTGCTGCGGGAATGTCCGCTTCTACGGCAAGAACCTGCGGCTCTGCCGGAGCTTGACGTTCCCCGGCAAGCTTGCCGGAGCAAAACTTGTCGGGAGCTTCTGCTTCAACGGAACAAACCCTAGGGCTTGCCGGAGCAGACAGCTCCTCAGCGCACTTGGCGTTGATCTTGGGGACCTTCTTGGCGGCGGCTTCGGGAAGCTTCACCGGCAAATAGTCACCAGAAATCAACTTCCTCTTCTTGCTCTGTCCAGTTGGCTTGAGCACAAAGATCCCTGGTTCCACAGGTAACTTAAGTGCGGCGCACTTTGAAAGGCCATCAGCAATGGCGTTCTGAGCTCTTGGAACATGCTCCATCTGTAGGCCGTCAAAGTGCTCTTCTAGCTTTCTCACATCGTCGACGTAGGCTTCCATCAACGGACTCTGATAGCTCTTGTTCACTTGGCAGAAGACAAGCTGCGAGTCACCCCTGACAATGAGCTTCTTGATCCCAAGGTCTGCCGCGATCCTGAGACCGGCAAGCAAGCCTTCATACTCTGCAGTATTGTTTGTCGCTTGCTCCTTGGGGAAGTGCATCTGGACTACGTACTTGAGGTGCTCTCCGGTGGGTGCGACAAGCAGCACGCCAGCGCCGGCGCCTTGCAGCGAAAAGGCACCGTCAAAGTACATCAGCCACTCTTTGCTTGCTTCCTTGACGGGGATGCTCGTTTCTGAAATTTCTTCATCTGGTGTTGGCGTCCATTCTGCTATGAATTCTGCCAATGCTCTGCTTTGGATAGTTGAAGTACTCTCAAACTTGAGGCCAAAGCTTAACAGTTCCAGTGCCCACTCAACAATCCTGCCTGTCGCTTCTGGATTCTGTAGTATCCTCTTCAGCGGAAAGCGAGTGACAACTGTGATGTCATGTGCTTGGAAGTAATGGCGCAGCTTTCTCGAGGCCATGAGAAGGCCGAAAAGCAATTTCTGCACGCCAGAGTACCTTGACCTAGCGCCCTGCAGAAGGGAACTGACAAAGTAAACTGGGCGCTGCACCATTCTCTTCTGTATCTCCTCGCGCGTCTGCGCAGATCCATCCTTGTCGAGACCAGAGCTTGCCGGGGAAGCCCCTTGCTTGTCGCTGGATGCGCCTGCCGTGGTTGCTGGCTCATCATCTGCCTCCCTCTCTGCCACTAACGCAGCACTAACCACTTGATTGGTTGCCGCTATATAGAGCAGTAATTTCTCTTGTGGCTTAGGTGCGACAAGTGTTGGAGTGGAGGACAGGTATTTCTTCAAGTCTTGCAGCGCAGCCTCCGCTTCCGGAGTCCATTTCATTGGACTTGCCTTTTTCAATATTTTGAAAAACGGTAGGGCGCGCTCAGCAGACCCAGAGATAAACCTGCTGAGAGCAGCCACGCAACCGGCAAGTCTTCGTACATCCTTGACGCGCTTTGGTGCTTCAATCTGCTCAATGGCCTTGATCTTGTCCGGATTGGCTTCGATTCCCTGCTGGGATACGAAGAACCCGAGAAGCTTGCCGGAGGGAACTCCAAACACACACTTCTTGGGGTTGAGCTTGAGGTTGATCTTGCGCAGATTTGCAAAGGTCTCTTCTAAGTCTTGAATCAGAGTTGCTTTGTCCCTGCTCTTGACCACTATGTCATCCATGTAGGCTTCCACATTTCTGTGTATTTGCGGCTCAAGAGCGACTTGGACAACTCTTGCAAATGTTGAACCAGCATTTTTCAAACCGAAAGGCATCCGTATGAAACAGTACGTGCCACATGGAGTGATGAATGCGGTCTTCTCCTCATCCTCTTTTGCCATGAAGATCTGATGGTATCCTGAATATGCGTCAATAAATGAAAGCAAATCACATCCGGCCGTGGAGTCAACAATCTGGTCAATGCGCGGCAAAGGAAATGGGTCTTTGGGACAAGCTTTGTTAACATCTGTAAAGTCGATACAAAGTCTCCATTTCCCGTTCGCCTTGCGCACGACTACAGGATTGGCCAACCACGTAGGATGGAGCACTCCTCTGACAAGGCCTGCTGCTTCCAACTTCTTGATCTCTTGTGCGATGAATTCTTGGCGCTCCACTGCTTGCTTCCTGACCTTCTGCTTGATGGGCCTCGCATGAGGACAAACGGCAAGATGGTGCTCAATTACTTTCCTGGGAACACCGGGGATGTCAGACAGTTGCCACACAAACACGTCGACGTTCGCCCGCAGGAAAGCAATGAGCGCACTTTCCTATTTAGGGTCGAGAGTGGCACTGATGGTGAAGGTACCACCAGTGCCGTCCTCCTCGGCGGGCACCTTCTTCGCCTCTGGCGGAGCTTCCATTGTCTTCTTATACTTGCCGGTGGAGCTCGATGGCGCGTCCTCGACGGCAGCGCAGCACTCCGAAGAGGTGCGCTTGCCGGAGTGGGCATCAGAACTCTTGCCTATGGGAGTGCGCGCCAAAGATGCTGGAGTTCTGATCCACGAGCACCTATGAGACCGGCGGACCAAGTCCCTTTCGGTTCGGTGGCGGCGGAGGTCGCACGAAGAGCGGATCGAGGCGAAGCACACGAGCAGTTTACCCAGGTTCGGGCCGCACGGATGCGTAAAACCCTACTCCTGCCTTGTGGTTTGTATTGAGTTCTTGCTCGGGAGCGCGGAGTGCTACAGTACACTCCAGCAGCTAACGAGACCGAGCCTGAGTGTTCTCTGAACTAGCTCCCCCCCTCTACGTTGCGCGTGGGCCTCCTTTTATATGCTCAAGGGGTCACCGACAGGTGGCAACGGAGACAAAGGGTAAAAATGGAAAGGTGCTGTGGTAGGTACAACTACCTGCTACAGTGTATCATACCTAACCCTGACGGCAGGGGACAAGGGCATTAAATGCCCGTCTGCGTCGCCTAAACAGTGCAAAAGGGACCGTCAGGGACGCCACCGCTTGCCACGATGGCAATCTTGTCAGCGCCGCTTGCCACCATGCACCCCTAGCTGCACAGCCTCCCGCCACGTATGCCTGGAAGGGTCCCAGAGCGACACATTGGTGGATGCGCTGGAGCGCGGGCACAGAGTGGTGGCTTCCCGCGGCAAGCGCCTTGCCACGGTCGTTGTCTTGTCGCGTCCGGGAGCTTGTCGCTCACCGGGCCTTGCCAGGACGCGTGGCGCGTCGCGGCAAGTTCCTTGAGATGCCTTGGTTGGCCTTCCCGGCAAGCTCCTCTTGCCGGGGTCTCGAGATGCCTCGATTGGCCTACACGGCAAGCTCCTCTTGCCGGGGTCTTGTCTCCTTGGCTTGGATACTTTGTTCTTGAATGGCTCCAAAGGAACCACGGAGGACCTTGGCGGTCACCCGGCAAGCCTTGCCGCGGGATACTGCGACTGCCCGTGCACAATTTCGGGATACTAGGGTACCCCTACTCTAGTACACCGACAGATTACCCAGGACCAAATCAGGATATGATTCTATATGGGTAGTAGTTGATCGCTTGACCAAAGTGGCTCACTTTATCCCAGTGAAAACCACCTATACAAGTGCGAAGTTGGCCAAGATATACATGACTAGGATCGTATGTCTGCATGGAGTTCCGAGGACCATAGTGTCAGATAGAGGAACATAGTTTACCTCAAAGTTTTGGCATCACTGCACCAGACTTTGGAAACGAGATTGGAGTTCAGTACAACATTCCACCCGCAGACAGATGGACAGACCGAGAGAGTTAACCAGATTCTGGAGGATATGTTGAGGGCCTGTGCGCTAGATTATGGATCTAGCTGGGATGACAATTTTCCATATGCGGAGTTCTCATACAACAATAGCTATCAAGCCAGTTTGAAGATGGCACCGTTCGAAGCCCTGTATGGATGGAGGTGCAGAACACCGTTGATGTGGGATGAAGTAGGAGACCGACAGTTGTTTGGACCAGATTTGATCAACGAGTCTGAAGAAAAGGTTAAGTTGATCCGAGATAGATTAAAGGTAGCTCAGTCCAGGCAGAAGAGTTATGCAGATTCGAAACGGAAGGAAATAACCTATGAAATTGGAGATAGAGCATATCTACGAGTGTCACCTCTGCGAGGAGTGAAACGCTTTGGAGTTAAGGGAAAGTTAGCCCCTGAGATTTGTAGGACTATATCGAATTTTGGAACGTATGGGAGAAGTTGCCTACAAGTTGGAGTTACCTGAAGGACTATCAGGAGTTCATGATGTGTTTCATGTATCACAACTGAAGAAGTGTCATGCTGAGATGGCTGATATACCGTTGAGAGATACAGTGCCCTTGGAGGCGATTCAGTTGGATAATGATCTAACCTATGAGGAGAAGCCAGTCAGGATTCTTGAATTTGCCAACCGAGTCACCCGCAGCAAGGTTATCAAGTTTTGCAAAGTTCAGTGGAGTCACCATTCCGAAGATGAAGCCACCTGGGAACGAGAGGATGATCTTCGCAAAGACCACCCGCACCTATTTTCTAGCCAACCCGAATCTCGAGGGCGAGATTCATCTTAAGGAGGGTAGGTTTGTAACATCCCAAATTTTCAATTTGGAATGTTATACATAGATCATTCCTGCAAATCATATTTTATTGCATTTCGTTTCGCAATCCTCAAAATCCTAAGCAACTTAAGGACCTCCGGAGAGAGTTGGGGATTTCCCTGTTTTCATATTTGAGTTTTATCAAATATTGAAACGAGGATTGTTGGTTTTAATCATTTTTCTCTCCAAAAATATTTCATATTAAAATATATGAGAGGAGATAATATGACTTCTTCAAAATAAATGAAATATTGGAGGAAAAATATTAAAATCAAATATTGGATTTTATTCGGAGTTTATTGCTACTTTATTTGAATTAGAAAAATTGCATGTTTTTTCAAAGTTGCATTTTAGGGCCACTAAAATGTTCATCTTATTCTAAATATTTTATTTAGACGGTGAAATTTTGTTTTGGCATTTTTAGATTTTTATTTATTTTTCTAGGAATTATTTAAGCTTCGGCGATTTTTTTTTAAAAGTCTTCAGCACCCGACTGGGTCGAAGCCCAGCCGAGCCGGCCCAACCGCCCCGCGCCTTGTCTCCCTCCAGGAGACCGTGAGCGCCGCCGCCCGACGTCGACTCCGGCCGGGACTCTTCCCCCGCGCCGCCTTGCCCCCTCCCCCAAGCTAGCCCCCCTCCTTATATACGCCGCGCCGCCCGCCTAACCCCGCCGCCCGCGCTGCCGCCTAGCGCCGCACCGCCGCTGCCGTCGACGCCCCGCCGCCCAGCGCCGCGCCGCAGCCTGCCGCCACTGCCCCGCGCCGCCCCGTGCCACCCGCCGCCGCAGCCGGACCTCGCCGGAGCCACCCGGCCTCGCCGGAGCTCACCGGAGGTATACGACACCGTTGCCGCCGTTCATTTTTTTAAACCGGTTCGGTTTTTTTAGAAAACCCTAAGTTCGTTTTTTTAGATCGGTTCGCCGGTTTTCTCGGTTTAGTTTAATTAGCGGATGTTCGTCTGTACGTTCGTTTTAACGAACGGTGTTCATTCGTTAGCCGCAGACAATGAACGTTCATTCGTTAGCTTGTTCATCAGTTTTCTTTTTCTCGGATTTTTCCGCGATTATTTTCGATCGTGATTTCTGATTCGATTTTTGTTTTAGTTTATCTTTTCGCTCGTTTATCGGAATCAGGCGATTCAAGCGCCTAGGTCTTCGTCTTGAAATCCTCTTTCTGTTTAATCAACTTGAACAAGATTTGGGTACTGTAAAATTTGACTTAGGTCCAGATTAGTAGTTGGATCTTGTCTCTTTCGCAGTTTGAGTTTCGTTGCTCCATTTGATTTGATTCTTTTTGCAAACCGGAGTTCTTAAGTTGAACTTTCTGGTTAAATCTCTTATTTGAGTTTTACCCGTGCTTCTTTGCTTGATTGCTTATGTAATCTATTGTTTGTTTGCGATAGAACACCCGGAGTGCAAAGCGTGCTACTATGAGTCTCTAGGTTTTGCGGGTCATCAGCAAGGCAAGTAACACTTTGATCATACCTCTTTATCACCCAGTTTTTATGCATTAGCTCCAATCCTCAAACATTGCATGATTAGGATGTGGTTAACATGTGGGTTGGGAAGTAGTTGATGAGGTAGAACCTATTGCCCTGTTATTATCAAACCATTGGGAGTTACTTCTACGTATTGCTTATATTGCTATGCTATGCTCGTAGACGTGGTCTGGGTGAGTGAATCCATGACAGATGTGAGATTATTAATTAATTGTTAAACTTAAGGTGGCAACTTTAATACACATCTGGGTGGATTGTTTGTTGGGCACCTGGAGAATCCAGTGTTGTCCTGGGATATCCCGGAGTACCCGTGTGATAATGCTATGGTCCGCCACCCAGGCTCAAAGGGAACTGAGATATTTCATGCTAGAAACTTCCTTGTGCAGCCACATGCTATTATGGGCTCTAGCATAGTTGAGTAAGTTGCATGAGCTCTTGAAGAGGTGGATCAGCAGGTAGAGGGATGTAGGTTGGTATGGTCTGCTTGGAGTAAAGAGTTAATGTTTCTGAAAGACTATGTCTCGGTCATTCATTTCTCAAACACCCTGTAGTGCGAGAAATCCAACGGAGGAGATCGAGTCCTGTGGGGAAAAGTGCACAAACCTCTGTAGAGTGTATAAACTAATCATGGTTAGCCGTGTCCCCGGTTATGGACAATCTTGAGTATCTAGTACTTGAATTATCATATGTATCTCATCACTCTAAATTAATATTGTTGGGTTGATAATTACTTTTAATTGGGATTGAGTTGGAGGAACCTTCTCAATGATGTTTCAACTACCATAATAGTTAAATAAAATCTATTCCTTTGTTGTAGGGGAAAATTGGCTTTTCGCAAAACTATAACCATAGAGCTTTCCACCAGCCAAATATGCATGTAGTGATAGCATTATTCTGTTCTTGCTCTACTGTGTTACAATGCCAGCATATTCCATGTGCTGGACCGTTTTCGGGCTACAACGTATTATGTTGCAGACTTTTCAGACGAGGAGTAAGGTTTGTTAGGTCGTTGCCGTGCAGCTCAGCTATGCCGTTGGAGCTGATGGACTCACTTTATCTTCCAAGCCTTCCGCTGTTATCGTATTAGATGGCCTTAAGCTATATTAATTGTAATAAGTTCTCTTTTGAGACATTCGATGTAATAAGTGTGTGATTGCTACTCTGTTATAAATCCTTCAAAGTACTGTGTGTGTCAGCATTACCGATCCAGGGATGACACTGAAGCACAGAGACTTGACCGTTTGAGGTATGGTCGCTACACTTCTACATCAACACCATAGCCTCTCCGATGATGTGTGAGTAGCTTACTGATGTCTACTACACAACCTTCTTCATGTAGACGTTGTTGGGCCTCCAAGTGCAGAGATTTGTAGGACAGTAGCAAATTTCCCTCAAGTGGATGACCTAAGGTTTATCAATCCGTAGGAGGCATAGGATGAAGATTGTCTCTCTCAAGCAACCCTGCAACCAAATAACAAAGAGTCTCTTGTGTCCCCAACACACCCAATAGAATGGTAAATTGTATAGGTGCACTAGTTCGACGAAGAGATGGTGATACAAGTGGTATATGGATAGTAGATAAAGGCTTTTGTAATCTGAAAATATAAAAACAGCAAGGTAACTAATGATAAAAGTGAGCGTAAATAGTATCGCAATGCGTCGAAACAAGGCCTAGGGTTCATACTTGCACTAGTGTAAGTCCTCTCAACAATAATAACATAATTGGATCATATAACTATCCCTCAACATGCAACAAAGAGTCACTCCAAAGTCACTAATAGCGGAGAACAAACGAAGAGATTATGCTAGGGTACGAAACCACCTCAAAGTTATTCTTTCCAATCAATCCGTTGGGCTATTCCTATAGGTGTCATAAACAGCCCTAGAGTTCGTACTAGAATAACACCTTAAGATACAAATCAATCAAAACCCTAATGCCACCTAGATACTCCAATGTCACCTCAAGTATCCGTGGGCATGATTATACGATATGCATCACACAATCTTAGATTCATCTATTCAACCAACACATAGAACCTCAAAGAGTGCCCCAAAGTTTCTACCGGAGAATCACGACGAAAACGTGTGCCAACCCCTATGCATAGGTTCATGGGCAGAACCCGCAAGTTGATGACCAAAACATACATCAAGTGGATCACGTGATATCCCATTGTCACCACAGATACGCACGGCAAGACATACATCAAGTGTTCTCAAATCTTTAAAGACTCAATTCGATAAGATAACTTCAAAGGGGAAACTCAATTCATTACAAGAGAGTAGAGGGGGGGAGAAATCATCATAAGATCCAACTATAATAGCAAAGCTCGCGATACATCAAGATCGTACCACCTTAAGAACACGAGAGAGAGAGAGAGAGAGAGAGAGAGAGAGAGATCAAACACATAGCTACTGGTACATACCCTCAGCCCCGAGGGAGAACTACTCCCTCCTCATCATGGAGAGCACCGGGATGATGAAGATGGCCACCGAAGAGGGATTGCCCCCTTCGGAAGGGTGTCGGAACGGGTCTAGATTGATTTTTGGTGGCTACGGAGGCTTCTAGCGGCGGAACTCCCGATCTATTGTGCTCCCAAATGTTTTTAGGGTATATGGAGATATATAGGCGGAAGAAGTACGTCAGGGGGGCCACGAGGGTGGAGGGCGCGCCCAGGGGGTGGGCGCACCCCCTACCTCGTGGCCTCCTTGAAGCTTCCCTTACTTGGACTCGAAGTCTCCCGGGTTGCTTTCCTTCCAAAAATAAGTTCCGTGAAGTTTCGGTCTACTTGTCACGGACATGATGCCTATATACATGATCATGCCTAGATATTCTCATAATTATTTACTTTTCTATCAATTGCTCGACAGTAATTTGTTCACCCACCGTAATACTTATGCTATCTTGAGAGAAGCCACTAGTGAAACCTATGGCCCCCGGGTCTATCTTCTATCATATAAGTTTCCAATCTATTTTATTTTGCAATTTTACTTTCAATCTATATCATAAAAATACCAAAAATATTTATCTTATTATCTCTATTAGATCTCACTCTCGTAAGAGACTGTGAAGGGATTGATAACCCCTTTATCACGTTGGTTGCGAGGTTCTTATTTGTTTGTGTAGGTACGAGGGACTTGCGTGTAGTCTCCTACTAGATTGATACCTTGGTTCTCAAAAACTGAAGGAAATACTTACGCTACTTTGCTGCATCACCCTTTCCTCTTCAAGGGAAAACCAACATAGTGCTCAAGAGGTAGCAAGTAGGATTTCTGGCGCCGTTGCCGGGGAGATCTACGCACAAGTCAAGATATACCAAGTACCCATTACAAACTCTTATCCCTCGCATTAAATTATTTGCCATTTGCCTCTCGTTTTCTTCTCCCCCACTTCACCCTTGCCATTTTATTAGCCCTCTTTTTTTGTTCGCCTCTTTTTCGCTCGCTTCTTGTGTGCTTGTGTGTTGGATTGCTTGTCACAATGGCTCAAGATAATACTAAATTGTGTGATTTTTCCAATACCAACAATAATGACTAGCACTCCGATTGCTCCTCTCACCGATGCTGAATCTTGTGAGGTTAATACTGCTTTGTTGAATCTTGTCATGAAAGATCTATTTTCTGGCCTTCCTAGTGAAGATGCCGCTACCCATCTAAACGACTTTGTTGATTTGTGTGATATGCAAAAGAAGAAAGATGTGATTAATGATATTGTTAAATTGAAGCTATTCCCGTTTTCTCTTAGAGATCGTGCTAAAACTTGGTTTTTGTCTTTGCCTAAAATAGTATTGATTCTTGGAACAAGTGCAAAGATGCTTTTATCTCTAAGTATTTTCCTCCCGCTAAGATCATCTCTCTTAGAAACGATATTATGAACTTTAAGCAACTAGATCATGAGCATGTTGCACAGTCTTGGGAGAGGGTGAAATTAATGATACGTAATTACCCTACACATGGTTTGAATTTGTGGATGATCATACAATTTTTTTATGCTGGATTGAATTTTGCTTCTAGAAATCTTTTAGATTTGGCCGCGGGAGGCACTTTTATGGAAATCACTTTAGGATAAGCTACCAAACTCCTAGATAATATTATGGTTAATTATTCTCAATGGCACACCAAAAGATTTAGTAATAAAAAGGTTCATGCTATAGAAGAAATTAATGTTTTGAGTGGAAAGATTGATGAACTTATGAAATTGTTTGCTAATAAGAGTGTTTCTTCTGATCCTAATGATATGCCTTTGTCTACTTTGATTGAGAATAGTAATGGATCTATGGATGTGAATTTTGTTGGTAGGAACAATTTTGGTAACAACACGTATAGATGAAACTTTAATCCTAGGACGTTTCCTAGTAATTCCTCTAATAATTATGGTAATTCCTACAACAATTCTTATGGAAATTATAATAATATGTCCTCTGATTTTGAATCTAGTATTAAAGAATTTATTAGTTCGCAAAAGAGTTTCAATGCTTTGATTGAAGAAAAATTGTCTAAGATTGATGAGTTGGCTAGGAACGTGGATAGAATTTCTCTTGATGTTGATTCTTTTAAACTTAGATCTATTCCACCTAAGCATGATATCAATGAGTCTCTCAAAGCCATAAGAATTTCCATTTATGAGTGCAAAGAAAGAACCGCTAGGATGCGTGCTAAAAAGGATTGCTTTATAAAAGCGCGTTCTTCTAGTTTTGATGATAATAAGGATGAAGATCTAAAAGTGATTGATGTGTCTCCTATTAAATCTTTGTTTTGCAATATGAATATTGATAATGATGGGACTCGAGATGAGTCAACTTTAGTTAAAAGGCGTCCCAATGATTCAGAGTTTTTAGATCTTGATGCAAAAATTGGTAAAAGTGGGATTGGAGAGGTCAAAACTCTACATAGCAATGAACCCACTATTTTGGATTTCAAGGAATTTAATTATGATAATTGCTCTTTGATAGATTGTATTTCCTTGTTGCAATCTGTGCTAAATTATCCACATGCTTATAGTCAAAATAAAGCTTTTACCAAACATATCGTTGATGCTTTAATGCAATCTTATGAAGAAAAGCTTGAATTAGAAGTTTCTATGCCTAGAAAACTTCATGATGAGTGGGAACCTACTATTAAAATTAAAATTAAAGATCATGAATGTTATGCTTTATGTGATTTGGGTGCTAGCATTTCCATGATTCCAAAAACTTTGTGCGATGTGTTAGGTTTCCGTGAATTTGATGATTGTTCTTTAAATTTGCACCTCGCAGATTCCACTATTAAAAAACCTATGGGAAGTATTAATGATGTTATTATTGTTGCAAATAGGAATTGTGTGCCCGTAGATTTCATTGTTCTTGATATTAATTGCAATCCTACATGTCTCATTATTCTTGCTTGACCTTTCCTTAGAACGATTGGTGCAATTATTGATATGAAAGAAGGGAATATTAGATTCTAATTTCCATTAAGGAAAGGCATAGAACACTTTCCTAGAAATAAAATTAAATTACCTTATGAATCTATTATGAGAGACACTTATGGATTGCATACCAAAGATGATAATACCTAGATCTATTCTTGTTTTTATGCCTAGATAGGGGCGTTAAACGATAGCGCTTGTTGGGAGGCAACCCAATTTTATTTTTGTTTCTTGCTTTTTTGTTCTGTTTAGTAATAAATAATTCATCTAGCTTCTGTTTATATGTGGGTTTATGCTTTTAATTAGTGTTTGTGCCAAGTAGAATCTTTGGGAAGACTCGGGGGAAGTTTTTGCGGATCTTGCTGTAAAAAACAGAAACTTTAGCGATCACGAGATTTGCTGCCATTTTTTACTGGAGAGTGAGATTAGGTTGATTCTTTTTGCAGATGATTAATAGGAAAATTCCTCACGTCCACCAATTTATTTCAGAATTTTTGGGATTACAGAAGTATTCGTAAGCTACAGATTACTACAGACTGTTCTGTTTTTGACAGATTCTGTTTTTCGTGTGTTGTTTGCTTATTTTGATGAATCTATGGCTAGTATCGGAGGGTATGAACCATAGAGAAGTTGGAATACAGTAGGTTTAACACCAATATAACTAAATAATGAGTCCATTACAGTACCTTAAGTGGTGGTTTGTTTTCTTATACTAACGGAGCTCATGAGATTTTCTGTTGAGTTTTGTATTGTGAAGTTTTCAAGTTTTGGATAAGATTTGATGGATTATGGAATAAGGAGTGGCAAGAGCCTAAACTTGGGGATGCCCAAGGCACCCCAAGGTAAAATTCAAGGACAGCCAAAAGCTTAAGCTTGGGGATGCCCTGGAAGGCATCCCCTCTTTTGTCTTCGTCCATCGGTAACTTTACTCGAGGCTATATTTTTATTCACCACATGATATGTGTTTTGCTTGGAGCGGCCTGTGTGATTTGCGTCTTTGCTTTTTAGTTTACCACAATCATCCTTGCTGTACACACGTTTTGGGAGAGACACACATGAATCGGAATTTATTAGAATAATCTATGTGCTTCACTTATATCTTTTGAGCTAGATAATTTTGCTCTAGTGCTTCACTTATATCTTTTAGAGCACGGTGGTGGTTTTATTTTATAGAAATTATTGATCTCTCACGCTTTACTTATATTATTTTAAGAGTCCTTTAGAACAACATGGTAATTTTCTTTGGCTATAAAATTGGTCCTAATATGATAGGCATCCAAGATTGGTATAATAAAAACTTTCATAAAAAGGTGCATTGAATACTATGAGAAGTTTGATACTTGATAATTGTTTTGAGATATAAAGATGGTGATATTAGAGTTGTGCTAGTTGAGTAGTTGTGAATTTGAGAAATACTTTTGTTGAAGATTGCAAGTCCCGTAGCATGCACGTATGGTAACCGATGTGTAACAAATTTGAAACATGAGAAGTTCTTTGATTGTCTTCCTTGTGAGTGGCGGTCGGGGACGAGCGATGGTCTTTTCCTACCAATCTACCCCCCTATGAGCATGCACGTAATGCTTGGTTTTTGATGACTTGTAGATTTTTTCAATAAGTATGTGAGTTCTTTATGACTAATGTTGAGTCCATGGATTATACGCACTCTCACCTTTCCATCATTGCTAGCCTCTTCGGTACCGTGCATTGCCCTTTCTCACCTTGAGAGTTGGTGCAAACTTCGCCGGTGCATCCAAACCCCGTGATATGATACGCTCTGTCACACATAAACCTCCTTATATCTTCCTCAAAACAGCCACCATACCTACCTATTATGGCATTTCCATAGCCATTTCGAGATATATTGCCATGCAACTTTCCACCGTTTCATTTATGACACGCTTCATCATTGTCATATTGACTTGCATAATCATGTAGTTGACATCGTATTTGTGGCAAAGCCACCATGCATAGTTTATCATACATGTCACTCTTGATTCATTGCCCTTTCTGGTACACCGCCGGGGACATTCATATAGAGTCATATTTTGTTCTAGTATCGAGTTGTAATCATTGAGTTGTAAATAAATAGAAGTGTGATGATCATCATTAATAGAGCATCTTCCCAAATAAAAAAGGGGAAAGGCCAAAAAAAGGACGGCCCAAAAAAGAAAAAAAAAAGAAAAAAAGAAAAAAAAAGGGATATGCTCGTCGCCGGAGCTGTCCGACCCGTCACTGTCCTCCTTCTCTTTGGGGGGCAGTCCGTCCATGGCACGGACCACCTGATTCTGCTCGCGGACAAGGGCGCGTGTCCTCCTCCATTGTTGCTTCTTTACAATGTGGGCGCGGATGGCTTCCTCCTCTGTGGTAGCGCGTGCTGTTGCACCAGCTGCCTCCGCCGCCGCTATGTGTAGACAACGAGGCGAGCCTTGGCCACCTTCATCCTTTCCTTCCCATGACGAGCACACCTATCTCGGTAGCATCGTACTCCGTCAGACCGGATGGACAAGGAAGATTGGAAGGCTCCCGGGAGGATCGCGATGGTCCAGCCTCAGAGGATCCGAGCGCCCAATGCACCGACGCAATGGACTCGCGCATGACAGATCCCATTGTGAGTTGGGCGTAGTCCTCCCGAGAGCGGTGGAGTGCAATGCAGAAGTCCATTGCCTCCTCCAACCCTGCACGGGACGACACCCTAGTCGACGGATCCAGACTGGTCGGAGTCAGATCCGCTGCCCGCCGTGCCGGGGAAGGCCGGATGGGAAGTTGGGTGGCGGAGTGGAGTTGAGTGGCTAGGGTTCGGTCTAGGGAGTGGATGCAGACGAATATATGTGGGGTTGGGTGAGCTAGCGTTGGAACGTGGCGGACGCGCACGAGCCTCCCCATATTCATCTCATATTTGAGCTTGATATGAGGGGTGCCGGTCAGCCCGGTCGTTTGTGGACGGTTTCAGGCGCCAGTCTGGTCGGAACCGGTTAGTGACCGAGGCATCCGCCTATAGACGTATGGGGGGGGGGGGGGGGGGTTAAGGCGCTCGGCTGTAGATGCTATCACATGCATACGATCATCTTTCCCCTCTTTTGCTATGAAGACCATACACAACCATGTTGAAATATCCTTGCAAAAAAAAAAACCCATGCTGAAGCAACTAAGAAGCTACCCCATGTGCTGTGTATATACCGGTCCAAAACCAAAAGGTGTTCAAAAGGTTCAAATTCCATGCACATATATCATCTTTATTAAGCCCGTCCGGTCCGGTCCAGTCCCACGCCTTGTTCGTCGATGGATCGAAAGGTGCCATATTTCCGGCCAACGGAATGGACCGTGGACTTCCCAAAGTCCTCCCCGTCAGCAAGGTCTCTCTCTCATCATCGTGTGGATGTATGGTTCGTCGACATATAATTAACTACCCATAGATTCTGAACGCAAAATAAATAAATAGCTATGGCGCTAGCTTCGGTTACCGTCGCACGTGCCCCCCTCTCCACTTCTCCCCCAAGCCGCCTGTCATGATCGCGCCATTGCTCCGGCCGCCCCCCCTGCTATATATGCGCGCTCGCATCCTCCAGCCGAACCCCACACATTAGCTTCCTCGTGGACGGCTTGCCACTTAGCTATATATCTACACGTGCACATATATACCTACGCACGGTTCCATTTCGGTTGATGAGCTGAGAGCCTGAGACTCGACCGAATCTAGGCGCCTAGATCGAAGTGATCGAGCATCACTTGGCCGCGCGCTCGCAATGGACAGCAGCAGCTGGATCCATGGATACTACGGCCCCAGCAGCGGCGCCGGCGGCGGTAACAGCGGCTTCATGTGCGGTTACGCCGCCAGGTGTGTGCATTATGCGTCCTCTCTCGATCCGTTTCGGTTCATCACGCACAGATATCCATCTCCCTTGATGGATCACTTTGATGGCTGTGTGCATCGCTTGATGAAGGCCGGAGATCATTCTCCTTTTCGAAAAAAAGTTGACGGCGATCCTTTGATTAATTAGCATCACTGCTGCAAATTTGTTGGAATAATCCATGTTTAGCTTCGGTTCTACTAGTTAATTAGGTACATAGACAATTACTAGCCACTGGGATATCTGTCTGATGGATCTCTTTGTACGCAGCTGCGTCGTCCCCGAAGAGCTGCAGAGCAGGAAGGAGGAAGAGGAGCGCACGCAGATTCAGCACCACCTCAACCAGGCAAACATCCATTGATTGATTGATTGATATGCATCGGTGCGACTGTGCACACTTCAACTGTTCCTGATGATAATATCGCACGTGCAGATCAGCATGCAGATGAACATGGAGGACGAGCCAGCTGCGTACATCGTCCCTGCCGGCGACGGGGTCGCCGTGGGCATGCAGCAGTCTGTCCTAGACGAATTCGATTTCCTCTCCTCGCACCACGCCGGTGGCTGCAGCTTCCCCTCCTCGTCCTCCACCTCCTCGTCGTTCCGTTCCGCCTCGCTCTCTTGCAGCCCGGAGATATCCTCCGCGCACGCCCTCGCGACGCCCGCCGCCGGCCTGCAGTTCCCCGAGGTCTCCTCGCATGTACCGCCGCTGGTGCTCCCATGTGACGATGACTACCACCAGTACATCCTGAACTTCCAAGACACGGCCGCGATGGAGCCTGGCGTGGTGCCGGCAAGCGCGTTCAGCCGCTACGCGCGGCACCTCGGCGCGAGGCGGAGGCCAAAGCCGGCATGCGGGCAGAAGATGTTCAAGAAATCCATGTCCGTCCTGGTCAAGATGCAGGCGGCGATGAGGTACAGCCACCAGCAGCACCACTTCCAGCAAGCGTCGCCGGAGGCCGAGCTGTCGTCGGTGAACCAGCTGCAGCACATGATCTCCGAGCGCAAGCGCCGGGAGAAGCTCAACGACAGCTTCCAGGCTCTCAAGACCGTCCTTCCTCCCGGTTCCAAGGTACACATAATTTGAACGCATGCATCTTAATTTCTCCGAGAGCAGTGGCATTTTCTTTGACTAGCTAATGATAATGATGATCATTTGTCTCGCTTTACAGAAAGACAAGACGTCGATACTGATCACCGCGAGGGAGTACGTGAACTCCCTCAAGTCCAAGGTCTGCGACCTCGAGGAGAAGAACAAGGCGCTCCAGGCGCAGCTGGCCCAGTGTGCCCGCGACGCCGGGGTCGAAGAAGACGACGCCGAGAAGGTCGAAATCCAAATAACCAGAGTGGCGGCGGATCGGGAAGATGGGACGACTACGAGTGAGGTTTGCACGGTGAAGATAGCGGCGAGGCCGGCGCATGGCAACACGATGGACGTGGTGCTCAGGACGCTGCAGTGCCTCAATGATCAGATGGGGGAAGACGACGTAAGCCTGGTGGCCATGAGCACCAGCGACGGCGACGCCGGCAACGGCCTCACTGGAGCATTCCTGACGATGCAGCTCAAAGTAATACACTTTTCTTATTCTTTTCTTTACAGTATGCTTTATATATTTTGATGGGAACCTCCATTCGAAATAAAATAAAATTGTATACATAATCAACCAGTTGAACTGAGCATGATGTAAAATTGTAGTACAATCCAGTAATTTGATCGCGTGTTGGCTTCATTTCAACAAGTTGGGCAATGGACGTGTCACACACACTCCGGCCGAAACCCTGAGCGTGCGTGCACACGTGAACAGTAGGAAGCTAGGCTAACCTTAGGTAGGTAGTAAGTAGGTTACCTGAGATTTGTCATATGGAATCTCTCGGTTGACCAATGACCAACGTAGCGCACCCAGCTAGATTTTTACTACATGGTGAAAAGTAACGCATATGGCGTCACACTCTTTTTAAATTCTGCATAGACTGGAAAATTTAACTGATATCTTGATGCGGTCGTTGCAGTCAGCGTCCGGCGCCAAGTGGGAGGAGGAGATGGTCAGGGAAGCCGTGGCGAAGGCCGTCGCGGCCCGCACGGGCGCCGACCGCCGTGGCGACGCCGCCGGCCGGTCTCGGCACGCCGAATAATTAAGCTGCTGCTCCATCCAACGGTCGGCTCGTCGTGCTCGTCAGGAGACCGCCGTTAGCTAGCCACCCACCGCCGACGGATGCCTGCAGTGCCGTCAGAAAAGGGTAGACTAATTTAGTTGCGTTACTGTCGCTGACTGGAAGCTTGAAACAACGGCCACGCATGATGCATGGACAATTCTACTGTTCGGGGTCAAGGTGACAAGGCAACCTGACAAGGTAACCGACGAATAACGCAGGACTAAATGAAAGATCGCCGTCATGTTGACCGTGCAATCGGTCCAACCATGGAAAAACATATGCACAGTAATTAATTAGTAGTTGACTTATCAGCATGAGCTTATATACATGTACAGGCGCTTTGATTTTGTTAGGGAGGACTGTTATTACATGTGAGTGCTTATACTTGACTTACCGAATATAGTGCATTATTCTTACTTCGCCCAATGATTCTTACTTTCTATAGTCATTCCATCGCAATATTATTCATCGCCTCCCACACCACCTGCCACTCCGGCGGCGGCGACCACCTCCTAGCCAGCCGCCACTCTGGCCCTGACGCCCAATCCCTTCCCGCCAACCCTCTCTGCTCCCCATAGCGTACATGAGCTCCTCCCGTGCTCCGTTGGCGTCGCACCTTAAGTCCAACATCGTGGTCCCCTCGCCGATGGCGCACACCCAACCGCTGGTGGCACCTCCTCGCCCCAGATGGTGGCGTTGTGACAACCAATAAGTGTAGAGGATAACAGTAACCTTCGATGTGATGTATGACAACCCAATTTTATTTATTTGACACAATGTGAGCCCAAAAAAAAACACCTATAAGCTTTAGTGGTTGCATTGTCAATTCAACCACGTCTGGAAACAAAGTGCTTGCTTGAGAGAATTTATTAGTAGTAAATGTGATGAAGTGTTGGTTGTTTGATTGCAGTAGAGTAATAAAATTAGCAATACCAAGAGTTATCAAGAACAAAGTATTTGAAATAGAGAAACATTTATCACATGTATGTATAAGGATGGATAATGGCACGTACCATGCATGTAGTAGTGTGGAACCAGGATTGGGCTAGGTCCCGGGCAGCCTTCGAGCACTATAGCTACAGTTAACAAAACGATTTGGCCTCAAGCCCTAAGCCACCGCCCGGGCTGCCCTGGGCCTAGTGCGGCCATTGTTTGCATGGGCAGAATTAAATATGTAGTAGCAGTAGCATAGGATGATGACAATCTATAGCTTATTCCACATTTTATATAAACATGTATTTCATATATAGTTGTATGCGTTTGCGATAAGAACTTGCATAACATATTTTATCATACCCTCACACACCCCCACAATGCGGCCTGTGCGAGGAGCTAGGGCAGGCCGCCTCGTAGCACGTCTTCGAGGCTTCGTGTCTCTTTTCCAGTGCAACTTCCAAAAATGATTTTCCGGGATTCTCAGGGGACCTTTTCTGCATAGAAAACAACAGCAATGAAAACTTTGCTGAAAATAACATCAAAATAGTTAGTTTTATTCAAATCATGTAAGTTAAAGGACACAAATATAGCAAAAGTGATCAGAAAAGTTGATACATTTGAGACGTATCATCGCCCCCAAGCTTACCTTATTGCTTATCGTCAAGAAATTCGGTTGAGAAAGTGAAGCGACAAAGAGAAATTTTATGAACAAATTTGCATTGTTTATGCACAAAAATTTAGCCCATGATCAAAATATAAATATCGCATGAGAGTGATCAAAATGAGTAACATCAGTTTACCAACTATGTTCTCTTATGATGGGATCTTAATAAACTAGCAAGTAAATAATACAGAAGCTTGAAGCACTAACATGGTCAGAATGAACATAATACAACATGGTAACATGATATATTGCAAGTATATTAACTGTGAAGCAATACATAATTGCAAGAAACCCCAAAAGTCTAAGTGTCGACTAGATATTATAATTCAGAGATGAGAGCGCCACAATCATACAAGACTGCTTCCATGCCCTCAAGAGTCTCCTCCCTCCCGGCTCTAAGGTAAACATACATTATAATGCATGCATATTTCTTTGAGAGAAATAGTACTCGTTGTTTCACTAAGACGATAACTAATGGTTGATGCTTGATTTGCCTCGCCTTGCGAAAAGACAAGACATCCATATTGATCAATGCAATGGAGTATGTGAACTCTTTCAAGTCCAAGGTCTGCGGCCTCGAGGAGAAGAACTAGACATTCCAAGCCCAGGTAGCCCGGTGTGCCGGCGGCTCTTTGGTCGAAGACGACACTTAGAGGGTCGAGGTCCAAATAGTTAAAGCCGTCACAATAATTGATGATAAGGAGGACAAGACGATGACATGTGAGGTTTGGATGGTGAAGATAGCGGTGAGGCTGGCCCACGATAATACGATAGATGTGGTCCTCAGGATGCTACAACGCCTCAAGGATCAAATGGGGGAAACCTATGCCAACCTGATGGCGATGAGCACTAGCGACGGTGCGGGGGGCCCCTCTTTGGCATGTTTGACATTGCAGCTCAAAGTAATATGCTTTTCTTAGCCTATGCTTATTTAATAGGAACATTGATAAATTTTTTTGATCTAGAAATCATATAAAAATTTCCACGTTATTTTCCATTAAGTATATAAAAAGTTATATACAAATCAAATACAACAATGGAAAAAACAAAAAAAAATCATATCTCACTCTAGTTTTTTCTAACATAAGGAACAAATAATATGAAGAGGCTAGGTCAAATTACATCAAGGATTCAATCCACCCATCGAGGAAATCAATATTTTTTGCCTTGGTCCTATGCTTGATGAGTATGGGCTATTGATTTAATCTATACTTTCAAGAAATCAGACTTGACACCTCATTTATGAAAATCTTTCCATTTCGCTACATCCAAATGTTCCAACGGCCCATGATGATAATGTCCATGACATTTTTTGGGAAAATCTGGTGAAGGAGAACCACCTCATCAAAGAAGGAGGTGACCGAGAAACAGAATCCCGACAAGATTGAGAAAAAGTGCAGTCCCATGGAGAATGCTGGACAATATCCTCGGTATTGTCACTGCAAAGGGCACAATCAGAGGATTTCATGTGGATGGATTTTTGTTTGAGCAGTTCTCCGGAATTGATCATGTCATACATGGCCAGCCAAAAGAATCGTATGTCTGATTTTGCTAGCACACTTCCAGAGACACCTAAAAAAAAAGATGTCTGTGGTTTCCCATCAAATGCTTATACATTGTGCTAGGTCAATATTGTTGCGACTTCCAGTTAAAAGTCCATTTTTGATTAATTTGTCAAATAAAAAACATTATAACCAACTGAGCAAGCATTAGCAAGCTACTACTACATCCGTCCGAGTTTATTAGTTCCCTTCATATGAGTAATGTATATTGTAATCTAATCACGCGATGTAGATGTTGGCTACATTTCACTCACCTAGCTAGCTAGCTAAATACTCTGTCCTTTTTGGTTTAGAGGCATATCTCAAAAATCAGAAATTTCATTTGTAAGGCTCATTGTCTTGGGAACATACAAATATAGGAATGCCCGCATTAAATTCTATCAAAATTTTGTTCCCAATGTAAAACCAACCAATGCAAGGAGTGAGAGGGCCATACATGTAACATTAATATGTTTCCTAACACTTAAATAGGTCCTCCTTGGTTGGTTAATGTGATTTGCAAGATGATGCCAATAAACCGGAAAGGAGGTAGTAGTTAGGAGTAGTACTTCTAGGCTACAAAACCACTTGTGGCCGCTTCACATATTCCAAAACACCAAGCATGTGTGCACACACGTACATGAATCCTATATACTACCTTCGTTTGGATTTATTAGTCCTCGTCGTAGTTTGTGTCAAAGTTTGACCACATATTTGAGTAGCAAAATGTTAATGCATGCCACAAAAAATTACCCCCTCCCTTCCGGTCTGCATGGCTCAATTCAAAATTCTCATGAACCAAGGTAGATGATGAGTAGTGGAATAAATTTTATAGTTTGCAAAAATACTCAATTAATACGCTTGTTTTTCTTTGGTGAGTTTTCTTTTAATCTTTGAATATAGCAATTTAATGCACCTCAAATCTGAACATGTGATGGGGAACAATAAAATTGAGACTTATAAAATGGAAAAAAACAAAATTTCCAAGATAAGCCAAATAAACCGAAAGGGAGAGAGTACATTGTTGTATTCATATTTTAATATATAGTTTTAATGATATTATTCTTGCTACGTATACTTTATATTTTATTAGTTAAAATCACGGTCAAGTTATGACCCAAAATAAACGGGACAGGTAAACCTTCAAATATGAATACAACAATATAATTTTTTGTGGCATGCAGTAATATTTTGCTACTCAAATATGTGGTCCAACTTTGACACAAAATATAGTGGGGATTAAAAACGCAGATGGAGGTTGTAACTTATTTATCTCAACATGTAAGTACGCCACCTCACAATACAAATATGAATGTGATAAGGGTCACCTCAACATGCATTCATGCAGCATGAATTCATGTGTGGAAAAGATTCACCACAACACTCAACTATGCATGGAAAATGTTTTCATCCAGTTATGTTACTTGTATTTAATAAATATTGTTACAACTATACATAATCAAATATGATAAGCCCAATACATTTTAAAATTTGTCTCTCATGTTATCAACCATTTTCCATATCAACACGCGGGGTATTTTTTACTGTTAGTAGTAAGCTAAGCCAGCGTAAGTTAGGTTTGTGTGTACCAGGTTACCTGAGATTGTTAATAGGAATCTTTCAGGTTGACCAACGGAACGCACCGATCACGTTGGTCTTGCTAAGATTTTTGCACGAAAAGTAAGAAAACTCATGATGTCACGGCGATTGGAATTCTGCAGACTAGACGAGTTTAACCGCCTGATGTGATGTTGTCCGGCGCAAAGTGGGAGGAGGAGGCGGTCCGGGAAGCCGTGGCGAAGGCCGTCGCCAATCGCCATTCGCACGACCGGCGACGAAGCCGTCCAGTCTCGGCCGGGCTCTCGCACGCTCTGCTCCGCCTCCGCGGATCGGGTCGTCTGGAGACCGCCGCTAGCTTAGCCAACCACCCACTCACTCTCGTACGCAGTGCGGTCAGAATAACACTAATTACGTTAGTGTGGCTGACTGGAAGTGTTAAAACATGGTGATGCGTGATGCATGGACAATTCTACTGCCACGTACTACTACTAGTAGTACATATGGCCGGGTCGAGGTGACAAGACAGACAGCCTGAGAGGACGAGGAGCGACCGACGAATAACGGAAGATCGCCGTCCTCATATTGAACGTGCAATCGATCAAACCGTGGAATATGTACGCATGATTGATTTGTAGTGGCAGTGACTCATGAGCTTATAATATGATTTTGTTAGGGCGGAGTGTAAGTAAAAACAGCCTATTTTGACTTGCTAGCAAATGTACGGGGCTATAATTTCGAATAATGGTTGTATGCAGCGCATCCTATATACAGTACGTAATGATGCGGGCAACCAAGACACATGCCGCCACCAGGTGCAAGTAGTTTGGCGTAGACGGAGAATTTATGTTCAGCCAAACTTTTCTAAACAGGAGAAATACGTAAGGTAATAGTTGTTTCCCCACGTTCTCATCATTAAACTTAAAACATCTTACTCCTACCATCCACGTCAAGGTTTTTAGCGGAGCACGCAACACTAGACTGCTGTTGTTAATTTTTATGTAATTTGATTGCATTGCTTCTACAACAAAATGTAATCTAGCAGCTGTTGTCTTAGGCAAATGCTCATGGTACTGCAGAACAAGCAGAAGAGCGCATCTATATTTCTATTTTTTTCAAGAAAACTTAGGATCTATTCATGTTTAATCATGACAGTAGTACAACGTATACCAGAAATGATAAAAAATAATATAGATTTGTAGAGCATCTAGTGATGACTATCTTAAATAATTTAAGGTACATATGTGGTCGATCTTTGCAGTCGAAGGCCGTTGCAGCCTGCCCGAGCGCGGACCGCCATGGCGACGTGGCCGGCTGGCCTCGGCACCCTGAATGATTAAGTTGCTGCCCCATATATCGGACGTACGCAGTGCCTTCAGAACGTCAAGTAGTAGAAGAGTATAACTAATTTATTTACGTCAGTGATGTTGCTGACCGGAAGTGTGAGAAAGCATGGCCATGCATGATGCACGGACAATTCTACTGTTCGGGGTAGAGGCGACAAGGCAACCAGCTACCTGACAGGGCGAGGAGAGTGACCGACGAATAACGGAGGACTAAATCTTAGATAGCCGTCGTGTTGACCATGGAGAAACATTCAAACAGAGACTGATTAGCAGTGACGCATCCATCAGCTTGAGCTTATATATATGTAGGTGCTTTGATTTTGGAGGATTCTTGAGTACATGCATGTGCTTATTTTGACTTCCGAATATAGTGCACTATTCTTACTTCGCCCAATGATTCAGCTTTTACTAAAGGGTTTACTTTTTTTTTACTAATTGCTTACTAACAGCGGTGTCAGAGTAGTCATATCTTGTGCATATACTCCCTCCGTCCGCGAATAAGTGTACACCTAGTTTTTATTCTAAGTCAAAATTTTAAAATTTTGACTAACTTTATAAAAAAAAGTAGTAGCATATATAACATCAAATTGGTATATTATGAAAGTACATTTCGAAACGAATCTAACGGCACTATTTTAGTGCCATAAATGCTGCTACTTTTTCTTATAAAATTGGTTAAAGTTTTAAACCTTTGACTAGGACAAAAACTAGATGTACATTTATTCGCGGGCGGAGGGAGTACTATGTTGAGAAGATAGACCTAAAAATGCGACTGAGGGACATTTTCATTGTAAGTATTTGAAACCAAACAAACCGTTGACAAGCTCATTTCACACAATATAGTTCAAGAGGAGGGCATTACTGTGGTGGTTTGATCGAAGAGCCAAGGTCTACTTGAGCTTCGAATTTCACAAAAAAGAAATCACAACTATGATTTTTTTTGACAGACAACTTTAAAGTTTCTGAAAAACTATTGTAAAAAGAAAAACAATTGCGTATAGATGCTTATCAAGATGGGCTCTCCATAGTGTAAAATGTGTAATCATCATGTGCATCCCAGGGTGACACTAGCCCATCACACCATCCACCATTGGATTCACCCTTTCCATCCGACGGTCATCCGGTGTTTGAGTGTTAGCAACCGATCAACACTGTGAATCATTGGCTATTATCATACTTCTTGGTTCCAAACTATATGATTATAACATTCAAATGATGTCAGCAACCAAGACACGCTGCCACGAGGTGCAAGTAGTTTTAGTGTAGACGAAATCTATGTTTAGCTAAACTTTTTCTATATACATGAGAAATAGATAATATACCAGTTGTTTCCTCCACGTTCTCATCATTAAATTTAAGCAATAAAGATCTTATCATCCACGTCAAGATTTTTAGTGGAACACGCAATATTAGACTAGTGTTTTCAATTTATATAATTTGATTGCTGGACTTTACTAACATCTATGCACCATGCCAAGATGATAGGAAGGTTGAGTACCACAGTTGGCTCCATGGAATTCAGATTGAGGATGAGGTTGATTGTATATTTCTAGGGGGGTTTAGTTTCATCAGAAGTATCATCGTCAGGAATAAGCCTGGTGGTAATTTACAGGAGCTTTCAGATTAATAATATCATCAGTGAACGGGGTGTAGTTAAAATTCCTCTAAAGGGAATAAAATGCACTTGGAGTAATACACAACATCAGCTTCTTTATAAAAATTGGACTGGTTTTTTACTTCAGATTCTTGGATTCAAGCTTATTAAAACACCCTAGCTTTTCCTCTAACAATGACTACATCTCATCACATCTGCTATGTGATTCAAACTCAAACTATCATGCCCAAGAGCTAGGTTTTCAGGATTGAAAATTGATGGATGGATCATGAGAAGTTTATGCCTTTATTTGAATCTGTATGGTTTCAATCCATTCATTTTAGATGCTACCAAAGAATTTCCGCCAAACTGAAGATTCTCATAAAGCAACTCAAAACTTGGGACATATATTTATCTTTGCTAAAAGATGGAATTGATGATGCCAATTGCATTATTTCCATGTTAGATTCTTTTGAAAACCGCAGAGAACTATTGCAGACTATGTCTGCTTTGAAAGTAGCACTGAAAGAAAATCTCACAAATCTACTCATGCAGCAAAAGATTTGCTGGCAGCAAATCCTCAAAACGCCCATCAAATAGTTTGCCTAAGTTCTCGGTTGCATCCTTGCGTATCATTCATAAAGCATATTGTTCATAAGTTGCTTGGTTTCTTGGCTCAACTTGGTCTTTGCACCAATGGCACAACGTGTTATCTCATATTACCAAATATGGCCACCTCCAGAGCAATCTGCAAGTTGTTCCTTTCGGTGAAAACACTGCTTGAAGCCATTGGACACCTACAAAACATATGCTACATGTTTACATGGAAATGGGAAGGATGTGTCCTTTTGGAGGGACCCTGGCATGGACATAGTTCTTTCTTTCTTTTGCAAACAACCAACTTTTGTCTATCCATCAAGTTTAGGCAGCTGAAGATGTGGCTTCACTCTTCGATTTGCCTTTTTAGTAGAGGTATTTTCTCAGTTTCAACAAATGGTAATTCTGTTTGATGACATTATCCTTGGTGACGACCCTGGCTCTTGGCAATTCACATCACATGCTTAACATTTCAAGGTCGACTACACTTCTAAACTCCTACTTGGAGATTCCACGCCAATTCCTATTATTTGCCGGCTTTGGAAAACATGTAATCGGGTCAAGCAAGAAAACATGGCTACTTCTGAATGATCGATTGAAAACTAGGCAAGTTCTACAGAGGAAGAATTTCTTCATTCATGACTACACTTGTCTCATCTGTGACCAACTTGTTATGGAGTCAAGGGATCATCTCTTCTTCCATTGCCCATTTGCCCAATTTTTTGGAGGAATATCTGCCCTACTTGGTCATCCTTATCAGTTGTGATTCAAGATCAAATTGACAATCTCAGGCATTTATTGAATCCGAGGTTGCTATGGACATCATCATTTTGGTTGCTTGGGCCATCTAGAATTCTAGGAATGTCTTCATTCTCAGAGCAATTGCTTCGAGCCTTTATGCTTGCAGAAGTTGCTTCAAAGAAGAGTTGCAATGGTTAGTGCTACGGGCAAACAAAAATCATATGGATCCCTTTCAGACTGGGTGAAACAATTCAAATTAGCAATATACTTACACCTACTACCCTCTGTGATCTTTGTCTTTGTTGTTGTAACTATTTTATAGTTCTAGCTTTTAGGCTTTAGCTGGTGACTTAGATTTCATTTGATTTTCTTCGACTTTGTTGTACATAGACTTGACTTTATGAGAAAATATATAAAAATATACGTTGGAAAGAAATTCCTACAATGTCAGGTCAAAATAATAATTTGATTGCTTTGCTTCTAGAACAATGTAATCTAGCATCTGTTGTCTTAAGCAAGTGTTCATGCATGTTACAAATATAACAAAGAGTACACTTAATTTCTTTACTGTTGCTAGAAATGTCATAACATGATTACATCTTAATCTAAGTGAGAGATTGCACTGCTAGGAAATTGCTTATAGGTGAGGTCAGATTAGAGGTGGGTGGGTTATGGGACCTGCCACTAGTAATCTAGCCTGCAACCAGCGGTGGGTATTAAATTGTGCCTGCCACTACTATATTATTATAGGAGTAGCCCTGGGGTAAATGCGCCAACGACGGGCCATGGTTTGGTGCCCACAACTGATGTATTAGGTACCTGTGGTGGCTAGGGCCCACCAAAAATATATTTTGCCCCGCAGGCTCAGATTTGCCAAAAGTTACCAGTGGCGTCTGACACTAGCTGCCCGCCACTCGTGAGATCGTAAGTGATGTTGTACAATAGTTTTTCCCATCCACTATTCTTCCTCACTTCACTTGTTGGGCTCCCCGGTGTAAGAGTTTGCAATGTACAGTTTCCCATCAGTGAGCAACCAAGGTATGAATCCGTGGAGGTACCGTTATCGTAACAGTGGAGGTACCATTATCGTAGCAGTTGGTTGAATGTTCTACAACACAAATAAAAATTCGTTGGTATCCTCTATAGTTCTAACAAGTGTGTCAATCCTTAATAGTCTTACTAATTGCACAAGGCTATTAAATGATAATGTGGGATAAATATTTTTGATATTTTTGGAATAAAACAAAACTGAAAATAAAACATCGTGTAAAAGTTGTTGGAAGGTGATTCTTATGGTAAAAAATGTACTAGGGTTAATAGGTTCATCAAACGTACTCAAAAGCATAAAAGTGTGGTAAGTCACATTATCATGTGAAAACATGCATCATGAAATTTCTTGTTCTCATACAAGATTGATGGATGTGTAAGATTATATATATAGGCAGTTGATTATCTTTATGATATGGTTTTGAATTGCAGATAGTCCTTTACCTTTTGACCAAGGAGTGACCTCTCAAACTCATGGGAGGATGTGCGCTTTATGACAAAGATTGAAGCAAATTATTCTTGTAAAATGTTATAGTTTTTTGGACATTTTAAACAACAATTTTTTGGGTGTAAACAATAATATGAAAATAGTTATGGGTATAAGGACTTATACTTACGACCTTATACTTGTGTAGGATCTCATCTTGGTTTACAACATGATTCTGGTCGACACCCGTTACAATGTGCTCACAATGCGATGAAGTGGAGGATGTGTTCAGAGTATGTCACGACCAATTATGGATCAGCATCAAGAGTCGGTTATCCAACCGCTGACCCTTACCGTCTTGCGTGGTTACCTCGGTTATTAAGAGTTTCTCCAGACAATGTCGAATAGGAAAATGTCATTCCATGATATTTTAAGTCATAAATTTTGTGTAAATGCACCAAATTTTGACCCCTACTATCAGGACTAACTATTTTTGAATTAATTTCTTGATGTTTGATTTACGTTTATTCACATTTTGAATGGCTAAAGTTGAAAAAAGCAATTTCAGAAAAAAAAATGCTAACAATTCTTTTTATGTATTGTGTGGTTTGACGACTATGTGTTCACGCACAAGCTCTGACAGCCTTAAAAAGAATATAGAGCACGCCCCATACACCTTTTGATGACTGCTAGCGTTGCTCCAACATATATACTCCCTCCGTCCAAAAATACTTGTCATCAAAATGGATAAAAAAAGATGTATTTAGAATTAAAATACGTCTAGATACATCCTTTTTATTCATTTCAATTACAAGTATTTCCGGATAAAGGGAGTACTACATAAGCATACATCGACATGTCTAAGTACCTATGGAGTTCTGACTTGCTTTAGTAAAAACTTAAGTCATCTTCCAACGATAGAAACAAACTGAAGAAAAGGAACATACATGTGAAGCATCCAACGTCAGCTGGATCAACCATTCTTATAGAAAGTACAGCTAAAATCTACCCTGACAATGACAACTGAGAGTGTCTTCCACGAGATCACCAGCGTCTGTTTAAAAAAAGCGTCAACTGACAAGTAAGTACAGTACAACCGAATGATCAAAGGAAATGCATGCATACCTTTTATTTGATCTTATCTCTCGAGAGGAAAAGAAAAGGGGACCGGGAATCTTGCATTCTCAGCTCGGTGGGAAATACTTTTCTCCTGCACTAATAATTACTCCTACTAATTAACCTTTCTCTGGGAAGAGCACGTGCACAGGGATGGATAGCATAGGTTAGGCTTGACCAAGACTCTTCATCACATACATCCATTATGTGTAGGATATCAATATTCTAAAGAGAATGCAGACTAATAAGCGGAGAATTCTGTGTAGGATATCAATATACTACACATGTGGATATTTCGACGATGAAATAAGTGGAAAAAGAAAGGAAATAAGCGACTATGTGAGCTGCACAAAAATGATAAAATGGTGCTATTGGAAGAGGAGCAGTGCATGTACAATTCACTACTTAGAAATCATTGCGTGGCTCACATTTTTACTTATTTCATCATCAAACTTTACACATGTGTAATATACATCCATATGAACCTGTAGAATTTGTTTATTTATTTAAAAAAACTTTTTAATGTAATTTTTGAACTATTCAAAATAAAGTGCTTCAATGCACCCATGCTTCAAAAATCCACACTACGCATCAATGCCAGTTTTTTCTTTAGGGCACATTAGAGAACAAAGCTGTAATGCAAATATTAATATAATAACTGTAAAATATCAACTCAAGTCATCCATCCATAGTTGAGATGGCAGCTGCAGCGAAAATACCGGGTCTCCCACATTTCCACGCTGCTAAAGTCTCACATAAAAGAGAGGATATGCAGAAGGTGTGGCTCACCAAGAATAGTAAAGTCTTCATGATTTACTCCGCCTTACGGTCTTTTCGGCCGCACTTTTGTCAATCTACATGCCACTAGACTGACTTACATCCATAGGATTAGGAAAATTCAATGTGACTTGCCTGAGTTCTTTGATTGTGAAGTGCTTGTTGCACTCGCATGGTAAAATAAAATTATAATAATAACTCAGCGGGGTAATACCCATTTTCCATGTAGCGTGTGTTGAATTAAAATGAAGTAGAGTGGTCAAATGAATTACTTTCTAAGCAACTGAAGTAAGAAAACCATCTCATTTTTTTAGAAAAGGATAAATCACCCCCGGCCTTTGCATTTGGGTGATGCATGCGGTCATATTATTTATTATTCATAAAGACCTTACAAAGTAATACAACAGTAAGCCCGAGGCCACCATCTAGACGACACCTGTCGCTACTCCTATCCCCTTGATGAAGGTGTGCCGAATGTCCGAGCCAAATACCAAACAGACATTGTACGAAAGCCTAACATCTAACGCCGGATGCCCCATCCAAGCCACATAGGCGGGATTGGGTAACATTCCGGTCCGGCGCACTCTCAGTGAGTACCACACGCACACGCTGCAAAGGACCGTCACCTCCGTCTTCCCTCGATCCATCCTCAAAGCATGTACTGACGCATCGACCTTGTCAGGCCACTCTGCCATCGACGCCACCACGACGTCAGACAACGTCGACCTCCTGCGCGTGTCCCTCGCCACACATCTGACGCCAAGCCTCCACTACTCCATGCCGTCGAGAACCGTCCTCATGAATATGTAGAAAGAAACACCGCTCCTCCGCAGATGCCATCCACTGGTCCCTCGAGCCCGAGTGCATCTCCAAGAATGCCGCCCCCAAAGGGATAACGACACATGAATGCCGCCGTCATCCGATCAACTGATTTAGGGTTTCCCCCGGAGGTATTGGGTGGGGTTGGGAGCTTCACCTCGATGATGCCTTCATGAAGGAAACGATGATAAGAGCATCGTCATCACCGGCTCCGGCCAATGACCGAAGACCAAGTTTTCACCCGGATCCATTCCAAGAAATCCACCCGACAACCTGTGCACTGTCTCGACCGCCTTTAAAGCCCCAGATCTAGCCGCCTAGATCCGGCGACCAACCGCAACAGCAGTGCCACCGTAGGAGCCCTGGCGCACCAGCCACTGCCTGAATGCGCCACCACTAGAGCCTGGGAGGAGGGCTCCCACCCCACCTCGCCAAACTGCTAGAGCCGTCGGGATGGATCCCGCACACTCATCACCGTCTCTGATCTGAACCAATCCGTGGACAAACCACGAGATCGCCGATGCAGATCCGCCTTGGATAGGGACTGCACCACGCCATGCCGTCGCGGGAAGCCTGAGCTTCACCCGCCGCCACCTTTCAGGGTCGCCGCCCCGGGATCCAGCCGCCGCCGACAGGACGCGCCACCCACGTGCAGCAGGCCGGAGGAGCCCCCGGATCCAGATCTGGAACGAGAAGCTCACCACGGCCGCCCCACACCGGCACGCCCCGCCTGGCCGTGAATCTGCAGCCACCCGCACCTCCGCGCCAGAGAGCCGCCATCCGACTGCCCCGGACGCATCCGCGCCGTGCCGCCCTGCATGGCTGCGTGCATCCGCGCGAGGGCGCTGTCCCGCGCCAGCACCACACCGCGCCGAAGGGAGGAGGGCCCGCCGCCGCAGGCCGGGCTTTGCCCGGCGGCGGCGGGGAGGGGGAGGGGACGGGGAAGGGTTGGAGGCGGCGGCGCGGGAGCGGGCTAGGCGATACGATCAAAAATATAGAACCTACGATATTCATCGTATTGATCTGACCCTTGTGTAGGGTACATATAGAAGTACATGTGAGGGGAAGACTTGAAGGAGAGGGCAAGTCCTACATGATTTAATATATTCTATCTCCATCTTAAACACAATATTCTTCTAACATCCCCCCTCAATCGCAGAGGGAGTGAAGCGGACGATTACGATTGAATTTGAAGTCTTGCGCTTCTGTCGTCTTCTCCACTGCACCATCATCAACTGTGTCTCTGATAGGTTGGCACTTAGGGCGGTGACTGTGTCCCCTTCTGGTGCCTTCCTGCCTTCTCCTCTATTCCCTCCCGTAGTCATAGCGGGAGTGGCGTGGACACTAGTGACGACGCAGACGATGTTGACTGGAGTTGTTGTCGATGAGTTGCTGTAGACATAGCCATTAATGTCAATGTCGAGGTAGCCGGTCATGGTGATGTAGCAGTTGTGAAGGTAGTCGTGGTCGATGGTGTGATCGTCGTGGAAGATGAAGCCGCACAAAGCCGGAGGCGTAAAAAATGCGCTATGACGGAGCTGCAGACGTGGACGATGCACCTTGCGGATGTCAGAGGGTGTCGTCAGCGATGAGTCTAGCGGTTTTGTCAAGACCGGAGGAAGCCCATCGAGCACACATAGATTTTGCCAGAACCGTGTGGCCTTGTAGGGTCATCACTGTAGTGATGCCGTGTCGATGTAGTCGTCCCATCGTAGATGACGCGGTCGATGCCGTCGTCGTGACGCGGTCATTGCCGTCGTCGAGGTCGCGTCCTGCAGAAAAGTCTGTCAGGGGATGTTAGGTGTCCATCTTTTGGATAGAGTGGCGTCGTTGTGTTAACGATGATGGTGATGAAGACCACGTTGATGAAAATCTTGACGAGAAAATGTCCGCGATGGCGTCGCAACGGCGTGTCGACGATGATGCATCGCTTAAAGACGTCCCTCCGTGATGAAGTGTCGATGCGGTATCATGCCGGATAAGTATATTGGCTCATAGCCCGACGTCGTACAACTCGATGGAGTGGCACAGGGTCGATGCAGAGGCGGATGTCGGTGCAGTTGCAGATCGATTTAGATGTACAGCTTGGTGTCGCGGCGCGGGGTCGATGAAGATCGCTTGGTTTTGTCGTTCGACTCGATGAAGAATAGATGTATGTGTGCATTCTGGACTCCGCGTGGCAGCATGAGACCTCACGTGCGGCCGTATGCATCCTGGACTTGCGCCGCTTGTTGCTAGCGTGCATCGATCCGGTGGCCAGTACGATGAAAGATCGCCTACTTGGTAGGAGATCAGATCGCCTGGAGCTTCGTGATGTAATTATACATGGTTTAAATCTATTCAATTTACTTCTTATCTCTATTTTTAAATCCATATCATATTCTAACATCTGTTGTCAGTCGTAGCAGGAGTGAAGCAGACAATTACAACTGATTTTGAAGTGTTGTGCTTTCGTAGTCTTCTCTGCTGCACCATCATCAACTGTATCTTTGATAGGTCGGCACTTAGGGCGGTGATTATGTCCCCTTCTGGTGCCTTCCTGCATTCTCTAAAGCATTCTCTATTAGAGACACGGTTGATGATGGTGTAGTGGAGAAGACGACAGAAGCGCAAGACTTCAAATTCAGTCATAATCGTCCGTTTCACTACCTTTACGATTGAGGGGAAATATTAAAAGAATATTGTGTTTAAGATGAAGACAGAATATATTAAATCATGTAGCACTTGCCCTTTACTTTAAGTTTCTGTCCCTCACATGTACTTCTAACAATGACCACACGACTAAATAATGCGGTTTTCTCTAGGCTAGGTGCCCATTAAATTAAATAGGTAAGAAAAAGAAAATATATCAAAAGGCATAAAATGAACAATCCAGCCAGGACAGCGAAGCTTCAAATGTGGAATGAGATCTGTTTCCGCCTTTGTTTTCTTTTCGGATGATCAGGACGGCCTCCCCTCTTCCACTGTGAAAAAGGAAGAAATGTAGAACAAACTTGTGGAAGTCAGCAGATCAAATGAGTATTTCATGGAATGAGAGTGAGTCTGCTATTGCACTAGTCGATTACCATGCATGTACGGCAATAGAAATTAATGAACCGATGGTGGTGAGCCTCCTAAGTCTTCATCTCTCCCATAGATTGTGGGAGTATAGTTTTGTCTCGGTAGACCCATATTTTAGACCGGAGGTTTGAAGTGATGCCAGCTTTAACTTGATAAATCACTCAACCGGCGGCTAGGAGAAACACCGACAGACAAGTTATAACAGAAAAAGGAAAAGAAAACTGGGGATATAAGCTAGAGATGCAGCACAAAGGGAATCCTTGCCAAGAGCACCAATCTTGCTAGAGGCTTTAGGGGCATATCAATATTTTGCAAACTTCTATCTCTAAGTATGTGAGTGTGACACTGGAAAAGAAATGAAAGGGATGATGCCAGTAAATGTACTTCAGTATTGGCTGCAACATGGGGACCAGCTCCAATAACTAAATCTTATTGCACATCCATGATGTAAACCCTAGGCAGACAGCATCACGAACATCTATTCTTGGCTGATTCTAACAGATTCTCATCATTCGCTCTAGCAGAACTCTAGAATTCCCAGGCCTTCCTTTATTGGAACTTTGAAATCAAGAAGAAGAAAAAAATGTGCAATCCAATGACCTCTTAAATCTCTACACCATGCTTAATACTAGTGGGAGCCAATCACTTTCGATACAAGAGAAGTAAGAGCGAATCAACGCCAACTTTTCTTACGACACACCGGACAACAAGTTGTGATGCAAATAATGAATGTCAAATATCAACCTGCGTCGTCCCGCTTACTGGAACGGCAGCAACGAGGAACAAGTCCCACACATAAACAAACAAATACGCACCGCAATGCAAGGTGCTGATTTTTCAGAAGGATTAAGAAAGCTGCCTGGCTTGGTAATGAAGCCCTCCAGTGCGGAACAATAACCAGTAGCAAAGATCTGAAAGGGAAAGATACCATTACCATGCCACACAAGTCCACACAGGGACCGAGCGAATATATTAAGGTGCTGCTTACCAAAAATAGCAAGACGTTTTCACGTTTTGCCCCTGAAAATAATAGAGCATCTCCAAGGGCCGCGCGATATAAGCGCCGCGCTTGAAAAATTCTGTTTTTTGAGCACGAGCAGACACTCTAGGCGCTCCAGCGGAGGCGTAAAAAACACGCGCGCGGTATAAGTAGTTCAGCGCGTAGGGCGAAACGGCATCACGCGTCGCTTATTTCGTGCGCCGGTTCCTGCGCGCGGGGTGAAACGGTATCGTGCGCCGCTTATTTCGTGCGCCCGTTCCCGCGCTCTGCACACTCGAGCGTCTGCGCCACGACTTCCACGTACCCCCAATCCAGGTGCTCGCGCCGCCGCCCGCACCACCCCATTTGCTTCGGCGACCCGACGGCGCTTCCCCGGTCTATCCCCGCGCCGCCGCTGCTTCCTTTGTCTCCCTCTAGTCGCCGCCGCCCCTCGCGCGCGCCATTCCTCCGACGAACAGCGACCGGCCGCCCACTGCCGCTCGACGCCCACAAGGTGTTCGACAAAACGCTTGCAATGTATGTATTGCTTCAACTTCATATTTTTTACATGAATTTGGTGCATGTTGTTTGTAGTTTTTATAGACTAGTTTAAATTAAACATTGTAGATGAGTTCGTCATATGATTCTTCCGAAGAAGAATTTGATATTAAAGAGAAGGAGGACCTTGCAATGATCCTAGCTATGCACATCAATAAAAGAACCAAAGCACGGTGGTTTGGTTATGGGTCGGCAGAAAATTTGGAGGGATAAGATCGATGTCGACAACAGATTGATGAGGCACTATTTTGCGGATAATCCCGTGTACCCCGAGTCGTACTTTCGGCGCCGGTTTAGGATGAGCACCGAGTTGTTCAGCCGCATTGCAGAGAAACTGGCGAGCCATGATCGGTTTTTTCAGCAAAGGAGGAATGCCGCCGGAGAACTCGGGCATAACACCTTTCAAAAGGTGACAACCGCTTTGCGTATGTTGGCATATGATATTTCAGCTGATCTAGTTGATGACCACTTGGCCATGGGTGAGAGTCAAGCCATCATGTGTGGCAAACACTTCACAGTCGGAATTGTGCAAGTGTTTGGCGTGCCATTCGACATGCCAAAACGCATGATAATCTTCAAAAGGATCTCATCGAGGAATGGTGGGCATGAAATGGCCGACAAAGGGCATCATGATTTGTATGTTTGATGTTGTATTGGAAGATAAATTATTTGTTTGAGTTGTAATAAAATTGAGCCATTTATTGTTGATATTTTTTTTGTGTGTTTGATCATCTTGATTTTGTTTGGAGTGCATATGTTGTTTGTGTTGAGCGCGCGCATAGTTTTTTTTGCAGCGCCAGCTGGAGTGGCTCGCGCGTGTATATTTTGTAGCGACCGCTGAAGCCAGCGCTCCACGGCGCGTAAAAACTTGCAATTTCGACGCTATAAACGAATTGTTGGCGCGCGCGGCTATTGAAGATGCTCTTAGTTTCGGGTTGTACTTGTTCTCTGGCTTGTTTCAGTCAACAAGCAACTAGATAAAGTCACTTCCCTGAATAGGATCAAGACAATTCAGCGTTACTTGTCTCAAACATATCTCTGATTCCGTAGGCGCCTGTTGAGCTAGCCTAGTAAAGTCACAATAATACCTCAGCAGGATGATGTTTGATTGATTCAAATAAGTATGCATGTCAGCTATCATTAAACAAAATTGCTTCGCTTAATATATACTTGCCGATTATACGGCTCTTCCAGTACAAAGATTTAACTATTTTCTTGTCACTCTCATGGCGGGCCATTATACCAACGTTACATAGATAATAATGATTAAGGAAGAGAACATTGCTTGCTTAGCCGCCGGTGACTTTAAGCAACCACACCATACGTCCATATCCTTTGCTCAATACGTCCATGATGGATGATGTCGTGTTGCTTAAAATAAGGAACAGAGACTTGTGAACAATATCGATCCGACGTATGCAAGCCAGGATCTAAAAGCTGAAGTTTACATTTTCTCTAGAAGAAGAAGAAAAAAGAAGCTGAAGTTTACATTATAAAAATTATTATCTTCCCTATCAGTTTCTCTTATTTATGAATAACCGCCCACCATTAACTAATCAACTCCTTGTTATGGCCAACACAGGCTACAACTTCCTAACGGAATATGTGGATGGGAGTGGCACTTGTGGCGTGATATGAAAACACCGCAATGATGTTGTCTTCTGACAAGGTGCTCGAGGGAGGTGGCCGAGGAAGGACAAAGTTGGAGGAATGTGAATGTACATTCCTCAGCCAAAATCACCGCAATGCTAGGTTGTCGTAATAGCGAGTAATCGGCATGAGGGGTTTCGGCTTGTGTGCTCGTCGTGTTGCTTGTAAAATAACGATGTAGCCATCTTGGTGCTACTGGCCCGGCCCACTACTGTAGCACGTGGACTTTTTTCCTTTGTATTTATTGGCTTTTCACTGTTTTGTATCGGTTTTATTCGAAGTTTCTTCGGTACGGTTGGTTTCCCTTTTCCTTTCTTTTTGTTTCCCTTTTCTTTTTTTCTTTGATTTCTATTATTTATTTCTTCGCCTTTTTATTCTTTATTTTTCTATTTTTTTGTTTGAACACACGTATAATTTTTTGGTACACGTTATACATTTTGGGTATATATTAGGAATATTTTTAAATACATGTATAACATTTTTCAAAGACATAATTAATATTTTTAAGTACATTTTAATAAACATTTTACGTTTTTTATACATATAAAACATTGTATATGAATGTTTAACTTTTTTCAAATGCACGATTAACATTTGCTAAATACATTATTTTGTTTTTTTCCAGAATACGTGTTAACAAATTTCATATAAGGTCAGATTTTTTTTAATGATATACAAGATTTTTTAAACCATGCAAAGATTTTAAAAATTGTATATTTTTTCTAAAAAGGTCAAATATATATTTTTAAAGCTTTTTTTCCCAAAATGTAATGTACATTTTTTGAATTATACGAACAATTTTTTGATTGTATAACATTTTTCCAAAATGTCACGAATTTTTTTTTGAAACTTGTATTTTTTTTAGTGTCACGAACTTTTGAATAGAATGCTATCAACATTTTTTTAAATATACTAACAACTAGTTTTACATTGTGTTAACATTTTTCAAATTTGAGGTTTTTAATTTTGTAAGTAAATATAAGTTTTGGAATATATGTATATATCTACACGTGCACATGCTCCCTCCGTTCGTTTTTACTCCGTGTATAAGATTTATGCAAGTCAAACTTTGCAAAGTTGGACCAAATTTATATTAAAAAATATGAACATATACAATACCAAATATATATAATATGAAACTAAAATTGATTTGATATTGTGAACGTTCATATTTTTTTTATAAGTTTGTTCAAACTAGAGATACTTTGACTTCAGACAAAACTTATAAGCAGACTAAAAAGGAACGGAAGGAGTATATATATGCACGGTCCCATTTCCCGATGAACGAGAATCGACCGAATCTACGGTGTCTAGATCGAAGTGATCGAGCATCACCTGGCCGCCTGCCCGCCATCGATAGGATCCATGGCAATGGCGCCAACAGCGGCTCCAGCGGCAGTAACAACAACTTCATGTGTGGTTACCACACTAGTAGAAAATAGGGCTTTGGTCGATGCCTGGCCAGCCCATTAGTCCCGGTTCGGTCACGAACTGGGACCCATGGGGACATACGTCCCAGTTCATGAGCCCAGGGGGGTGGCCGGGCCTCGTGGGGCATTGGTCCCGGATCGTCTGGTCCCTTTGGTCCCGGTTCCAGACACGAACCGGAACCAATGGGCCTCACTCCTGGCCGACCAAATGGGGGCCTTTAGTCCCGGTTCCAGCCATGAACCGGGACCAATGATGTGGCTATATATACCCCCTCGCCCGCGAGCAGATCACTCTATTGCTCTGTTTTTTCTGGCCGGTGAGGGGAGGGCTTTGTGGTGCTCTAGCTCACCTCCTATGCATATGAGGTGTTCGATGAAATGCCCGAGCCACACTACTTAAGCTTTCTCCTCTCCAAACTCCATTTTTCTCAAGATTTGTCTAGGTTTAGCAGTCTGTCACATCCCGTCCCTGTCTTAACCGCTGTCGATCGCCCGCGCCGATCCCGTCTCCGGCACCACCGTGGTGAGCCACTTGTTCTTATCTTCTTTCTAAAAGAAAAAAATTCTTACTTGTATGATTTAGATCAATTGTTACCTTAGTTGCGATTATGATCACATTTTCTTTTTTTTATTGTTTGTTATTATATAGTGAGATGGTTTTGGTATCCGCCTCCGTCGGCCCTCGTCCTGTATATGATTCGGATGTGGTATATATTATCTTTTATAACTATTTGGTTCATTTATTGTTTATGACAATTATGCCGACCAACGTGACATAGTTTTTTTATCTAGGAGGTATGTGAACCGGAAATTCCAATCGACCCTATTGTCGAGAGGTTAAATTTATTTGAAGAAGAAAACAATTATTTGAAGGAAAAAATAAAAAACAATTGAGGAGGAGAAGATGATATTAGAGTTGCATGTTGCGGATGTCATTGATGATCACAAGATCAAGATGGATGCATTGCGCTTGAAGATTAGAAGGATTAGAAAATATGTCATTCATACCGAGGCTTGGTATCATTATGTCGTTCGATCAATTGTTACCTTGGTTGCGATTATGATCACATTTGTTGTTGCATTGAAATGTTTTACATAGTTTCAATGTATGGTTTAATTAGATGCTCTGGAGAGCTATATGTTGTTCAATGAGAACTATGTATGTACTTCGGTTTTAATGTGATGATGAACTTCTATTAATTTGGTCACTTATCTATTCATGATGTTCTGTAATGGTTTTTGACACACTTAATTATATATAATGCACGCAGATGAACCGACAATGGATGTACGGTGACAGACACACCTACGAGCACATTAAGAGTGTGCATAATTTCCTCGAAGTGGCTGAGGCAAATAAGAAGAATGGTTTTATGTGTTTTCCATGCCCTATATGTGGGAGTACGAAGTCCTACTCTGACCGGAAAATCCTTCACACCCACCTGCTTTATAAGGGTTTCATGCCACACTATAATGTTTGGACCAAGCACGGAGAAATAGGAGTTATGATGGAAGACAACAAAGAAGAAGAGGATGATGACAACTATGTGCCCCCTGAATACGGTGATGCTGCAAAGGGGGAAGCTGAAGATCAAGATGAACCAGACGATGTGTCCGATGATGATCTCCGCCAGGTCACTGTTGATGCAAAGAGACAATGTGAAAGTCAAAAGGAAAAGCTGAAGTTCGATAGCATGTTAGAGGATCACAAAACAGGGTTGTACCCCAATTGCGAAGATGGCAACACAAAGATCGGTACTGTACTGGAATTGCTGAAGTGGAAGGCAGAGAATGGTGTGCCTCACAAAGGATTTGAGAAGCTACTAAAAATATTGAAGAAGAAGCTTCCAAAGGATAACGAATTGCCCGACAGTACGTACGCAGCAAAGAAGGTCGTATGCCCTCTAGGATTGGAGGTGTAGAAGGTACATGCATGCCCTAATGACTGCATCCTCTACCGCGATGTGTACGAGGATTTGAACGCATGCCCGGTGTCGGTGTCAAAACCGGCGGATCTCGGGTAGGGGGTCCCGAACTGTGAGTCTAAGGTTGATGGTAACAGGAGACAGGGGACACGATGTTTACCCAGGTTCGGGCCCTCCCTATGAAGGTAATACCCTACTTCCTGCTTGATTGACCTTGATGAATATGAGTGTTACAAGAGTTGATCTACCACGAGATCGTAATAGCTAAACCCTAGAAGTCTAGCCTGTATGGCTACGGTATTGGGTATCCCCCCTCCGGACTAAGTCCTCCGGTTTATATAGATAGCGGGAGGATCTAGGGTTACATAGAGTCGGTTACATAATATTGAATCTTCATAGTTGTTCGCCAAGCTTGCCTTCCACGCCAAGGAGAGTCCCATCCGGACACGGGTACAGTCTCCGGTCTTCATATCTTCACAGCCCATCAGTCCGGCCCATAGATAACAAGCCAGACGCCTGAGGACCCCTTAGTCTAGGACTCCCTCGGTAGCCCCTGAACCTGGCTTCAATGACAAGGTATCCGGCGCGTAGTGCTGTATTCGACATTGCAAGGCGGGTTCCTCCTTCCGAACTCCCAAATAGTCTTCGGACAAATTGATTGTGTTTGGACCTGTAACACACATCGCACACAACCATAGAGAGAATATAATAACACACGAGTCCCATCCGTTGACAACTTTAGTAATGTGACGTTACGCATGTCCGGTTATAATTTCGAACCGTTTTTCACCCCACGTTTCGAGACATGGTTGTCATTGGCACGTCTTGTCAAAGCAGAGATCGTGTCCCCTTATCATAGTATTCTCATCAATACGGGCGTGGGCAACCCAACCGTGCCGTTTACACAGCCCATGGGAGCAGGCGACTTTTAAGGCGAATGGGGGAGGCGTTCGATATTCACCGCCCTTATAAGGAGATAAGATTCCTCTTTCTTCCCCCACGCTTTCCTCCTGCCTCTCCGTCCTCGATCTCCAGCGCCCAAGTTCTCATTCCCCTTTTCTCGAGAAAGCACTCAACCATGTCCGGATCTGGAGGTCAAGGCAAGTGGATGGCCTCCTCCGTCAAGGAGGAGAACGTCGCCGAGCTTCGGGCGGCCGGGTACCCGGCGAAGGAAATTGCCCACCGTCTTCCAGCCCGGGGATAGATCATCCCCACACCGAAGCCCAACGAGAGGGTTGTGTTCATCCCCCACTTCCTCCGCGGGCTAGGGTTTCCACTCCACCCCTTCGTCCGCGGGATTATGTTCTACTACGGGATAGATTTCCACGATCTATCCCCAAACTCCTTCCTCAATATCTCGGTGTTCATTGTTGTATGCGAGGCTTTCCTCCGCATCCACCCCCACTTCTGGTTATGGCTTAAAACTTTCCACGTGAAGCCCAAGGTGGTGGATGGACAGCACGCAGAGTGCGGGGGCACAATGGTGAGCAAGCTCACCAATGTTTCTTGGCCAAAAGGCACATTCGTGGAATCTGTCAAGGAATGGCAGAAGCTATGGTTCTACATCACCGAACCCCGCGACGCCACCTGGGCCGCAGCTGCCAAATTCAACCCCGGCACTCGTGCGGCTCACCTCTTGGGTCGAGAAGAGCCCAAACTGGTGTTCGTCGGATGAGCTTATTGCGCTGCAAACGCGCATCCAAAGCATGATCGATAGGGATATCAAGCTCGTCGACATAATCCAAGTGATGCTGGTGCGCCGAATCCTCCCCTGCCAAAGCCAAAGCCATCCTCTATGGGACCTCAACCCGAAGAAACACCATACCTTGGTGAGGCTCTTCGAAACGACTCATGAAGATGCCTAGAAGTTGCTTTTCAAGGGCAACAAGATACCGCCGGCCACCGATTCAGATTGTGGCAATGACATAAATCACCTCCCCAACAAGGTATGTTATTTTTAACACATCCCTTACTTGCTTGTTTCAAGGGTGATATCTAATGCTTTCATTACCATTGCTTTTTCAGTACTGGTTGAAGCAGGCGAAGAAGATTCGGTGTTCAGCTCCCTTGCTCGAAGAGCCAGTCACTCCGCGTTTAGCGAAGATGCTGGAGCCGACGCCTTACAAGGCACAAGAGAAGAAGGCCACAGGAAAGGCCAAGGGGGTCCGGAGTGGCCCCTGCCGCAAGGGCACTTTAGACATGGCGTCCGAAGATAAGGCCCATTCTCCCGCCGCTGAAGACAACGCGGATGAGGAGGAGGAGGAGAGCGACTCTCCCCCCGACGGGGGGAGGAAAAAGAGGGCGGCCTCCACAACTCTGGAGGCGGAGGCGCCCAAAAAGGGGAAGGGCTCCCTAGCGGGTAACTCCGCATGGGACGTTGATGACAATCTGGAGGGACGCCCCCGCGCTAAGCCTCGGGCCGCATCGTAAGTACTAATACCTTATCCGCCCATAAGGTTTCTCCTCCTCATTGTATTGAAACAATTGGCAAACGTTATTGTAGTCTGGCCCACAACAGCTCCCAGTGATCTTCGTCAGGAGGCTCGCTGGATTCCAAGGCGATGGCCAGCGACTCCCCGTCGGACGCACACTCCCCCAGGACCAAGGAAGATGTGGAGGTGCTGTCCCGAAGGACTGTCTCCGGCTGGGGAGAGGCTCAGGAGGCGCCCGAAGGGGAAACCTCCATCACTGGACACCAAGGGGACTCAATCCCCAATGAGACTGGCGGGGAGGGCCGTACATAGTTCGGCCCTCAACCGCACTCAATTCTGGAGACCGAGGCGGCTCCGGAATCCAGCACACACCTCCTTCAAAAGAAGGGGGATGCCTGTTGCACTGGTGGCCCCTGTCCAACCAGGGGCACCGGATAACCTGCCGGAGGCACTACGAGGCGCTTCCATTATGGATGAGCACCGTGCCCTTATGGGCGTGGTGGTTGAAAAGGTTCAGTCCACCAAGAGCGGATTAATCGAAGCCTGCAGCAGCTTGCTAACAGGTTTTGAGGTAAGAGACGCCGAACAAGGAGAAAATCCTAGTGTAGACCAGTAGCCCCTGAGACACTGTCCAGTGTTCGAAAAGAAAAAGCTGGACAGATGATCAATCTCGTTTTAACAGGAAACAAACTTATTTTTTCTGAAATGCAGGCGTTGTTGCTAGCCGCGACCTTGCATACTGCCGAAGTTTCTGGACTGAGGCAGAAACTGGCGGAAGCCGGGGAGGAGCTGGGCCAAGCGAAGAGTCGGCTCCAGGAGAAACAAGGTAAGCAATAACCTGTTATATATTCAAAAAGAAGAAAGTTGTATGCGATGACCAAAATGCCATGATTTGTACAGAAGCGACGACTGAGGTCGAGGCCCTGAGAAAGGCCCTGGCCGAAGCTGAGGGGAAGGCTGTCCAATAGCAAGCCGCTCGTAAGAAGCTCAAGGCTCGGGTCGAGGAGGTCCAGCAGGAGCTCCAAGACGTGGTGAAGAAGTGTGAAGCTTTGGAGCACAAGGCGTCGGCTTGAGAGGCCGAACTAGCCAAGGCTCGTTAGAGATCAGAGGCCGCATGGAATGAGGCCTGGGACACTCTCCAGGAGATCCAGGAGGCGAAGAAGATTGCAGCGGGTAAGGCATTTAACATGCAAAGCAAGTATGTGGAGAGGAAGTACCTTTTACTAACCCGGATTCGGAGTTACCCAGGGGCTTTTGTGGATCTGCCGCGCAGTGTATCCGATGCTGCAGAGTTCTTTCGAGCCAGGGAAGGGGATTCTTCGGAGAAGCTGTTCTGGTCGCAGTATGCTGTGCCAGAACATCCGGTGGCCTTTTCCAATCAACTGAAGCAGTTGGTTGAGCTGCATAGGGTGGCCGAACTGGCCATGAAGGATTTCATAATCTGATTATGGCCAGCCGAAGCTATACCTAGTAGTTATTTCAGCCTTGTGAAGCGGGTGGTGGAGGCTTGCCCGTGGCTAGATATCGTCAAACGATCAGTCTGTATTGAGGGTGCCCGCATGGCCTTCACTAGTTGCAAGATGTGGTGGGCGAAGTTGGATGCCATCAAGGTGGCCAGAGGGCCGCCGGAGGGCAAGGAGCACCGCACACCCAAGTGATATTCTGCGGATGTCCTGTAGGATCTCGACTTGTAGCAATGCAGTGCGGCCAAGACGTTATTCTCGAATGAATATATCTATGTTTTGCCTTGTATGAACAAATCCGCTTTGTAATATATAATTTTTATTATGTTTTGATTGTTTCCTCCTGTGCGGCCGTGTTATATGAAATATGAGGGTTAACCAGTCATCGGCTTCAGCCCTCGTGTAGGTAGTATGGAGATGTTCGGGATGGAATCTAAACAATCTTGATCCAATTATATGGTCCTTAAAGGAGTTGTTTAGCGCAATGAACCAGGCAACCAGACTATACGGCTTGAACGCCCTCACTTAGCCATAGGAGTTTTATAATAAAACATAGGCGCAGCCCCTGGTATATGAACCAGAGTGTTGTCAGCGTCTGATCAGGAAGTACCGATCCTTCACGAAATGCGGAAAAATCTCCAACAATTTGCGACCTCCGAACAGCTGACCAGCTCTCGCCGCATCATGAAGGTCAGTTTTCGGCTTTCTCTACTGAGGTGCTCATCTGATTTAAACTAGGACACAATCGTAGTAGTTCTTCCTTTACTACCCTAGCCGATGTAGCAGAACGTAGGGTAGCAAGCACGGGAGCCGGGCAACCCAACTATTGACCAAAGACATGATTCGGAGCCAATGCATATAATGCTAAATTCGGGGTGCCGAACTATACTTATAAAAAGTGTTCGGACTTTTGTTGCCGTAGTGTAAGGTGCTATAAAGCCCCTGTCAAACGTCAAACGTACCAAAGTGTACGGGTGCTACCTGATGGGGTTATCCACAGGGAATCTGAAAAAGAAAAGAGAGAAAGAAAACAGAAAAGACTTAAAGGTAAAAAGCTGGGGTCCTAAAGCTCCAGCTAGAAACTGTTTTCATTGTAATGTAATTAGTACGTCAAGGTGCATTGATACAAATAGTGCAATAAGCAATAGGCTATTTAACATGCCGAAACCAGGGGAGTGCTGCATATGGGTCCTGGAAAACAGGTAGAGTTATCGTTAACGGAATCACTTAAAAAGTTCCCCATATGTCTGCGCTTCTCGCCATCTTGGTGTATTTATCCTACAAGAGGACCGATGACCAGACCCCCCGATGGGGCCTATGGGATTGAGACCTGAAAGGAAAACAAGTAAAAGTGAAAGTATGTGTGTATCCGATGTCGGTTGAACCGTGCCATGGGTCACAAGTTATCTGTGCCTCCGTCAATGCCCATGGAATTTTAAGTGCGTAGTTATGTACGCGCGGCACGAATGCCACCACTTGATCGGGACTGAGACGGAGGCCGGATTGCTAGTCGAGCTCCTGACGAGCTGAGCTCTCCTGCTGCAGAGTAGTTCGGACCCTCTTAAGGGTGTCCGCGGGCTCGGCGGCCGAATGAAGGTTCTGCTTGAGAAGGCCGCTTTGTATTTCTGCTGCTGGGGCAGCTATGTGATCTTCTATACGGAGAGAGCGTTCAGTATTGACATTGACTGTAATGGCGCCGCATGGACCGGGCATCTTGAGTTTGAGATAAGCATAGTGTGTCACTGCATTGAATCGAGCAAACTTAGTTCGTCCGAGCAGTGCATGATAGCCGCTGCGAAATGGGACTATATCGAAGATTAACTCCTCGCTTCGGAAGTTGTCCGGAGATCCGAAGACAACCTATAATGTGATTGAGCCCGTACAGCGGGCCTCTACACATGGAATGACTCCTTTAAAGGTAGTCCTTGTAGGCTTGATCCTTGATGGGTTAATGCCCATTTTCTGCGTTGTATCCCGATAGAGCAGTTTGTGGCTGCTACCACCGTCCATAAGGACGCGAGTCAGGTGAAACCCATCAATTATTGGGTCTAAGACTAGTGCGGCTGAGCCCCCGTGACGGATACTAGTCGGGTGGTCCCGGTGATCGGAAGTGATCGGGCACGACGACCATGGATTGAATTTTGGGGCGACTGGCTCTATCGCGTAGACGTCCCTAAGCGCACGCTTGCGCTCCCTCTTGGGGATGTGGGTGGCATATATCATGTTCACCATTTTGACCTGAGGGGGAAACTTCTTCTGCCCCCCTATGTTCGGCTACCGTGGCTCTTCATCGTCATCCTCGCTTTGTGATCCTTTTTCCCTGTTCTCGGTGTTTAATTTGCTGGCCTGTTTGAAAACCTAGCACTCTCTATTTGTATGATTAGGAGGCTTCTCGGGGGTGCCGTGAATCTGGCATGGACGATCAAGTATGCAGTCTAAGCTGGATGGGCTCGAATTATTCTTTTGGAACAGCTTCTTCCGCTGGCCGGACTTAGAGCCACCGAATCTGGCATTGACCGCCGTATCCTCGGTGTTGTCACCATTGTTTTGGCGCTTGTATCTATTGCATCGAGACTTGTCTTTGTTACGTTTAACTTCAGGGGTGCCGGCATCACTTGCATTGTTTTTTCTATGAGCCAACCAACTGTCCTCGCCCGCACAAAAGCGGGTCATTATTGCCGTGAGGGCCACCATGGATTTAGGATTTTCTTGGCTGGGGTGGCGAGCGAGCCATTCGTCGCGGATGCTATGTTTGAAAGCTGCTAGAGCTTGATACGTCTCCAACGTATCTATAATTTTTGATTTCTCCATGCTATATTATCTATTGTTTTGGACATTATTGGGCTTTATTATCCACTATTATTTTTGGGACTAACCTATTAACCAGAGGCCCAGCCCAGAATTGCTGTTTTTTGCCAGTTTTAGGTTCGAAGAAAAGGAATATCAAACGGAGTCCAAACGGAATGAAACCTTCGGGAACGTGATTTTCTCAACGAACAAGAACCGGGAGACTTGGACACTATGTTAAGAAAGAAAAGAGGAGGCCACGAGGTAGGGGGCGCGCCTACCCCCCAGGCGTGCCCTCCACCTTCGTGGGCCCCTATTGTTGACATACTCCTTCCTCCTATATATACCTATGTACCCCCAAACGATCAGATACGGAGCCAAAACCCTAATTCCACTGCCGCAACTTTCTGTATCCACGAGATCCCATCTTGGGGACTGTTCCGGAGCTCCGCTGGAGGGGGCATCGATCACGGAGGGCTTCTACATCAACACCATAGCCTCTTCGATGAAGTGTGAGTAGTTTACCTCAGACCTACGGGTCCATAGTTAGTAGCTAGATGGCTTCTTCTCTCTTTTTGGATCTCAATACAATGTTCTCCCCCTCTCTTGTGGAGAACTATTTGATGTAATCTTCTTTTTGCGGTGTGTTTGTTGAGACCGATGAATTATGGGTTTATGATCAAGTCTATCTATGAATAATATTTGAATCTTCTCTGTATTCTTTTATGTATGATTGGTTATCTTTGCAAGTCGCTTCGAATTATCAGTTTGGTTTGGCATACTAGATTGACCTTTCTTGCAATGGGAGAAGTGCTTAGCTTTGGGTTCAATCTTGCGGTGTCCTTTCCCAGTGACAGTAGGGGCAGCAAGGCACGTTTTGTATTGTTGCCATCGAGGATAACAATATGGGGTTTTCTTCATATTGCATGAGTCTATCCCTCTACATCATGTCATCTTGCTTAAGGCGTTACTCTGTTTTTAACTTAATACTCTAGATGCATGCTGGATAGCGATCGATGAGTGGAGTAATAGTAGTAGATGCAGGCAGGAGTCGGTCTACTTGTCTCGGACGTGATGCCTATATACATGATCATACCTAGATATTCTCATAACTATGCTCAATTATGTCAATTGCTCAACAATAATTTGTTCACCCACCGTAGAATACTTATGTTCTCGAGAGAAGCCACTAATGAAACCTATGGCCCCCGGGTCTATCTTCAACATATTAATCTCCTACTACTTAGTTATTTCCTTTGCTATTTACTTTGCCTTTATTTTACTTTGCATCTTTATCATAAAAATACCAAAAATATTATCTTATCATATCTATTAGATCTCACTCTCGTAAGTGGCCTTATAGGGATTGACAACCCCTATTTGCGTTGGTTGGGAGGATTTATTTGGTTTGTGCAGGTATGAGGGACTCGCGCGTAGCCTCCTACTGGATTGATACATTGGTTCTCAAAAACTGAGGTAAATACTTACGCTACTTTGCTGCATCATCCCTTCCTCTTCGGGGAAAACCAACGCAGTGCTCAAGAGGTAGCAAGAAGGATTTCTGGCACCGTTGCCGGGGAGGTCTATGCAAAAGTCTACATACCAAGTACCCATCACATACCCTTATCTCCCGCATTACATTATTTGCCATTTGCCTCTCGTTTTCCTCTCCCCCACTTCACCCTTGCTGTTTTATTCGCCCTCTCTCTCTATCCTCCCTGTCTTTCTCTATTTGCCTCTTTTTGCCCGCTTGCTTTCTGTTTGCTTGTGTGTTAGTTTACTTGCTTGTCATGATGGCTCAAGATAATACTAAATTGTGTGACTTCACCAATACCAACAATAATGATTTTATTAGCACTCCGATTGCTCCTCTTACCGATGCTGAATCTTGTGAAATTAATACTGCTTTGCTGAATCTTGTCATGAAAGATCCGTTTTCCGGGCTTCCTAGTGAAGATGCCGCTACCCATCTAAATAGCTTCGTTGATTTGTGTGACATGCAAAAGAAGAAAGATGTGGATAATGATATTGTTAAATTGAAGCTATTTCCTTTTTTGCTTAGAGATCGTGCTAAAGCTTGGTTTCGCCTTTGCCTAAAAATAGTATTGATTCATGGAACAAGTGCAAAGATGCTTTTATCTCTAAGTATTTTCCTCCCTCTAAGATCATCTCTCTTACAAATGATATTATGAATTTTAAGCAACTTGATCATGAACATGTTGCACAAGCTTGGGAGAGAATGAAATTAATGATATGTAATTTCCCTACTCATGGTTTAAATTTGTGGATGATTGTTCAAAATTTTTATGCCGGATTGAATTTTGCTTCTAGAAATCTTTTAGATTCGGCCGTGGGAGGCACTTTTATGGAAATCACTTTAGGAGAAGCTACTAAACTCCTAGATAATATTATGGTTAATTATTCTCAATGGCATACTGAAAGATCTACTAATAAAAAGGTGCATGCGATAGAAGAAATTAATGTTTTGAGTGGAAAGATGGATGAACTTATGGAATTATTTGCTAATAAGAGTGTTTCTTCTGATCCTAATGATATGCCCTTGTCTACTTTGATTGAGAATAATATTGAATCTATGGATGTGAATTTTGTTGGTAGGAACAATTTTGGTAACAACGCGTATAGAGGAAATTTCAACCCTAGGCCTTATCCTAGTAATTCATCTAATAATTATGGTAATTCCTACAACAATTCTTATGGAAATTATAATAAGATGCCCTCTGATTTTGAGTCTAATATTAAAGAATTTATTACTTCGCAAAAGAATTTCAATGCTATGATTGAAGAAAAATTGCTTAAGATTGATGATTTGGCTAGGAACGTTGATAGAATTTCTCTTGATGTTGATTCTTTGAAACTTAGATCTATTCCACCTAAGCATGATATCAATGAGTCTCTCAAATCCATGAGAATTTCCATTGATGAGTGCAAATAAAGAACCGCTAGGATGCGTGCTAAGAAAGATGCCTTTATAAGAGCGTGTTCTTCTAGTTCCTATGAAAATGAGGATGAAGATCTAAAAGTTATTGATGTGTCCCCTATTAAATCTTTGTTTTGCAATATGAATATTGATAATGATGGGACTGAATATGATCCACCTTTACCTAGAAGGCGTTCCAAGAATTCGGAATTTGTTGATCTTGATGCTAAATTTGATAAAAGTGGGATTGAAGAAATTAAAACCCTAGATATTGCTAAACCAACTATTATGGATTTCAAGGAATTTAACTATGAAAATTGCTCTTTTATTGATTGTATTTCCTTGTTGCAATCCGCGCTAAATTCTCCTCATGCTTATAGTCAAAATAAAGCGTTTACTAAACATATCGTTGATGCCTTGATGCAATCTTATGAAGAAAAACTTGAATTGGAAGTTTCTATCCCTAGAAAACTTTATGATGAGTGGGAACCAACTATTAAAATTAAAATTAAAGACCATTAATGCTATGCTTTATGTGATTTGGGTGCTAGTGTTTCCATGATTCCAAAGACTTTGTGTGATTTGTTAGGTTTCCGTGATTTTGATGATTGCTCTCTAAACTTGCACCTTGCGGATTCCACTATTAAGAAACCTATGGGAAGAATTAATGATGTTCTTATTGTTGCAAATAGGAATTATGTGCCCGTAGATTTTATTGTTCTTGACATAGATTGCAATCCTTCATGTCCTATTATTCTTGGTAGACCTTTCCTTAGAACGATTGGTGCAATTATTGATATGAAGGAAGGAAATATTAGATTCCAATTTCCATTAAGGAAAGGCATGGAACACTTTCCTAGAAAGAAAATTAAATTACCTTATGAATCTATTATGAGAGCCACTTATGGATTGCCTACCAAAGATGGCAATACCTAGATCTATTCTTGCTTGTTATGCCTAGCTAGGGGCGTTAAACGATAGCGCTTGTTGGGAGGCAACCCAATTTTATTTTTATTCCTTGATTTTTGCTCCTGTTTAGTAATAAATAATTTATCTAGACTCTGTTTTGGTTGTGTTTTTTGTGCTTAATTAGTGTTTGTGCCAAGTAGAACTGTTGGGAAGACTTGGGGAAAATCTTGTTAAACTTGCTGTAAAAAACAGAAACTTTAGCGCTCACGATAACTGCTGTCATTTTTATTTGGAAAGTGATATTTAGTTAATTATTTTTGAAGATGATTAATAAATAAATTCCTCACGTCCAGAAATTTATTTTAGAATTTTTGGGGTTCCAGATCTTGCTCTAGCTACAGATTACTACAGACAGTTCTGTTTTTGACAGATTCTGTTTTTCGTGTGTTGTTTCCTTATTTTGATGAATCTATGGCCAGTAAAATAGTTTATAAACCATAGAGAAGTTGGAATACAGTAGGTATAACAACAATATAAATAAATAATGTGTTCATTACAGTACCTTGAAGTGGTCTTTTATTTTCTTTCGCTAACGGATCTCATGAGATTTTCTACTTTAAGTTTTGTGTTGTGACGTTTTCAAGTTTTGGGTAAAGATTTGATGGATTATGGAACAAGGAGTGGCAAGAGCCTAAGCTTGGGGATGACCATGGCACCCCCAAGATAATCTAAGGACACCTAAAAGCCAAAGCTTGGGGATGCCCCGGAAGGCATCCCCTCTTTCGTCTACTTCTATCGGTAACTTTACTTGGAGCTATATTTTTATTCGCCACATGATATGTGTTTTGCTTGGAGCATATTGTATTATTTGAGTCTTTGCTTGTTAGTTTACCACAATCATCCTTGCTGTACACACCTTTTGAGAGAGCCATACATGATTTGGAATTTGTTAGAATACTCTATGTGCTTCGCTTATATCTTTTGAGTTATATAATTTTGCTCTAGTGCTTCACTTATATCTTTTAGAGCACGGTGGTGGATTTGTTTTATAGAAACTATTGATCTCTCATGCTTCACTTAGATTATTTTGAGAGTCTTAATAGCATGGTAATTTTCTTAAAATCCTAATATTTATGGTATTCAAAGTTAGTAAAAAATTTCTTGAGAGTGTTTTGAATACTAAGAGAAGTTTGATGCTTGATGATTGTTTTGAGATATGGAGGTAATAATATCAAAGTCGTGCTAGTTGAGTAGTTGTGAAATTGAGAAATACTTGTGTTGAAGTTTGCAAGTCCTGTAGCATGCACGTATGGTAAAGGTTATGTAACAAATTTGAAACATGAGGTGTTATTTGATTGTCCTCCTTATGAGTGGCGGTCGGGGGCGAGCGATGGTCTTTTCCTACCAATCTATCCCCCTAGGAGCATGCACGTAGTACCGAGGTTTTTGATGACTTGTAGATTTTTGCAATAAGTATGTGAGTTCTTTATGACTAATGTTGCGTCCATGGATTATACGCACTCTCACCCTTCCATCCTTGCTAGCCTCTTCGGTACCGTGCATTGCCCTTTCTCACATTGAGAGTTGGCGAAAATTCGCCGGTGCATCCAAACCCCGTGATATGATACACTCTTTCACACATAAACCTCCTTATATCTTCCTCAAAACAGCCACCATACCTACCTATTATGGCATTTCCATAGCCATTCCGAGATATATTGCCATGCAACTTTGCATCATTCCGTTCATCATGACACATTAATTATTGTCATATTGCTTAGCATGATCATGTAGTCGACATAGTATTTGTGGCAAAATCCACCGTTCATAATCTTTCATACATGTCACTCTTGGTCCATTGCATATCCCAGTACACCACCGGAGGCATTCATATAGAGTCATCTTTGTTCTAGTATCGAGTTGTAATCATTGAGTTGTAAATAAATAGAAGTGTGATGATCATCATTTTCTAGAGCATTGTCCCAAGTGAGGAATATAAAAAAGGAGAAAGGCCATAAAAAAAGAGAAGGCCCAAAAAAAGAGAAAGGCCATAAAAAATGAGAGAAAAAGAGAGAAGGGACAATGTTACTATCCTTTGCCACACTTGTGCTTCAAAGTAGCACCATAATCTTCATGATATAGAGTCTCTTGTTTTGTCACTTTCATATACTAGTGGGAATTTTTCATTATAGAACTTGGCTTGTATATTCCAACAATGGGCCTCCTCAAGTGCCCTAGGTCTTCGTGAGCAAGCAAGTTGGATGCACACCCACTAGTTTCTTTTGTTGAGCTTTCATACATTTATAGCTCTAGTGCGTCCGTTGCATGGCAATTCCTACTCCTTGCATTAACATCAATCGGTGGGCATCTCCATAGCCCATTGATTAGCCTCGTTGATGTGAGACTTTCTCCTTTTTTGTCTTCTCCACATAACCCCCCTCATTATATTATATTCCACCCATAGTGTTATGTCCATGGCTCGCGCTCATATATTGCGTGAAAGTTTATAGGTTTGAGATTACTAAAGTATGAAACAATTGCTCGGCTTGTCATCGGGGTTGTGCATGATAAGAGCATTCTTGTGTGATGAAAATGAAACATGACTAAACTATATGATTTTGTAGGGATGAACTTTCTTTGGCCATGTTATTTTGAGAAGACATAATTGCTTAGTTAGTATGCTTGAAGTATTATTATTTTTATGTCAATATGAACTTTTGTCTTGAATCTTTCGGATCTGAATATTCATACCACAATTAAGAAGAATTACATTAAAAATTATGCCAAGTAGCACTCCGCATCAAAAATTCTGTTTTTATCATTTACCTACTCGAGGACGAGCAGGAATTAAGCTTGGGGATGCTTGATATGTCTCCAACATATCTATAATTTTTGATTGCTCCATGCTATATTATCTACTGTTTGGACATTATTGGGCTTTATTATCCACTTTTATATTATTTTTGGGACTAACCTATTAACCGGAGGCCCAGCCCAGAATTGTTGTTTTTTTGCCTGTTTTAGGGTTTCGAAGAAAAGGAATATCAAACGGAGTCCAAACGGAATGAAACCTTCGGGAACATGATTTTCTCAACGAACAAGACCCGGGAGACTTGGACCCTACGTCAAGAAAGAAAAGAGGAGGCCACGAGGTAGGGGGCGCGCCTACCCCCTAGGCGTGCCCTCCACCCTCGTGGGCCCCCTGTTGCTCCACCGACGTACTCCTGCCTCCTATATATACCTACGTACCCCCAAATGATCTGATAAGGAGCCAAAACCCTAATTCCACCGCCGCAACTTTCTGTATCCACGAGATCCCATCTTGGGGCCTGTTCCGGAGCTCTGCCGGAGGGGGCATCGATCACGGAGGGCTTCTACATCAACACCATAGCCTCTCCGATGAAGTGTGAGTAGTTTACCTCAGACCTAAGGGTCCATAGTTAGTAGCTAGATGGCTTCTTCTCTCTTTTTGGATCTCAATACAATGTTCTCCCCCTCTCTTGTGGAGAACTGTTCGATGTAATCTTCTTTTTGCGGTGTGTTTGTTGAGACCGATGAATTGTGGGTTTATGATCAAGTCTATCTATGAATAATATTTGAATCTTCTCTGAATTATTTTATGTATGATTGGTTATCTTTGCAAGTCTCTTCGAATTATCAGTTTGCTAAGGCCTACTAGATTGATCTTTCTTGCAATGGGAGAAGTGCTTAGCTTTGGGTTCAATCTTGCGGTGTCCTTTCCCAGTGATAGTAGGGGAAGCAAGGCACGTTTTGTATTGTTGCCATCGAGGATAACAAGATGGGGTTTTCTTCATATTGCATGAGTCTATCCCTCTACATCATGTCATCTTGCTTAAGGCGTTACTCTGTTTTTAACTTAATTCTCTAGATGCATGCTCGATAGAGGTCGATGAGTGGAGTAATAGTAGTAGATGCAGGCAGGAGTCGGTCTACTTGTCTCGGATGTGATGCCTATATACATGATCATACCTAGATATTCTCATAACTATGCTCAATTCTGTCAATTGCTCAATAGTAATTTGTTCACCCACTGTAGAATACTTAAGTTCTCGAGAGAAGCCACTAGTGAAACCTATGGCCCCCGGGTCTATCTTCATCATATTAATCTCCTACTACTTAGTTATTTCCTTTTCTATTTACTTCGCGTTTATTTTACTTTGCATCTTTATCATAAAAATACCAAAATATTATCTTATCATATCTATCAGATCTCACTCTCGTAAGTGGCCTTATAAGGATTGACAACCCCTATTTGCGTTGGTTGCGAGGATTTATTTGTTTTGTGCAGGTACGAGGGACTCATGTGTAGCCTCCTACTGGATTGATACCTTGATTCTCAAAAACTAAGGGAAATACTTACGCTACTTTGCTGCATCATCCCTTCCTCTTCGGGGAAAACCAAAGCAGTGCTCAAGAGGTAGTAGAGCTTCAGCATCCGGACGGTCAACGATTTGGTTCTTTTTAGTTAGGAACCCTGTCCAGAATTTCCTGGCGGACTCTCCGGGCTGATGGACTATATGGCTTAAGTCATCAGCGTCCGGAGGTCGAACATATGTACCTTGGAAGTTATCGAGGAAAGCCTCTTCCAAGTCCTCCCAACTGCCGATGGAATTTTCAGGCAGACTGTTTAGCCAATGCCGAGCTTGAAGGAAATATGCCCTAGAGGCAATAATAAAGTTATTATTTATTTCCTTATATCATGATAAATGTTTATTATTCATGCTAGAATTGTATTAACCGAAAATGTAATACTTCTGTGAATACATAGACAAACAAAGTATCACTAGTATGCCTCTACTTGACTAGCTCGTTAATCGAAGATGGTTATGTTTCCTAACCATAGACATGAGTTGTCATTTGATTAACGGGATCACATCATTAGGAGAATGATGTGATTGAGATGACCCATTCCATTAGCTTAGCACCCGATCGTTTAGTATGTTGCTATTGCTTTCTTCATGACTTATACATGTTCCTATGACTATGAGATTACGCAACTCCCGTTTACCGGAGGAACACTTTGTGTGCTACCAAACGTCACAACGTAACTGGGTGATTATAAAGGTGCTCTACAGGTGTCTCCAAAGGTACATGTTGGGTTGGCGTATTTCGAGATTAGGATTTGTCGCTCCGATTGTCTGAGAGGTATCTCTAGGCCCTCTCGGTAATACACATCACTTAAGCCTTGCAAGCAATGCAACTAATAAGTTAGTTGCAATATGATGTATTACGGAACGAGAAAAGAGACTTGCCGGTTACGAGATTGAACTAGGTATTGAGATACCGACGATCGAATCTCGGGCAAGTAACATACCGATGACAAAGGGAACAACGTATGTTGTTATGCGGTCTGACCGATAAAGATCTTCGTAGAACATGTAGGAGCCAATATGAGCATCCAGGTTCCACTATTGGTTATTGACCGGAGACGTGTCTCGGTCATGTCTACATTGTTCTCGAACCCGTAGGGTCCGCACGCTTAACGTTACGATGACAGTTTCATTATGAGTTTATATATTTTGATGTACCGAAGGTTGTTCGGAGTCTCGATGTGATCACAGACTTGACGAGGAGTCTCGAAATGGTCGAGACATAAAGATCAATATATTGGACGACTATATTTGGACACCGGAAAGGTTCCTGGTAAGATTGGGACAATACCGGATCATTGGGAGGTTATTGGAACCCCCCGGGAGGTATATGGGCCTTATTGGGCCTTAGTGGAAAGGAGGGGAAAGGAGCAAGGGAGGGGGCGCGCCCCCCCAAGCCCAATCCAAATTGGGAGGGGGGCCGGCCCCCCTTTCCTTCCTCCCTCCTTCCTCTTCCTTCCCTCTCCTACTCCTAATAGGAAAAAGGGGAGTCCTACTCCCGGTGGGAGTTGGACTCCCCCCCTTGGGAGCGCCACCCTCCTTGGCCGGCCCCCTCCTCCACTCCTTTATATACGGGGGCAGGGGGGCACCCCAGAGACACAACAATTGATCATTGATCTCTTAGCCGTGTACAGTGCCCCCTCTACCATAATCCTCGATAATATTGTAGCGGTGCTTAGGCAAAGCCCTGCGACGGTAGAACATCAAGATCGTCACCACGCCGTCGTGCTGATGGAACTCATCCCCGAGACTTTGCTGGATCGGAGTCCGGGGATCGTCATCGAGCTGAACGTGTGCAAAAACTCGGAGGTGCCGTAGTTTCGGTGCTTGATCGGTCGGGCCGTGAAGACGTACGACTACATCAACCGCGTTGTTATAACGCTTCTGCTTCCGGTCTACGAGGGTACGTAGACAACACTCTCCCCTCTCGTTGCTATGCATCACCATGATCTTGCGTGTGCGTAGGAATTTTTTTGAAATTACTACGTTCCCCAACAGTGGTATCCGAGCCTAGGTTTTATGTGTTGATGTTATATGCACGATTAGAACACAAGTGAGTTGTGGGCGATATAAGTCATACTGCTTACCAGCATGTCATACTTTGGTTCGGCGGTATTGTTGGATGAAGTGGCCCGGACCGACATTATGCGTACGCTTACGCGAGACTGGTTCTACCGACGTGCTTTGCACACAGGTGGCTGGCGGGTGTCAGTTTCTCCAACTTTAGTTGACCCGAGTGTGGCTACGCCCGCTCCTTGTGAAGGTTAAAACAGCACCAACTTGACAAACTATCGTTGTGGTTTTTGATGCGTAGGTAAGATTGGTTCTTGCTAAGCCCGTAGCAGCCACATAAAACTTGCAACACACAAAGTAGAGGACGTCTAACTTGTTTTTGCAGGGCATGTTGTGATGTGATATGGTCAAGGCATGATGCTAAATTTTATTGTATGAGATGATCATGTTTTGTAACCAAGTTACCGGCAACTGGCAGGAGCCATATGGTTGTCGCTTTATTGTATGCAATGCAATCGCCCTGTAATGCTTTACTTCATCACTAAGTGGTAGCGATAGTCGTAGAACCATAAGATTGGCGAGACGACAATGATGCTACGATGGAGATCAAGGTGTCGTGCCGGTGACGATGGTGATCATGACGATGCTTCGGAGATGGAGATCACAAGCACAAGATGATGATGGCCATATCATATCACTTATATTGATTGCATGTGATGTTTATCTTTTATGAATCTTATCTTGCTTTGATTGACGGTAGCATTATAAGATGATCTCTCACTAAATTTCAAGATAAAATTGTTCTCCCTGAGTATGCACCGTTGCCAAAGTTCGTCGTGCCCAGACACCACGTCATGATCGGGTGTGATAAGCTCTACATCCATCTACAACGGGTGCAAGCCAGTTTTGCACACGCAGAATACTCAGGTTAAACTTGACGAGCCTAGCATATGCAGATATGGCCTCGGAACACCGAGACCGAAAGGTCGAGCGTGAATCATAAAGTAGATATGATAAACATAGTGATGTTCACCATTGAAAACTACTCCATTTCACGTCATGATCGGTTATGGTTTAGTTGATTTGGATCACGTGATCACTTAGAAGATTAGAGGTATGTCTTTCTAAGTGGGAGTTCTTAAGTAATATGATTAACTGAACTTAAATTTATCATGAACTTAGTACCTGATAGTATCTTGCTTGTTTATGTTTTATTGTAGATAGATGGCCCGTGCTGCTGTTCCGTTGAATTTTAATGCGTTCCTTGAGAAAGCAAAGTTGAAAGATGATGGTAGCAATTATACGGACTGGGTCCGTAACTTGAGGATTATCTACACAGAAGAATTACATCCTGGAAGCACCGCTGGGTGCCAGGCCTGCTGCTGATGCAACTGACGATGTTAAGAACGTCTGGCAGAGCAAAGCTGATGACTTCTCGATTGTTCAATGTGCCATGCTTTACGGCTTAGAACCGGGTCTTCAACGATGTTTTGAACGTCATGGAGCATATGAGATGTTCCAGGAGTTGAAGCTAATATTTCAAGCAAATGCCCGGATTGAGAGATATGAAGTCTCCAATAAGTTCTATAGCTGCAAGATGGAGGAGAAGAGTTCTGCCAGTGAGCATATACTCAAAATGTCTGGGTATAATAATCACTTGATTCAACTGGGAGTTAATCTTCCGGATGATTGCGTCATTGACAGAATTCTCCAATCACTTCCACCTAGCTACAAGAGCTTTGTGATGAACTATAATATGCAAGGGATGGATAAGACAATTCCCGAGCTCTACGCAATGCTAAAAGCTGCGGAGGTAGAAATCAAGAAGGAGCATCAAGTGTTGATGGTCAACAAGACCACTAGTTTCAAGAAAAAGGGCAAGGGGGAGAAGAAGGGGAACTTCAAGAAGAACAGCAAGCAAGTTGCCGCTCAGGAGAAGAAACCCAAGTCTGGACCTAAGCCTGAAACTAAGTGCTTCTACTGCAAGCAGACTGGTCACTGGAAGCGGAACTGCCCCAAGTATTTGGCGGATAAGAAGGATGGCAAGGTGAACAAAGGTATATGTGATATACATGTTATTGATGTGTACCTTACTAGAGCTCGCAGTAGCACCTGGGTATTTGATACTGGTTCTGTTGCTAATATTTGCAACTCGAAACAGGGACTACGGATTAAGCGAACACTGGCGAAGGACGAGGTGACGATGCGCGTGGGAAATGGTTCCAAAGTCGATGTGATCGCGGTCGGCACGCTACCTCTACATCTACCATCGGGATTAGTATTAGACCTAAATAATTGTTATTTGGTGCCAGCGTTGAGCATGAACATTATATCTGGATCTTGTTTGATGCGAGACGGTTATTCATTTAAATCAGAGAATAATGGTTGTTCTATTTATATGAGTAATATCTTTTATGGTCATGCACCCTTGAAGAGTGGTCTATTTTTGATGAATCTCGATAGTAGTGATACACATATTCATAATGTTGAAGCCAAAAGATGCAGAGTTGATAATGATAGTGCAACTTATTTGTGGCACTGCCGTTTAGGTCATATCGGTGTAAAGCGCATGAAGAAACTCCATACTGATGGACTTTTGGAACCACTTGATTATGAATCACTTGGTACTTGCGAACCGTGCCTCATGGGCAAGATGACTAAAACGCCGTTCTCCGGTACTATGGAGAGAGCAACAGATTTGTTGGAAATCATACATACAGATGTATGTGGTCCAATGAATGTTGAAGCTCGTGGCGGATATCGTTATTTTCTCACCTTCACAGATGATTTAAGCAGATATGGGTATATCTACTTAATGAAACATAAGTCTGAAACATTTGAAAAGTTCAAAGAATTTCAGAGTGAAGTTGAAAATCATCGTAACAAGAAAATAAAGTTTCTACGATCTGATCGTGGAGGAGAATATTTGAGTTACGAGTTTGGTTTACATTTGAAACAATGCGGAATAGTTTCGCAACTCACGCCACCCGGAACACCACAGCGTAATGGTGTGTCCGAACGTCGTAATCGTACTTTACTTGATATGGTGCGATCTATGATGTCTCTTACAGATTTACCGCTATCGTTTTGGGGTTATGCTTTAGAGACAGCCGCATTCACGTTAAATAGGGCACCATCAAAATCTGTTGAGACGACGCCTTATGAACTATGGTTTGGCAAGAAACCAAAGTTGTCGTTTCTGAAAGTTTGGGGCTGCGATGCTTATGTGAAAAAGCTTCAACCTGATAAGCTCGAACCCAAACCGGAGAAATGTGTCTTCATAGGATACCCGAAGGAGACTGTTGGGTACACCTTCTATCACAGATCCGAAGGCAAGACATTTGTTGCTAAGAATGGATCCTTTCTAGAGAAGGAGTTTCTCTCGAAAGAAGTGAGTAGGAGGAAAGTAGAACTTGATGAGGTAACTGTACCTGCTCCCTTATTGGAAAGTAGTACATCACAAAAACTGGTTTCTGTGACACCTACACCAATTAGTGAGGAAGCTAATGATGATGATCATGAAACTTCAGAACAAGTTACTACTGAACCTCGTAGATCAACCAGAGTAAGATCCGCACCAGAGTGGTACGGTAATCCTGTTCTGGAAGTCATGCTACTAGATCATGATGAACGTACAAACTATGAAGAAGCAATGGTGAGCCCAGATTCCGCAAAATGGCTTGAAGCCATGAAATCTGAGATGGGATCCATGTATGAGAACAAAGTGTGGACTTCGGTTGACTTGCCCAATGATCGGCAAGCAATTGAAAATAAATGGATCTTCAAGAAGAAGACTGACACTGACGGTAATGTTATTGTCTACAAAGCTCGACTTGTCGCAAAAGGTTTTCGACAAGTTCAAGGAATTGACTACAATGAGACCTTCTCACCCTTAGTGATGCTTAAGTCTGTCCGAATCATGTTAGCAATTGCCGCATTTATGATTATGAAATTTGGCAGATGGATGTCAAAACTGCATTCCTGAATGGATTTCTGGAAGAAGAGTTGTATATGATGCAGCCGGAAGGTTTTGTCGATCCAAAAGGAGCTAACAAAGTGTGCAAGCTCCAGCGATCCATTTATGGACTGGTGCAAGCATCTCAGAGTTGGAATAAACACTTTGATAGTGTGATCAAAGCATTTGGTTTTGTACAAACTTTTGGAGAAGCCTATATTTACAAGAAAGTGAGTGGGAGCTCTGTAGCATTTCTGATATTATATGTGGATGACATATTGCTAATCGGAAATGATATAGAATTTCGGGATAGCATAAAGGTATACTTGAATAAGAGTTTTTCAATGAAAGACCTAGGTGAAGCTGCTTACATATTGGGCATTAAGATCTATAGAGATAGATCAAGATGCTTAATTGGACTTTCATAAAGCACATACCTTGACAAAGTTTTGAAGAAGTTCAAAATGGATCAAGCAAAGAAAGGATTATTGCCTGTGTTACAAGGTGTGAAGTTGAGTAAGACTCAATTCCCGACCACTGTAGAAGATAGAGAGAAAATGAAAGATGTTCCCTATGCTTCAGCCATAGGCTCTATCATGTATGCAATGCTGTGTACCAGACCTGATGTGTGCCTTGCTATAAGTCTAGTAGGGAGGTACCAAAGTAATCCAGGAGTGGATCACTGGACAGCAGTCAAGAACATCCTGAAATACCTGAAAGGACTAAGGATATGTTTCTCGTATATGGAGGTGAAAAAGAGCTCATCGTAAATGGTTACGTTGATGCAAGCTTTGACACTGATCCGGACGATTCTAAATCACAAACCGGATACGTATTTACATTAAACGGTGGAGCTGTCAGTTGGTGCAGTTCTAAACAAAGCGTCGTGGCGGGATCTACATGTGAAGCGGAGTACATAGCTGCTTCGGAAGCAGCAAACGAAGGAGTCTGGATGAAGGAGTTCATATCCGATCTAGGTGTCATACCTAGTGCATCGGGTCTAATGAAAATCTTTTGTGACAATACTGGTGCAATTGCCTTGGCAAAGAAATCCAGATTTCACAAGAGAACCAAGCACATCAAGAGACGCTTCAATTCCATCCGGGATCTAGTTCAGGTGGGAGACATAGAGATTTGCAACATACATACGGATCTGAATGTAGCAGACCCATTCACTAAGCCTCTTCCACGAGCAAAACATGATCAGCACCAAGGCTCCATGGGTGTTAGAATCATTACTGTGTAATCTAGATTATTGACTCTAGTGCAAGTGGGAGACTGAAGGAAATATGCCCTAGAGGCAATAATAAAGTTATTATTTATTTCCTTATATCATGATAAATGTTTATTATTCATGCTAGAATTGTATTAACCGGAAACGTAATACTTGTGTGAATACATAGACAAACAAAGTGTCACTAGTATGCCTCTACTTGACTAGCTCGTTAATAGAAGATGGTTATGTTTCCTAACCATAGACATGAGTTGTCATTTGATTAACGGGATCACATCATTAGGAGAATGATGTGATTGACATGACCCATTCCATTAGCTTAGCACCCGATCATTTAGTATGTTGCTATTGCTTTCTTCATGACTTATACATGTTCCTATGACAATGAGATTATGCAACTCCCGATTACCGGAGGAACACTTTGTGTGCAACCAAACGTCACAACGTAACTGGGTGATTATAAAGGTGCTCTATAGGTGTCTCCAAAGGTACATGTTGGGTTGGCGTATTTCGAGATTAGGATTTGTCGCTCCGATTGTCGGGGAGGTATCTCTGGGCCCTCTCGGTAATACACATCACTTAAGCCTTGCAAGCAATGCAACTAATAAGTTAGTTGCAAGATGATGTATTACGGAACGAGTAAAGAAACTTGCCAGTAACAAGATTGAACTAGGTATTGAGATACCGACGATCGAATCTCGGGCAAGTAACATACCGATGACAAAGGGAACAACATATGTTGTTATGCGGTCAGACCGATAAAGATCTTCGTAGAATATGTAGGAGCCAATATGAGCATCCAGGTTCCGCTATTGGGTATTGACGGGAGACATGTCTCGGTCATGTCTACATTGTTCTCGAACCCGTAGGGTCCGCACGCTTAACGTTACGATGACAGTTTCATTATGAGTTTATATATTTTGATGTACCGAAGGTTGTTCGGAGTCCCGGATGTGATCACGGACTTGATGAGGAGTCTCAAAATGGTCGAGACATAAAGATCGATATATTGGACGACTATATTTGGACACCGGAAAGGTTCCGGGTAAGATTGGGACAATACCGGATCACCGGGAGGTTATCGGAACCCACCGGGAGGTATATGGGCCTTATTGGGCCTTAGTGGAAAGGACCAAGGGAGGGAGCGCGCCCCCCGAGCCCAATCCGAATTGGGAGGGGGGCCTCCCCCCTTTCCTTCCTCCCTCCTTCCTCTTCCTTGCCTCTCCTACTCCTAATAGGAAAAAGGGGAGTCCTACTCCCGGTGGGAGTTGGACTCCCCCCCTTGGGCGCACCACCCTCCTTGGCCGGCCCCTCCTCCACTCCTTTATATACGGGGGCAGGGGGGCACCCCAGAGACACAACAATTGATCATTGATCTCTTAGCCGTGTGCGGTGCCCCCTCCACCATAATCCTCGATAATATTGTAGCGGTGCTTAGGCGAAGCCCTGCGACGGTAGAACATCAAGATCGTCACCACGCCGTCGTGCTGACGGAACTCATCCCCAACACTTTGCTGAATCACAGTCCGGGGATCATCATCGAGCTGAACGTGTGCAAAAACTCGGAGGTGCCGTAGTTTCGGTGCTTGATCGGTCGGGCCGTGAAGACGTACGACTACATCAACCGCATTGTTATAACGCTTCCGCTTCCCGTCTACGAGGGTACGTAGACAACACTCAGTGAGATAATTTTAGTCAACGGGTCTGTCACATTCAGATCCGTAAGTATTTTGCGAATTTCTATGTCGACAATGCTCTGCACGGAGCTACTCTAGCTTATTGCTCCCACTTTCAATATGTATCTAGATCGAGACTTAGAGTCATCCAGATCTGTGTCAAAACTTGCATCGACGTAACTTTTTACGACGAACCTTTTTGTCACCTCCATAATTGAGAAATATTTCCTTATTCCACTAAGGATAATTTTGACCGCTGTCCAGTGATCTACTCTTAAATCACTATTGTACTCCCTTGCTTAACACAGTGTAGGGTATACAATAGATCTGGTACACAGCATGGCATACTTTATAGAACCTATGGCTGAGGCATAGGGAATGACTTTCATTCTATTTCTATCTTCTGCCGTGGTCGGGCTTTGAGTCTTACTCAATTTCACACCTTGCAACACAGGTAAGAACTCTTTCTTTGACTGTTCCATTTTGAACTACTTCAAAATCTTGTCAAGGTATGTACTCATTGAAAAAACTTATCAAGCGTCTTAATCTATCTCTATAGATCTTGATGCTCAATATGTAAGCAGCTTTACCGAGGTCTTTCTTTGAAAAATTCCTTTCAAAACCTCCTTTATGCTTTGCAGAATAATTCTACATTATTTCCGATCAACAATATGTCATTCACATATACTTATCAGAAATGTTGTAGTGCTCCCACTCACTTTCTTGTAAATACAGGCTTCATCGCAAGTATGTATAAAACTATATGCTTTGATCAACTTATCAAAGCGTATATTCCAACTCCGAGATGCTTGCACCAGTCCATAGATGGATCACTGGAGCTTGCATATTTTGTTAGCACCTTTAGGATTGACAAAACCTTCTGGTTGTATCATATACAACTCTTCTATAATAAATCTATTAAGGAATGCAGTTTTGTTTATCCATTTGCCAGATTTCATAAAATGCGGCAATTGCTAACATGATTCGGACAGACTTAAGCATAGATACGAGTGAGAAACTCTCATCGTAGTCAACACCTTGAACTTTGTCGAAAACCTTTCGCGACAATTCTAGCTTTGTAGATAGTAACACTACTATCATCGTCCGTCTTCCTCTTGAAGATCCATTTATTTTCTATAGCTTGCTGATCATCGGGCAAGTCAATTAAAGTCCATACTTTGTGCTCATACATGGATCCCATCTTAGATTTCATGGCCTCAAGCCATTTTGCGGAATCTGGGCTCACCATCGCTTCTTCATAGTTCGCAAGTTCGTCATGGTCTAGTAACATGACTTCTAGAACAGGATTACCGTACCACTCTGGTGCGGATCTCACTCTGGTTTACCTACGAGATTCGGTAGTAACTTGATCTGAAGTTACATGATCATCATCATTAGCTTCCTCACTAACTGGTGTAGGTGTCACAGAAACAGGTTTTTGTGATGTACTACTTTCCAATAAGGGAGTAGGTACAGTTACCTCGTCAAGTTCTACTTTCCTCCCACTCACTTCTTTCGAGAGAACCTCCTTCTCTTAGAAAGGATCCATTCTTAGCAACGAATGTCTTGCCTTCGGATCTGTGATAGAAGGTGTACCCAACAGTAACCTTTTTTGGGTATCCTATGAAGACACACTTTTCCGATTTGGGTTTGAGCTTATCAGGATGAAACTTTTTCACATAAGCATTGCAACCCCAAACTTTAAGAAATGACAACTTTGGTTTCTTGCCAAACCACAGTTCATACGGTGTCGTCTCAACTGATTTAGATGGTGCCCTTTTAACGTGAATGCAGCTGTCTCTAATGCATAACCCCAAAACGATAGTGGTAGATCGGTAAGAGACATCATAGATTGCACTATATCCAATAAAGTACGGTTATGACATTCGGACACACCATTATGCTGTGGTGTTCCATGTGGCATGAGTTTGTGAAACTATTCCACATTGTTTTAATTGAAGACCAAACTCATAACTCAAATATTTGTCTCCGCGATCAGATCGTAGAAACTTTATTTTCTTGTCACGATGATTTTCCACTTCACTCTGAAATTCTTTGAACTTTTCAAATGTTTCAGACTTATGTTTCATCAAGTAGATATACCCATATCTGCTCAAATCATCTGTGAAGTTCAGAAAATAACGATACTTGCCATGAGCCTTAACACTCATTGGACATCATACATCAGTATGTATTATTTCCAATAAGTCAGTTGCTCGCTCCGGAGAACGGAGTCTTAGTCATCTTGCCCATGAGGCATGGTTCGCAAGCATCAAGTGATTCATAATCAAGTGATTCCAAAATCCCATTAGCATGGAGTTTCTTCATGCGCTTTACACCAATATGACCTAAACGGCAGTGCTACAAATAAGTTGCACTATCATTATTAACTTTGCATCTTTTGGTTTCAATATTATGATTATGTGTATCACTACGATCGAGATCCAACAAACTATTTTCATTGGGTGTGTAACCATATAAGGTTTTATTCATGTAAACAGAACAACAATTTATTCTCTTACTTAAATGAATAACCGTATTACAATAAACATGATCAAATCATATTCATGCTTAACGCAAACACCAAATAACACTTATTCAGGTTCAACACTAATCCCGAAACTATAGGGAGTGTGCGATGATGATCATATCAATCTTGGAACCACTTCCAACACACATCGTCACTTCACCCTTAACTAGTCTCTGTTTATTCCGCAACTCCCGTTTCGAGTTACTAATCTTAGCAATTGAACTAGTATCAAATACTGAGGGGTTGCTATAAACACTAGTAAAGTACACATCAATAACATGTATATCAAATATACTTATGTTCACTTTGCCATCCTTCTTATCCGCCAATCACTTGGGGTAGTTCCGCTTCCAGTGACCAGTCCTTTTGCAGTAGAAGCACTTAGTCTCAGGCTTAGGACCAGACTTGGGCTTCTTCACTTGAGCAGCAACTTGCTTGCTGTTCTTCTTGAAGTTCCCCTTCTTCCCTCTGCCCTTTTCTTGAAACTAGTGGTCTTGTCTACCATCAACACTTGATGTTTTTCTCGATTTCTACCTTCGTCAATTTCCACATTACGAAGAGCTTGGGAATCGTTTCCGTTATCCCTTGCATATCATAGTTCATCACGAAGTTCTACTAACTTGGTGATGGTGACTAGAGAATTCTGTCAATCACCATCTTATCTAGAAGATTAACTCCCACTTGATTCAAGCGATTGTAGTACTCAGACAATCTGGGCACATGCTCACTAGTTGAGCGATTCTCCTCCATCTTTTAGCTATAGAACTTGTTGGAGACTTCATATCTCTCAACTCGGGTATTTGCTTGAAATATTAACATCAACTCCTGGAACATCTCATATGCTCCATGACGTTCAAAACGTCTTTGAAGTCCCGATTCTAAGCCATTAAGCATGGTGCACTAAACTATCAAGTAGTCATCATATTGAGCTAGCCAAATGTTCATAACGTCTGCATCTGCTCCTGCAATAGGTCTGTCACCTAGCGGTGTATCAAGGACATAATTCTTCTATGCAGCAATGAGGATAAACCTCAGATCATGGATCCAATCCGCATCATTGCTACTAACATCTTTCAACACAATTTTCTCTAGGAACATATCAAAATAAACACAGGGAAGCAACAACATAATTTGATCTACAACATAATTTGCAAAATACTACCATGACTAAGTTCATGATAAATTTAAGTTCAATTAATCATATTACTTAAGAACTCCCACTTAGACATCCCTCTAATCCTCTAAGTGATTACGTGATCCAAATCAACTAAACCATGTCCGATCATCACGTGAGATGGAGTAGTTTCATTGGTGAACATCGCTATGTTGATCATATCTGCTATATGATTCACGCTCGACCTTTCGGTCTCCGTGTTCCGAGGCCATATCTGTATATGCTTGGCTCGTCAAGTATAACCTGAGTATTCCGCGTGTGCAACTGTTTTGCACCCGTTGTATTTGAACATAGAGCATATCACACCCGATCATCACGTGGTGTCTCAGCACGAAGAACTTTCGCAACGGTGCATACTCAGGGAGAACACTTCTTGATAATTTAGTGAGAGATCATCTTATAATGCTACCGTCAATCAAAGCAAGATAAGATGCATAAAAGATAAAAATCACATGCAATCAATATAAGTGATATGATATGGCCATCATCATCTTGTGCTTGTGATCTCCATCTCCGAAGCACTGTCATGATCACCATCGTCACCGGCGCGACACCTTGATCTCCATCGTAGCATCGTTGTCGTCTCGCCAATCTTATGCTTCCACGACTATCGCTACCGCTTAGTGATAAAGTAAAGCATTACATCGCGATTGCATTGCATACAATAAAGCGACAACCATATGGCTCCTGCCAGTTGCCGATAACTCGGTTACAAAACATGATCATCTCATACAATAAAATTTAGCATCATGTCTTGACCATATCACATCACAACATGCCCTGCAAAAACAAGTTAGACGTCCTCTACTTTGTTGTTGCATGTTTTACGTGGCTGCTACGGCTTAAGCAAGAACCAATCTTACCTACGCATCAAAACCACAACGATAGTTTGTCAAGTTGGTGCTGTTTTAACCTTCACAAGGACCGGGCGTAGCCACACTCGGTTCAACTAAAGTTGGAGAAACTATCACCCGCAAGCCACCTATGTGCAAGGCACGTCGGGAGAACCGGTCTCGCGTAAGCATACGCGTAATGTCGGTCCGGGCCGCTTCGTCCAACAATACTGCTGAACCAAAGTATGACATGCTGGTAAGCAGTATGACTTATATCGCCCACAACTCACTTGTGTTCTACTCGTGCATATAACATCAACATATAAAACCTAGGCTCGGATGCCACTGTTGGGTAACGTAGTAATTTCAAAAAATTTCCTATGCACACACAAGATCATGGTGATGCATAGCAACGAGAGGGGGAGAGTGTGATCTACGTACCCTTGTAGATCGACAACGGAAGCGTTAACTTGGTTGATGTAGTCGTACGTCTTCACGGCCCGACCGATCAAGCACCGAAATTACGGCACCTCCGAGTTCTAGCACACGTTCAGCTCGATGACGATCCCCAGACTCTGATCCAGCAAAGTCTCGGGGAAGAGTTCTGTCAGCACGACGGCATGGTGACGATCTTGATGTACTACTGTCGCAGGGCTTCGCCTAAGCACCGCTACAATATTATCGAGGACTATGGTGGAAGGGGGCACCGCACACGGCTAAGAATATGATCACGTGGATCAACTTGTGTTCATGGGGTGCCCCTTGCCTCAGTATATAAAGGATGGAGGAGGAGGAGGCCGGCCAAGGCAATTGGTGCGGCCAGGATGTGGAGTCCTACTAGGACTCCAAGTCCTAGTAGGAGTCCACCAAGAGGGGAGGAAGGGAGAAGGAAGTAGAGGAGAAGGAAAGGTGGCCGGCCCCCTTTTCCCTAGTCCAATTCGGACCAGAGGGGAGGGGGGCGCAGCAGCCCCTTGGCCCTTTCTCCTTTTCCCACTAAAGCCCATCAAGGCCCATTGCTTCTCCCGTAACTACCCGGTACTCCGAAAAATACCCGAATCACTCAGAACCTTTCCGATGTACGAATATAGTCGTCCAATATATCGATCTTTACGTCTCGACCATTTCGAGACTCCTCGTCATGTCCCCGATCTCATCCGGGACTCCGAACTCCTTCGGTACATCAAAACTCATAAACTCATAATATAACTGTCATCGAAACCTTAAGCGTGTGGACCCTACGGGTTCGAGAACAATGTAGACATGACCGAGACACGTCTCTGGTCAATAACCAATAGCGGTACCTGGACGCCCATATTGGCTCCTACATATTCTACGAAGATCTTTATCGGTCAGACCGCATAACAACATACGTTGTTCCCTTTGTCATCGGTATGTTACTTGCCCGAGATTCGATCGTCGGTATCTCAATACCTAGTTCAATCTCGTTACCGGCAAGTCTCTTTACTCGTTCCGTAATACATCATCTCACAACTAACTCATTAGTTGCAATGCTTGCAAGGCTTATGTGATGTGTATTACCGAGAGGGCCCAGAGATACCTCTCCGACAATCGGAGTGACAAATCCTAATCTCGAAATACGCCAACCCAACATGTACCTTTGGAGACACCTGTAGAGCACCTTTATAATCACCCATCTATGTTGTGAAATTTGGTAGCACACAAAGTGTTCCTCCGGCAGACGGGAGCTGCATAATCTCATAGTCATAGGAACATGTATAAGTCATGAAGAAAGCAATAGCAACATACTAAACGATCGGGTGCTAAGCTAATGGAATGGGTCATGTCAATCAGATCATTCACCTAATGATGTGATCCCGTTAATCAAATAACAACTCTTTGTTCATGGTTAGGAAACATAACCATCTTTGATTAACGAGCTAGTCAAGTAGAGGCATACTAGTGACACTCTGTTTGTCTATGTATTCACACATGTATTATGTTTCCGGTTAATACAATTCTAGCATGAATAATAAACATTTATCATGATATAAGGAAATAAATAATAACTTTATTATTGCCTCTAGGGCATATTTCCTTCATAGATAACAGGCCGGACGCTCAAGGACCCCTTAGTCCAGGACTCCCTCACCCGGTATGCGGTGCATTGAGGTATAAGATCAGACAAGATGACCCTGGTGATGTTGACGGCGAGCCCCCAGGAAGAGGGTTCCTGCCAAGGTGATGTGGTATACTCCTATAATACCACGGTTGAAACGTCTCTTCAGAAACAAAGAGCATGCCAAGTTGATGCGATGGCACAGAGGGGACCGTAAGAAAGACGGGAAGTTGAGAGCACCCGCTAACGGGCCGCAGTGGAGAAAAATCGAGAGAAATTACTGGGAGGAGTTTGCAGGTGACGCAAGGAACGTATGGTTTGTTTTAAGCGCAGATGGCATTAATCCTTTCGGGGAGCAGAGCAGCAATCACAACACCTGGCCCATGACTCTACGTATCTATAACCTTCCTCCTTGGTTGTGCATGAAGCGGAAGTTCATTATGATGCCAGTTCTCATCCAAGGCCCTAAGCAACTCAGCAACAACATTGATGTGTACCTAAGGCCATTAGTTGAAGAACTTTTACAGCTGTGGAATGGAAACGGTGTAAGTGTGTAGGATGAGCACAGACAGGAGAAATTTGACCTGCATACAATGCTGTTTGTAACCACTAATGATTGGCCTGCTCTCAGTAATCAGGACAGACAAACAAGGGATACCACGCATGCACTCACTATTTAGCTGACACCGAAAGTATATACCTGGACAAATGCAGGAAGAATGTGTACCTGGGGCATCGTCAATTTCTTCCGACCAACCATCAATGTCGAAAGAAAGGCAAGCATTTCAAAGGCGAGGCAGATCACCGGAAGAAGCCCGCCATGCGTACCAGTGATCACGTACTTGCTATGGTCAATGATTTACAAGTAATCTTTGGAAAGGGCCCCGAAGGACTAGCTGTTCTGAATGACGCTGAGGGACGCACACCCATGTGGAAGAAGAAATCTATATTTTGGGACCTACCCTACTGGAAAGACCTAGAGGTCCTCTCTTCAATCGACGTGATGCACATGATGAAGAACCTTTGCGTGAACCTGCTAGGCTTCTTGGGAGTGTATGGGAAGACAAAATATGCACCGGAGGCACGGGAGGACCTGCAACATTTGCACGAAAAAGACGGAATGCCTCCAAAGAAGTATTAATGTCCTACCAGCTACGCTCTTACCAAAGAAGAGAAGGAAATCTTCTTTGAATGCCTGCTCAGTATGAAGGTCCCGTCTGGCTTCTCGTCGAATATAAAGGAATAATAAATATGACATAGAAAAATTTCCAGAACCTAAAGTCTCATGACTACCACGTGATTATGCCGCAACTGCTTTTGGTTGCATTGAGGGGGATTCTACCGGAAAACCTTCGATTAGCCATTATGAAGCTATGTGCATTCCTCAATGAAATCTCTCAGAAGGTGATCAATCCAAAAATCCTACCAAGGTTAATGAGTGACGTGGCGCAATGTCTTGTTAGTTTTGAGCTAGTGTTCCCACCATCCTTCTTCAATATCATGACGCGCGTCCTAATTCATCTAGTTGACGAGATTGTTATTCTGGGCCCTGTATTTCTACACAATATGTTCCCCTTTGAGAGGTTCATGGGAGTCCTAAAGAAATATGTCTGTAATCGTGCTTGTCCAGAAGGAAGCATCCCCATGGGCCATCAAACAGAGGATGTCATTGGGTTTTGTGTTGACTACATTCCTGGCCTTAAGAAGATTGGTCTCCCTCAATCGCGGTATGAGGGGAGACTTACTGGAAAAGGCACACTTGGAGGGGACTCAATAATATGTAGGGACGGGCATTCTTGGTATCAAGCACACTACACAGTTCTAGAGAACTCTACCTTGGTGACTGTCGGTGTCAAAACTGGCGGATCTCGGGTAGGGGGTCCCGAACTGTGCATCTAAAGTTGATGGTAACAGGAGACAGGAGACACAATGTTTACCCAGGTTCGGGCCCTCTCTATGTAGGTAATACCCTACTTCCTGCTTGATTGATCTTGATGAATATGAGTATTACAAGAGTTGATCTACCTCGAGATCGTAATGGCTATAACCCTAAAAGTCTAGTCTATGTGATTATGATTGTCCCTACGGACTAAACCCTCCGGTTTATATAGACACCGGAGGGGATTAGGGTTATACAAGGTCGGTTACAGAGAAAGGAATCTTCATATCCGAACGCCAAGCTTGCCATCCATGCTAAGGAGAGTCCCATCCGGACACAGGTGAGAGTCTTCGGTCTTGTATCTTCGTAGCCTATCAGTCCGGCCCATGTCCAACAGGTCAGTCGCCCGAGGGCCCCATAGTCCAGGACTCCCTCAGTAGCCCCTGAACCAAGCTTCAATGACAAGGTGTCCGGTGTGCAGATTGTCTTCGGCATTGCAAGGCGGGTTCCTCCCCCGAATACTCCAAAATAGCCTTCGAACACAAGGAACGTGTTTGACTCTACAAAACAAGTTCCGTACACCACCACAGAGAGTATAATATTTCACGAGTTCAATCTGCGGACAACTTTTTGCAATGTGACACTACATCACCACTCGGTCATTATTTCGAACCATTTTTTTCGGCCCGCCGCTCCATATTTCGAGACGTGGCTTTATTGGCACATCTTGTCAAAGCAGAGATCATGTCCCCCTATTGTGGGATTCTCATCAATATGGGTATGGGTAATCCAAACGTGCCATCAGCATGGCCCCTGGGGAATAGGCGAGTTTTATGGCGAGTGGGGAGGCGCTTGATATTCACTGCCTTTATAAGGAGATAAGGATTCACATCTTTCACCCACGCCTTCTCTCTTCCCACCTACCCACTCTCGAGCTCCAGCGCCCAAGTTCTCATCCTTCCCGCCTCAAGAAAGCACTCCAACCATGTCCAGAGCGCAGGGAAAGTGGATGGCCTCCACCGTCAAGGAGAAGAATATCGTCCAACTTCGGGAGGCCAGATATTTGGCCAAGGAAATCGCCCATCGGCTTCCTGCTAAGGGACAGACTGTCCCCACTCCGGAGCCCCATGAGAGGGTCGTGTTCATCCCTCACTTCATCTGCGGGCTGGGATTTCCTCTCTACCCATTCGTTCGCGGACTCATGTTCTACTACGGGCAGGATTTCCATGATCTGCCCCCAACTCCTTCCTCAATATATCGACAATTATTGTCGTGTGCGAGGCTTTCCTCCGCATCCCACTCCACTTCAGATTATGGCTGAAGACCTTCAATGTGAAACTGAAGGTGGTGGGTGGCCAACATGCAGAGTGCGGAGGCGCCATGGTGAGCAAAATGTCCAACGTCCCGTGGCCCAAAGGCACCTTTGTGGAGACCGTCAAGGGGTGGCAGAAGCTGTGGTTCTATGTCACAGAGCCCCGCGACCGCTGCCTGGGTTGTGGCCCCCGAATTCAAATCCGGGACCCCAATGCGGCTTACCTCCTGGCAAGAGAAGGGCCTGGATTGGTCTTCGTCGGACGAGCTGGCAGCACTTCAGACGCACATCAGGAGCATGATGGACAAGAACGTCAAGCTTGTCGATGTGATTCAGGTGATGCTAATTCGCCGAATCCTTCCATGCTAGAACTGGGCTTGCCATCTATGGGAGTTTGATCCGGCCAAACACAAGACCTTGCGACAATTCTTCGAAACTACGCACGAAGATATCTAGAAGGTGCTCTTCAAGGCCAACGAGACGTGGCTGAGACAACCGAGGACCGCGGGCACAATCTGGCCCATCCCGCCAGTTTGGTAAGTTTTCCGTGCTTCAAGATGTATCCCTTTCTTGCTTGCTCAAGGAGGATGTCCTGACTTCCCTATTTGCTTTTTCAGTGTTGGACAAAGAAGGCGGAGCGAATTCGGTGTTCAGCTCCGTTGCCCGAGGAACCAGCCATCCCGCTTTTGACGAAGATGCTGGTTCCGGCTCCCTACATGGTGCTGGAGAAGAAGGCCAAGAAGAAGGCCAACTTCGGACATGGCGTCCGAAGACGCCGAAACTCACTCCATCGTCGAAGATGATGATGAGGAGGAAGAGGAATAAGAAAGCAACTCCCTCATCGAGGGGGAAAAGAAGAGGGCAGCCTCCACAGATCTGGAGGCGGAGGCGTCCAAGAAGGGGAAGGTCTTCCTCGCGGATAACTCCGCATGGGACATCGATAGCAGCCCGGAACGGCACCCCTGAGACAAGCCCCTTGCCGACTCGTGAGTACTCAAAGACCTCAACGCATTCATATATCATCCTCTTTTAATTCATAGTTCTAACATGTTGAATCATGGTTTTGCAGTCCGGCTCATTCCGCCCTCGAGCGAACCTCGTCTTCAGGGAACTTGCTGGACCCGAAGGTGATGGACAGCGGGTCCCTTCCGGTGGCCTCCTCTCCCAGGGCAATGGATGACACCGAGGTGTTGTCCCGAAGGATTCCAGGCCAGGGAGAGATGCAGGAGGTCGTCAGGGCAATGCCAGAGGGCGAGACCTCAGCCGCCGGACACATGGGGGAGCAGATCCCCACGGAGACTGGCGATGGGGGCCATGTCCAATTAGGCCCCAGCCGGATACGGCTCCGAAGACCTATACGGCTCCGGAGTCCGGCATGCAGCCTCCTTCGAAAGAAGGAGGTATGCCTATTCCACCAGTGACTTCTGTCCAACCAGAGGCACCGGATACTCTACTGGAAGCGTTGCAAAGTGCTTCCATCATCGAGGAACACCGTACCCTCATGGGTGCGGTGATTGAGAAGATTCAGTCCGTGAAGAGCAGACTGACCGAAGACTGCACAAGCCTTCTAACAGGCTTTGAGGTAAGCGCTGCATTTATGTGAAAAGAAAGTTACAGTATAGAGAGTAGCCCCTGAGACTCTGTCCGGTGTTCGAAAAGAAAAGACGAACCGAGGATCAAATAGTTTTTCGTAGGAGACTAATCATATATGTCTGTGTGAATATGCACGCGTCGCTGCTAGCCGCGACTTATCATGCTGCCGAAGTCTCTGGACTGAAGCAGAGGCTGGAACGGACTGAGGAAGAGCTCGGCCATACGAAAAAGGAAAAAGTTGTTGGAGGATACCCAAGGTATGCAATGATCTTGTGTATGTCCGGAAGGGATGAATGATGTGAGCTGATCATAGTGCCATGACATTTATTAGGGGCGGCGGACAAAGTGGAGGCCCTCGAGAAGGCGCTGGTGGCCAAGGAGAGAGCGGCAAAGGAACAAGCCGCTCGTGAAAAACCCGAGGCCAGGGTTAGTGAGGTCCAGCAGGAGCTCCAGGATGTTGTGCAGAAATGCGAGTCCTTGGAGCGCCAGAATGCGGACCAAGAGTCCGAACTTGCTAAGGCCCGCCAAAGCGCGCAAGAGTCCTAGACCGAAGCCCAAGGCTCCCTCCAAGAAATCCAAGAGGCCAAGAAAATCGCGGCGGTAAGGCTTTCATTATGCAAAGCAAGTATGTGAAGAAGAGGTATCTCTTATTGACCCGGATTTGGAGTTCTCCAGGGGCGTTTGTGGATCTGCCGTGCAGTGTTTCTGATGCTGCGGAATTCTTCCGAGCCGAAGAGGGGAGCTCAACGGAGAAGCTGTTCTGGTCGCAATACCTTGCGCGAGAACATCCGGTGCCCTTTAGCGACCAGCTAAAACAGCTGGTCGAGCTACATAGGGTGGCCGAACTAGCCATGAAGGATTTAATAATCCGGCTGTGGCCTGCGAAGGCCCTACCCGGCAGCTACTTCGGACTCGTGAAGCGGCTGGTCAATGCCTGACCTCGGCTTGACGCCATCAAGGGGTCGGTCTTCATATATAGAAGGTGCACGGATGGCCTTCGCCCGTGTCAAGATACAGTGGGCGAAGATGGACGCCGTCAAGCTCATGACCGAAGGACCGCCCGAGGGCAAGGAGCACCGCACGCCCGAGCGGTATTTTGGGGATGTTTTGAATGGGTCACGCATTATGGCGGAACAATGTACTAAGGACATTATGTTTGAATGAATACATTCATGTTATCCCGTCCTGTATGATGAAAACAAGGCTTGATATGTAATATAATGCTTTATTGTTTGTCTATTTAAAGTTTTACCTCCTATGCGTCCGTTTTATCAAGTCTGAGAGTTGGCCAGTCGTCGGCTTCAGCCCCCACGTAGGTAGTGCGGGGGTGTTCGGGATGAATCTAAGCACTCTTTATCCAAGAGTTTGGTCCTTAAAGGAGGTGTTTAGCGCAACGAACTAGGCAATCGGACTATGTGGCTTTATCACCCTCACTTAGCCATAGGAGTTTGACAATAAAAATGTAGGCGCATCCCCTAGTATCCGAACTAGGGTGCTATAAACACCTGATCGGATAATAACTGATTCGTCGCATGAAATCACTAAAGATTTGAAACCTCCGAAGAGCTGACCGGCTCACACCGCATCATGACAGTCAGTTTTTGGCTTTCTCTACTAAGGTGCTCATCCGGATAAACCGGGACACAATTGCAGTATTTCTCTCTTTACTACCCAAGCCAATATAGCGGAACGTAAGGTAGTAAGCATAGGAGCCGGGCAACCCAACTATTGACCAAAGACATGATTCGGAGCCAATGCATATAATGCTAAATTCGGGGTGCCGAACTATACTGTAAAAGTGTTCGGACTTGTTGCCATAGTGTGGGGCGCAATAAAGCCCCTAGAGAATTACAGCGTACCAAGGTGTACGGAAGCAAATTAAAATAACGAAATAAAAAATAAAGTAGTAAGCTAGTGCCACATATGTTGGGCCGCAAACTATTTCCATTATAATTTTGATTAATACGTCAAAGCGTACTTGAACAAAAAGTGTGATAAGCAACATTGGCTATGTAACATGCCAAGACCAAGGGGGGGCTATGTACGGGTCGTGAAAACAGGTAGAATGATCGCAAAGAAGGACATCTAGAGATTCCCCTATACGTATGTGCTACTTGTCACCTTGGTGTATCCGTCCTTCGTAAGGACCAATTTATCCGACCGTCGAGAGGGGCCTGTGAAAAGAAACCTAAAAAGGATAAAAGAAAAGGTAAGTGTATGTGTGTCCCGGGAAGGTCGAGCCGTATTGTGGATCACAGTATGGTTATGCCTCCGTCTCTGCCCATGGTATTTTTAGTGCATAGTTATGTACGTGCAGTACGTATGCTACCACTTGGTCAGGACTGAGGCAGAGGTCGAATTGCTAATCGAGCTCCTGATGAGCTGGATTGTCCTGCCGCAGAGTAGTCCGGACTCGTTTGACAGTGTCCGGTAGCATGGCTGCCGAATTAAGGTTCTGCTTGTGAAGGCCGCTCTGTACCTCTGCTGCTAGGGTAGCGGTGTGCTCCTTGGTACGGAGGGAGCGCTCCGTGTTTCCATTGACTGTTATGACACCGCGTGGTCCGGGCATCTTGAGCTTGAGACAAGCATAGTGCGACACCGCATTGAATCGGGCAAACGCGGTTCGTCCGTGCAGTGTGTGATAGCCGCTGTGGAAGGAGACGATATCGATGTTGGGTTTCGTAGTAATTTCAAAAATTTTCCTACGCACACGCAAGATCATGTGATGCATAGCAACGAGGGGAGAGTATTTTCTACGTACCCAACGCAGACCGACTGCGGAAGCGATGACACGACATAGAGGAAGTAGTCGTACGTCTTCTCGATCCAACCGATCAAGCACCGAAACTACGACACCTCCGAGTTCGAGCACACGTTCAGCTTGATGACGATCCCCGGACTCCGATCCAGCAAAGTGTCGGAGAAGAGTTCCGTCAGCACGACGGCATGGTGACGATCTTGATGAACTACAGCAGCAGGGCTTCGCCTAAACTCCGCTACAGTATTATCGAGGAATATGGTGGCAGGGGGCACCGCACACGGCTAAGGAATAGATCACCTGGATCAACTTGTGTCAACTTGTGTCAACTTGTGTGTCTAGAGGTGTCCCCTGCCTCCGTATATAAAGGAGTAGAGGGGGGGAGGCTGGCCGGCCATAGAGGGAGGCGCAGGAGAGTCCTACTCCCTCTAGGAGTAGGATTCCTCCCCCCAATCCTAGTCCAACTAGGATTCCTCGGAGGGGAAGGGAGAGAGGGGGGCCGGCCACCTTCTCCTAGTCCTAATAGGACTAGGGGAGGGGGAAGAGGCGCAGCCACCTTGGGCTGCCCCTTTCTCCTTTCCACTAAGGCCCATGAAGGCCCATATGGCTCCCCGGGGGTTCCGGTAAGCCTCCCGGTAACCCGGTAAAATCCCGATTTCACCCGGAACACTTCCGATGTCCAAACATAGGCTTCCAATATATCAATCTTTATGTCTCGACCATTTTGAGACTCCTCGTCATGTCCGTGATCACATCCGGGACTCCGAACAACCTTCGGTACATCAAAATGCATAAACTCATAATATAACTGTCATCGTAACCTTAAGCGTGCGGACCCTACGGGTTCGAGAACAATGTAGACATGACCGAGACACGTCTCTGGTCAATAACCAATAGCGAGACCTGGATGCCCATATTGGCTCCTACATATTCTACGAAGATCTTTATCGGTCAGACCGCATAACAACATACGTTGTTCCCTTTGTCATCGGTATGTTACTTGCCCGAGATTCGATCGTCGGTATCTCAATACCTAGTTCAATCTCGTTACTGGCAAGTATCTTTACTCGTTCCGTAATACATCATCCCGCAACTAACTCATTAGTTGCAATGCTTGCAAGGCTTATGTGATGTGTATTACCGAGAGGGCCTAGAGATACCTCTCCGACAATCGGAGTGACAAATCCTAATCTGGAAATACGCCAACTCAACATCGACCTTCGGAGACACCTGTAGAGCACCTTTATAATCACCCAGTTACGTTGTGACGTTTGGTAGCACCCAAAGTGTTCCTCCGGTAAACGGGAGTTGCATAATCTCATAGTCATAGGAACATGTATAAGTCATGGAGAAAGCAATAGCAACATACTAAACGATCGTGAGCTAAGCTAATGGAATGGGTCATGTCAATCAGATCATTCACTAATGATGTGATCCCGTTAATCAAATGACAACTCATTGTCTATGGTTAGGAAACATAACCATCTTTGATCAACGAGCTAGTCTAGTAGAGGCATACTAGTGACACTTTGTTTGTCTATGTATTCACACATGTATTATGTTTCCGGTTAATACAATTCTAGCATGAATAATAAACATTTATCATGAAATAAGGAAATAAATAATAACTTTATTATTGCCTCTAGGGCATATTTCCTTCAGTCTCCCACTTGCACTAGAGTCAATAATCTAGTTCACATCGCCATGTGATTAACACCCATAGTTCACATCGATATGTGATCAACACCCAAAGGGTTTACTAGAGTCAGTAATCTAGTTCACATCGCTATGTGATTAACACCCAAAGAGTACTAAGGTGTGATCATGTTTTGCTTGTGAGATAATTTTAGTCAACGGGTCTGTCACATACAGATCTGTAAGTATTTTGCGAATTTCTATGTCAACAATGCTCTGTACGGAGCTACTCTAGCTAATTGCTCCCACTTTCAATATGTATCCAGATTGAGACTTAGAATCATCTAGATCAGTGTCAAAAACTTGCATCGATGTAACCCTTTACGATGAACCTTTTTGTCACGTCCATAATCGAGAAACATATCCATATTTCACTAAGGATAATTCTGACCGCTGTCCAGTGATCTACTCCTAGATCACTATTGTACTCCCTTGTCAAATCAGTGCAGGGTATACAATAGATCTGGTACACAGCATGACATACTTTATAGAACCTATAGCCAAGGCATAGGGAATGACTTTCATTCTTTTCTATCTTCTGCCGTGGACGGGCTTTGAGTCTTACTCAACTTTACACCTTGTAACACAGGCAAGAAACTTTTTCTTTGACTGTTCCATTTTGAACTACTTCAAAATCTTGTCAAGGTATGTACTCATTGAAAAACTTATCAAGTTTCTTGATCTTTCTCTATAGATCTTGATACTTAATATGTAAGCAGCTTCACCGAGGTCTTTCATTGAAAAACTTTTATTCAAGTATCCCTTTATGCTATCCAGAAATTCTATATCATTTCCAATCAGTAATATGTCATCCACATATAATATCAGAAATGCTACAGTGCTCCCACTCACTTTCTTGTAAATACAGGCTTCTCCGAAAGTCTGTATAAAACCAAATGCTTTGATCACACTATCAAAATGTTTATTCCAACTCCGAGAGGCTTGCACCAGTCCATAAATGGATCGCTGGAGTTTGCACACTTTGTTAGCTCCCTTTGGATCGACAAAACCTTCCGGTTGCATCATATACAACTCTTCTTCCAGAAATCCATTCAGGAATGCAGTTTTGACATCCATCTGCCAAATCTCATAATCATAAAATGCGGCAATCGCTAACATGATTCGGACGGACTTAAGCATCGCTACGGGTGAGAAGGTCTCATCGTAGTCAATCCCTTGAACTTGCCGAAAACCTTTTTGCGACAAGTCGAGCTTTGTAGACAGTAACATTACCATCAGCGTCAGTCTTCTTCTTAAAGATCCATTTATTCTCAATTGCTTGCCGATCATCGGGCAAGTCAACCAAAGTCCATACTTTGTTCTCATACATGGATCCCATCTCAGATTTCATGGCTTCAAGCCACTTTGCGGAATCTGGGCTCACCATCGCTTCTTCATAGTTCGTAGGTTCATCATGATCTAGTAGCATGACTTCCAGAAAAGGATTATCGTACCACTCTGGCGCGGATCTTACTCTGGTTGATCTACGAGGTTCAGTAGTATCTTGTTCTGAAGTTTCATGATCATCATCATTGGCTTCCTCACTAACTGGTGTAGGTGTCACAGAAACGGTTTTCTGTGATGAACTACTTTCCAGTAAGGGAGCAGGTACAGTTACCTCGTCAAGTTCTACTTTCCTCCCACTCACTTCTTTCGAGAGAAACTCCTTCTCTAGAAATGATCCATTCTTAGCAACGAATGTCTTGCCTTCGGATCTGTGATAGAAGGTGTACCCAACAGTTTCCTTTGGGTATCATATGAAGACATATTTCTCCGATTTGGGTTCGAGCTTATCAGGTTGAAGCTTTTTCACATAAGCATCGCAGCCCCAAACTTTAAGAAACGACAACTTTGGTTTCTTGCCAAACCACAGTTCATAAGGCGTCGTCTCAACGGATTTTGATGGTGCCCTATTTAACGTGAATGCAGCTGTCTTTAATGCATAACCCCAAAACGATAGTGGTAAATTGATAAGAAACATCATAGGTTGCACCATATCCAATAAAGTACAATTATGACGTTCGGACACACCATTGTGGTGTTCCAGGTGGCATGAGTAGTGAAACTATTTCACATTGTTTTTTAACTGAAGGCCAAACTCGTAACTCAAATACTCTTCTCTACGATCAGATCGTAGAAACTTTATTTTCTTGTTACGATGATTTTTCACTTCACTCTGAAATTCTTTGAACTTTTCAAATGTTTCAGACTTGTGTTTCATTAAGTAGATATACTCATATCTGCTCAAATCATCTGTGAAGATCAGAAAATAATGATACTTGCCACGAGCATCAACACTCATTGGATTGCATACATCGGTATGTATTATTTCCAATAAGTCAGTAGCACGTTCCATTGTTCTGGAGAACGGAGTTTTAGTCATCTTGCCCAAAAGGCACGGTTCGCAAGCATCAAATGATTCATAACCAAGTGATTCCGAAAATCCATCTTTATGGAGTATCTTCATGCGCTTTACACCGATATGACCCAAACGGCAGTGCCACAAATAAGTTGCACTATCATTATTAACTTTGCATCTTTTGGTTTCAATATTATGAATATGTGTATCACTACGATCGAGATCCAATGAACCATTTTTCATTGGGTGTGTAACCATATAAGGTTTTATTCATGTAAACAGAACAACATTTTATTCTCTTACTTAAATGAATAACCGTATTGCAATAAACATGATCAAATCATATTCATGCTCAACGCCAACACCAAATAACACTTATTTAGTTTCAACACTAATCCCGAAAGTATAGGGAGTGTGCGATGATGATCATATTAATCTTGGAACTACTTCCAACACTCATCATCACTTCCCCTTCAACTAGTCTTTGTTTATTCTGCAACTCCCGTTTCGAGTTACTAATCTTAGCAACTGAACTAGTACCTAATACTAAGGGGTTTGCTATAAACACTAGTAAAGTACACATTAATAACATGTATATCAAATATACTTATGTTCACTTTGCCATCCTTCTTATCTGCCAAATACTTGGGGTAGTTCTGCTTCCAGTGACCAGTCCCTTTGCAGTAGAAGCACTTAGTCTCAGGCTTAGGTCCAGACTTGGGCTTCTTCACTTGAGCAGCAACTTGCTTGCCGTTCTTCTTGAAGTTCCCTTCTATCCCTTTGCCCTTTTCTTGAAACTAGTGGTCTTGTTAACCATCAACACTTGATGCTCTTTCTTGATTTCTACCTTCGTCGATTTCAACATCACGAAGAGCTCGGGAATCATTTTTGTCATCCCTTGCATACTATAGTTCATCACGAAGTTCTACTAACTTGGTGATGGTGACTAGAGAACTCTGTCAATCACTATCTTATCTGGAAGATTAACTCCCACTTGATTCAAGCAATTGTAGTACCCAGCCAATCTGAGCACTTGCTCACTAGTTGAGCGATTCTCCTCCATCTTTTAGCTATAGAACTTGTTGAAGACTTCATATCTCTCAACTCGGGTATTTGCTTGAAATATTAACTTCAATTCCTGGAACATCTCATATGGTCCATGACGTTCAAAACGTTTTTGAAGTCCCAATTCTAAGCCGTTAAGCATGGTGCACTAAACTATCAAGTAGTCATCATATTGAGCTAGCCAAACATTCATAACGTCTACATCTGCTCTTGCAATAGGTCTGTCACCTCGCGGTGCATCAAGGACATAATTCTTCTGTGCAGCAATGAGGATTAACCTCAGATTACGGATCAAATCCGCGACATTGCTACTAACATTTTTCAACACAGTTTTCTCTAGGAACATATCAAAATAAACATATGAAATCAACAACGCGAGCTATTGATCTACAACATAATTTGCAAAATACTACCAGGACTAAGTTCATGATAAATTTAAGTTCAATTAATCATATTACTTAAGAACTCCCACTTAGACAGACATCTCTCTAGTCATCTAAGTGATCACGTGATCCAAATCAACTAAACCATGTCCGATCATCACGTGAGATGGAGTAGTTTCAATGGTGAACATCGCTATGTTGATCATATCTACTATATGATTCACGCTCGACCTTTCGGTCTCCGTGTTCCGAGGCCATATCTGTATATGCTAGGCTCGTCAAGTATAACCTGAGTATTCCGCGTGTGCAACTGTTTTGCACCCGTTGTATTTGAACGTAGAGCCTATCACACCCGATCATCATGTGGTGTCTCAGCACGAAGAACTTTCGCAACGGTGCATACTCAGGGAGAACACTTCTTGATAATTTAGTGAGAGATCATCTTATAATGCTACCGTCAATCAAAACAAGATAAGATGCATAAAAAAATAAACATCACATGCAATCAATATAAGTGATATGATATGGCCATCATCATCTTGTGCTTGTGATCTTCATCTCCGAAGCACCGTCATGATCACCATCGTCACCGGCGCGACACCTTGATCTCCATCGTAGCATCGTTGTCGTCTCGCCAATCTTATGCTTTCACGACTATCACTACCGTTTAGTAATAAAGTAAAACATTACATCGCGATTGCATTGCATACAATAAAGCGACAACCATATGGCTCCTGCCAGTTGCCGATAACTTGGTTACAAAACATGATCATCTCATACAATAAAATTCAGCATCATGCCTTGACCATATCACATCACAACATGCCCTGCAAAAACAAGTTAGACGTCCTCTACTTTGTTGTTGCATGTTTTACGTGGCTGCTACGGGCTTAAGTAAGAACCAATCTCACCTACGCATCAAAACCACAACGATAGTTTGTCAAATAGACTCCGTTTTAACCTTCGCAAGGACCGGGCATAGCCATACTTGGTTCAACTAAAGTTGGAGAGGCAGTCGCCCGCAAGCCATCTCTGTGCAAAGCACGTCGAGGGAACCGGACTCGCGTAAGCGTACGCATAAGGTTGGTCCGGGTCGTCTCGTCCAACAATACCGCCGAACCAAAGTATGACATGCTGGTAGGCAGTATGACTTGTATCGTCCACAACTCACTTGTGTTCTACTCGTGCATAAAACATCAACATAAATAACCTAGGCTCGGATGCCACTGTTGGGTTTCGTAGTAATTTCAAAAAAATTCCTACGCACACGCAAGATCATGTGATGCATAGCAACGAGGGGAGAGTATTGTCTACGTACCCAACGCAGACCGACTGCGGAAGCGATGACACGACGTAGAGGAAGTAGTCGTACGTCTTCTCGATCCAACCGATCAAGCACCGAAACTACGGCACCTCCGAGTTCGAGCACACGTTCAGCTTGATGACGATCCCCGGACTCCGATCCAGCAAAGTGTCGGGGAAGAGTTCCGTCAACACGACGGCATGGTGACGATCTTGATGAACTACAGCAGCAGGGCTTCGCCTAAACTCCGCTACAGTATTATCGAGGAATATGGTGGCAGGGGGCACCGCACACGGCTAAGGAATAGATCACGTGGATCAACTTGTGTCAACTTGTGTCAACTTGTGTGTCTAGAGGTGTCCCCTACCTCCGTATATAAAGGAGTAGAGGGGGGAGGCTGGCCGGCCATAGAGGGAGGCGCAGGAGAGTCCTACTCCCTCTAGGAGTAGGATTCCTCCCCCCAATCCTAGTCCAACTAGGATTCCTCGGAGGGGAAGGGAGAGAGGGGGGCCGGCCACCTTCTCCTAGTCCTAATAGGACTAGGGGAGGGGGAAGAGGCGCAGCCACCTTGGGCTGCCCCTTTCTCCTTTCCACTAAGGCCCATGAAGGCCCATATGGCTCCCGGGGGGTTCCGGTAACCCTCCCGGTAACCCGGTAAAATCCTGATTTCACCCGGAACACTTCCGATGTCCAAACATAGGCTTCCAATATATCAATCTTTATGTCTCGACCATTTCGAGACTCCTCGTCATGTCCGTGATCACATCCGGGACTCCGAACAACCTTCGGTACATCAAAATGCATAAACTCATAATATAACTGTCATCGTAACCTTAAGCGTGCGGACCCTACGGGTTCGAGAACAATGTAGACATGACCGAGACACGTCTCTGGTCAATAACCAATAGCGGGACCTGGATGCCCATATTGGCTCCTACATATTCTACGAAGATCTTTATCGGTCAGACCGCATAACAACATACGTTGTTCCCTTTGTCATCGGTATGTTACTTGCCCGAGATTCGATCGTCGGTATCCAATACCTAGTTCAATCTCGTTACCGGCAAGTCTCTTTACTCGTTCCGTAATACATCATCTCACAACTAACATATTAGTTGCAATGCTTGCAAGGCTTATGTGATGTGTATTACCGAGAGGGCCCAGAGATACCTCTCCGACAATCGGAGTGACAAATCCTAATCTCGAAATACGCCAACCCAACATCGACCATTGGAGACACCTGTAGTACTCCTTTATAATCACCCAGTTACGTTGTGACATTTGGTAGTACCCAAAGTGTTCCTCTGGCAAACGGGAGTTGCATAATCTCATAGTCATAGGAACATGTATAAGTCATTAAGAAAGCAATAGCAACATACTAAACGATCGTGTGCTAAGCTAATGGAATGGGTCATGTCAATCAGATCATTCAACTAATGATGTGACCTCGTTAATCAAATAACAACTCATTGTTCATGGTTAGGAAACATAACCATCTTTGATTAACGAGCTAGTCAAGTAGAGGCATACTAGTGACACTTTGTTTGTCTATGTATTCACACATGTATTATGTTTTTCCGGTTAATACAATTCTAGCATGAATAATAAACATTTATCATGAAATAAGGAAATAAATAATAACTTTATTATTGCCTCTAGGGCATATTTCCTTCAATCGAAGATTAACTCTTCACTTCGGAAGTTGTCCGGAGATCCGAAGACGACCTCCAATGTGATTGAGCCCGAGAAGTGGGCCTCTACACCTGGTATAACTCCTTTAAAGGTACTTTTGGTGGGCTTGATCCTTGATGGATCGATGCCCATTTTGTGCACTGTATCCTGATAGAGCAGGTTTAGGCTGCTGCCACCATCCATGAGGACTCGTGTGAGGTGGAATCCATCAATTATTGGGTCGAGGACCAGTGCAGCTAAACCGCCATGACGGATACTGGTCGGATGGTCCCTGCGATCAAAGGTGATCGGGCATGACGACCATGGGTTGAATTTTGGGGCGACTGGCTCTATCGCATAGACGTCCCTGAGCGCACGCTTGCGCTCCCTCTTGGGGATATTGGTAGTGTATATCATGTTCACCGTTTTGATTTGAGGAGGAAACTTCTTCTGTCCCCCTTTGTTCGGTGGACGGGGCACCTCGTCATCATTCTCGCTTTGCGACCCCTTCTCCTTGTCTTCGGCATTTAACTTGCCGGCCTGTTTGAAGACCCAACAACTCCGGTGAGTATGATTGGTTGTTTTATGAGGGGTGCCATGGATCAGACATGGACGATCGAGTATGCGGTCCAGGCGGGAAGGGCCTTGATTATTCCTTTTATATGGCTTCTTCCGCTGTACGGACTTGGAGCCACTGAATCTGGCGTTGACCGCCGTGTCATCGGTATTATCACCGTTGCTTCGACGCTTGTGCATGTTGCGTCGGGGCTTGTCGTTGCTATTTCTGGCTTCCGAAGTGCCAGGTTCGCTTGCATTGTAATTGCTACGGGCTAGCCAGCTATCTTTGCCCGCGCAAAAGTGGGTCATAAGCACCGTGAGGGCTGCCATGGACTTCGGCTTTTCTTGGCCGAGGTGTCAGGCAAGCCATTTGTCCCAGATGCTATGTTTAAAGGCCGCTAGGGCTTCGGCATCCAGACAGTTGACGATCTGGTTCTTTTTAGTTAGGAACCTAGTCCAAAATTTCCTGGCTGACTCTCCGGGCTGTTGAATTATGTGACTTAAGTCATCGGCATCCGGAGATCGAACATATGTACCTTGGAAGTTGTCAAGGAAGGCTTCTTCCAAGTCCTCCCAGCTGCCAATGGAGTTTTCGGGCAGGCTGTTCAGCCAGTGCCGGGCTGGCCCCTTGAGTTTTAGGGGGAGGTATTTGATGGCATGAAGATCATCGCCGCGGGCCATATGAATATGGAGAATGAAGTCTTCAAACCATACCGCAGGGTCTGTGGTTCCATCATATGATTCGATATTCACGGGTTTGAACCCTTCTGGGAATTCATGTTCCATGACTTCATCAGTGAAGCAGAGAGGGTGTGCGACGCCTCTATATCGGGCCAGTTCGTGACGTAGTTCGGATGGAGTCCGTCTGTGGTTTTCGGCTTGGATGTAATTGTGCTTTCCATGTTCGGCTTGATAGCCATCGTCGCGAGTCGGGGCACGCCCCCGTGATCCGTAGATCGATCTGACTGGACCTGCTTTATTCCTCAGGCCCTGCCGGAGATCATATGTGTATGCCCGAGCTGTTTTATCCCTGCCTTTACCATGAGGTAGTAAGGACTAGTGTTTGGCTGGAGTTGCCGTTTTGTCCCGGCCGTGTGGTGGTCGGCCAGTCGCATTGCACGTTGATGGTGCGGGCTCAAGTGCTTCGTAATCGAATTGGGGTAGCAGTTTACGCTTCGGGTAACTTTTGGTTGGGCACTCGAGGCCGTATTCTTTTGCTGCCAGGACATCACTCCATCTATCGTTGAGCAGATCTTGATCAGCTTGAAGCTGTTGCTGCTTCTTTTTCAGGCTCCTTGCAGTGGCTATTAGCTGTTGCTTAGAGCGCTCCTGCTCGAGAGGTTCTTCAGGCAAAATAAAGTCTTCGTCGCCGAGGCTCACCTCATCCTCGGAGAGTGGAAGATAATTACTGTCCTCCGAGTCTTCGTGCATGGCCTGTTCATCAGGGCTAACTCGCCCATCTTCCCGTTCGTCCTACTCAGAAGTTGGCTGAATGGGGTCTTCATTGTCTCAGGCATTGTCTAGAGTATTGTTTTCTCCTATGCCGGTGTTGTTGTCTTTTTCACGGCGTGATTTAGAGCGGCGCCGCTGTCGTTGGCGCTTTGGCTGTATCTCAGGAGGTTTGTCTTCCACTAGGTCTTCTTTGTCATCGCCGTTGATTTCTTTGGGTGTGTCCACCATGTACACGTCGTAGGAGGAGGTGGCCGTCCAACGCCCATTAAATGGCTGGTTTTGGGCCTGCTCCTCTCCCGAGTCATAGTCGAGCATGTCGGTTAGATCTTTGACAGTGGCTATTAAGTGGGAGGTGGGTGGGAAGCGAAATTCCCCGTCATCAGCCCCCAGTTCAAACCGGATATAATTCGGCTGTGAGTCCCCTGCTAAAGAGAGGGTTTTGATGAGTTTAGCACATCACCTAAAGGTGAGTGCCGGAAGATGTCCGCTGAACTGAATTCGCAACCGACACCTAGTAAGGCTCGTCGGACGCGGATGCATGTAGTTCGAAACCAATGACCGGAGATGAATCTGGGGGTCCGGTGACGCAGACGTCGCTCGAAGTTGGGTCTGTGTGCGGCTCCAACGCCGCTGAGTCCGCGGCTTCCGTGGTGGGGTTAAGCTTCCCATCTTCAGATGGCGTAAGCTGCTCTGAATCCAGGGCCAGAGCGCTTACAGGCGCAATCTCCTATGTATGGTCCGATGACAAATTTAGGTCATGTTCATCATGGTGGCAGGGAGCAGCTGCCATGGGCTCAAATCCATCGAAGATCAAGTCTCCGCGGATATCAGCAATGTAGTTCGAGCTTCCAAACCTGACCTAACGGCCAGGGGCATAGCTGTCGATCTGCTCTAGATGGCCAAGCGAGTTGGCCCGCAGTGCGAAGCCACCGAATACGAAGATCTGTCCAGGGAGAAAGACATCCCCCTGGCAACGTTGTTGTAGATGATGGATGGGGCCATCGAACCTTCTGACGACGGCACAACAGAACTCTTAATGAAAGCACCAATGTCGGTGTTAAAACCGGCGGATCTCGGGTAGGGGGTCCCGAACTGTGCGTCTAAGGTTGATGGTAACAGGAGACAGGAGACATGATGGTTACCCAGGTTCGGGCCCTCTCTATGGAGGTAATACCCTACTTCCTGCTTGATTGATCTTGATGAATATGAGTATTATAAGAGTTGATCTACCTCGAGATCGTAATGGCTAGAACCCTAAAAGTCTAGCCTATGTGATTGTGATTGTCCCTATGGACAAAACCCTCCGGTTTATATAGACACCGGAGGGGACTAGGGTTATACAAGGTTGGTTACAGAGAAATGAATCTTCATATCCGAACGCCAAGGACAGTTCCATACGGACACGAGTGAGAGTCTTCGGTCTTGTATCTTCATAGCCTACCAGTCCGGGCCATGTCCAATAGGCCGGTCGCCCGAGGACCCCTTAGTCCAGGACTCCCCCGCATGTCGATGAACACAAGAACATTTTGCGCTCCAAACACCCGGAGCAGTGTGATGACTGGATTACATGTGAACACATTAGGACTTTCGGCAATTGGTTGGTGACAACACTGTTTCTGGTGAGCTGTACTCGTTGTCCAGGGGACCATCTTCGACTGTATTGACTTACAAAGGATACGAGATAAATGGCATACATTTTACACGATCGCCCAAGTCAAAAAAGCACCAACCAAAACAGCGGTGTCTGCTTTGATGCAGCAACCAAGAGGGGAAAGAACACATATTATGGTTACGTAGTGGACATATGGGAACTTGACTACAGACATGATTTTAAGGTCCCTTTGTTTCAGTGCAAATGGGTCAATCTGTTAGGAGGCGGGGTATAGGTAGACCCATAGTACAGAATGACAATAGTGGATCTGAACACGAACTATTCATCCTAGCCAATGATGTGGCGCAGGTTTTCTATGAGAAGGACATGTCTACCAAACCAAGAAAAAGAAAAGATAAGGAAGCGAATACATCATACGATGAGCCAAAGCGCCACATAGTTCTTTCAGGAAAAATAAACATCGTGGGATTGGAGGGCAAGACAGACATGTCTGAAGATTATGAAAAGTTTCATGAAATTCCTCCCTTAAAAGTCAAGGCTGACCCAAGCACCCTGTTAAATGATGAAGAATATCCATGGTTATGGCGCAATAAGCAAATGTAACACCCCGGATATGACTTTCCCAATTTGTACTCCAACTCTTGCCGTTTCCGGCGTTAAGTTTAATTTATTTTCTCGGGTTCGGGTCTTTGTCTCCATGTGTCGTTGTCGTTGCCATGCATCTCATATCATGTCATCATGTGCATTGCATTTGCATACGTGTTCGTCTCATGCATTCGAGCATTTCCCCGTTGTCCATTTTGCATTCCGATGCTTCGTTCTCCGGTGGTCATTTCTAGCTTTCTTTCGTGTGTGGGGATTAAACATTTCCGGATTGGACCGAGACTTGCCAAGCGGCCTTGGTTTACTACCGGTAGACCGTCTATCAAGTTTCGTATCATTTGGACTTCTTTTGATACTCCAACAGTTAACCGAGGGACCGAGAAGGCCTCGTCTGTGTTGCAGCCCAACACCCCTCCAATTTGGCCCAAAACCCACCTAAGCCTTCTCCATCATTTGGACTCTCCTACCTCCCTCTATGCCTATAAATAGGTCCTCCTCGAAAATCTCGGATCCCCCTCCCCAAAACCCTAAAAAAATCCGTCTCCGCCACCGCAGGACGTGTCCGGACGGAGCCGGACAACGTCCGGATCCCACCGCCGCCAACCGCCGCATGCCACGTGGCACCTCCGCCGCCAGCCGCCGCCCCGTCCCGGGAGCCCGGAGCCGGCCCCCGCGGCCCGCTCCCTCGCCCCGCCGCCTGGCTGCCCGCGCCCGACCCCGCCGCCGCGTTCGCCCCGCCGCCGCCTCCTCCTTCCGCCCCGGCGACCGGAGCCGCCGCGCGCCGCCGCCCGCCGGCCGGCCGGAGCCGCGCTCGGCGCGCCGTCGCCGCCTCCGCCGCCTCCCGGCCACTCCGCCGCCCGGCCTCGCCCCCGCATCGCCTCGGCCTCGCTTTTCCCTCGCCGGAGCTCCTCGGTTCGCGTGCCGTGAACAGTAAACCCTAGATCTTGGGGTGATTTTTTTCTCTAAGTCCCGAAATTTCAGATCCATGTTGCCCTGTTCTTAGCCCTGTAACTTTGCATCCGTAGCTCCGATTCATACATATAGCATATCAAAATGTTCATCTCAGAGAGTACATCATTTCATTCCATTGCATCTTTTTCATTTGAGTTCATCTTGATGCCCGAAATGCTGTTAGAAGAGGGCTACTTGAGTTAATTGTCAGATCTGCTACTCCATTTAGGTTTTTGTCATTTTTGCCATGATTAATATGTGCATGATATGCCCTGATGCTCTACATATGTTTTGTTAAGGGTTTTGCCATCTTTCCAGAGGTGCAACCCATGTATTTTTGTGATGTGTGTGGTGACTAGCACAAGCTTGCAAAGTGGTGCACTTGCTAATTCTGTTTTCAGGGACTTAGCAATTCCAGTAAGTCCTTGATCTGTTTATCTCATGTTGCCATATGGTCATGTTGTTTCCATGTGATCTGTGCCTCTTTTGAGGATTATCAGTAATGATGTTTTGTTAATCTTGTAGTGGTCTATCCATCCATGTCTTTGTTTGCAATTATGGAGCAACCTAACTTGAGTCAATCGAGCTCTACTTTTGCTACTTTGTGAACCTGGGCAGATTGTCAACTTGTTTGCAATTTTGCCGATGATGTTGTAGTTGATCCGTACATGCTACGCTATTGTTCTTGCCATTTCTAGCTTTCATTTTGTGTGTTCTTAAAGGGTGTATGCTTAGTTTGTCATGACTTGCATCGTAGTGAGTGTATCGAGCTTGTAAACATGCCTACTTGATATCTGTTTTCAGCATGCTCCAGTTTTCACGAAGTCTGAAAACTGATTATGTTTTTGCTATGTTTACATGCTTGCAATTGTATTTTCTGGTCCTTTTTGACTCAAGGTCACCAAGGGACTTTTGTTAAGCTCTTTGAGTATCTCCATGCCATGTTTTACTTTGCCATGTTCAGGTCCTGTAGCATATAGTTTTGCTGCTCCGAAGAGTGCTACCTGATCTGAAATTCCAGACAAGTGTTAATTTCACTAAGTCTGAGATCTGTTTGCCATATGCATTTTTGCCATGCTTGTTTGAACCTGTGAATGGATGAATTGGCCGTAGCTCAGTGCTAGACTTTTGTTAAGCATCTTGAATGCATCCCTGCCATGTATTTTGTTGTCATGTTTGGGTGCTATAACATGTTCATCTCATTGCATTTAGATGCCTACTTGTTGTAAATCACAGACCGGTGCCATATTTTAATCGCTTGTTATTTCCAAACCGTAACTCCGATTCCGGCGTTCTTTATATCGTTTTCAAGCGATTTCATCTCATCTTTCCAGTGGAACACTTGGATTTCCAAGTTGAGGCCAGGTTCTTGCATTTCCTGTCATATCTTGCATATGCATCCCGCATCTCATCCCGCATAGCATATCATCTGTGCATCGTGTTGTTTGAGTTTGCACGTGGTTGATTGTGTCCTTGTTGCTTGTTTGTCTTGTTTGGGTAGAGCCGGGAGATGAGTTCGCTAACAAGGAGACCGTTGAGTTTGCTTTCGAGGATCCAGTAAACTCTGACAACTGTGCAGGCAAGATGATCATACCCTCGAAATCACTACTATCTTTGCTATGCTAGTTTGCTTGCTCTTTTGCTATGCCAATGCTACGATGCCTACCACTTGCTTTCAAGCCTCCCAAATTGCCATGTCAAACCTCTAACCTACCTTGTCCTAGCAAACCATTGTTTGGCTATGTTACCGCTTTGCTCAGCCCCTCTTATAGCATTGCTAGTTGCAGGTGAAGATTGAAGGCCGTTCCCTGTTGGAACATTTATTTACTTGTTGGGATATCTTTATATTATCTTGTTATCTTAATGCATCTATATACTTGGTAAAGGGTGGAAGGCTCGGCCTCTCGCCTAGTGTTTTGTTCCACTCTTGCCGCCCTAGTTTCCGTCATATCGGTGTTATGTTCCCGGATTTTGCGTTCCTTACGCGATGGGTTATAATGGGAACCCCTTGATAGTTCGCCTTGATTAAAGCTTTTCCAGCAATGCCCAACCTTGGTTTTTACCATTTTCCCCCTAGCCTATTTTCCCCCTGGGTTTCCGGAGCTCGAGGGTCATCTTATTTTAGCCCCCCCTGGGCCAGTGCTCCTCTGAGTGTTGGTCCGACCGAGTAGACTGCGGGGCCACCTCGGGGCAACTTGAGGGTTGGTTTTACTCATAGGATGTCTCATCTGAGTGTACCCTGAGAACGAGAAATGTGCAGCTCCTATCGGGATTTGTCGGCACATTCGGGCAGTGTTGCTGGTCTTGTTTTAACCTGTCGAAGTGTCTTGAAGAACCGAGATGCCGAGTCTGATCGGAACGTCTTGGGAGGAGGTCTATTCCTTCGTTGACCGTGAGAGCTTGTCATGGGCTAAGTTGGGACTCCCCTGCAGGGATTTGAACTTTCGAAAGCCGTGCCTACGGTTATGGGCAGATGGGAATTTGTTAATGTCCGGTTGTAGATAACTTGAACCTTAATTAATTAAAATGAATCAACTGAGTGTGTTACCGTGATGGCCTCTTCTCGGCGGAGTCCGGGAAGCGGACACGGTGTTGCAGTAATGTTTGCGCAGGTTGTTATCTAGTTTCTCGCTCGCGCTTTGCCTCCTCTTCTCGCTCTCTTTTGCGAATAAGTTAGCCACCATACTTGCTAGTCGCTTGCTGCAGCTCCACTCATATTTTACCTTGCCTTACCTATAAGCTTTAATAGTCTTGATCGCGAGGGTGCGAGATTGCTGAGTCCCTGTGGCTCACAGATTACTATTACACCAGATGCAGGGCCTGATGATTCCGCTCCAGGAGACGCGTTTGAGCTCAAGTGGGAGTTCGACGAGGACTCTCAACGTTACTATGTTTCTTTTCCTGATGATCAGTAGTGGTGTCCAGTTGGGGGTGATCGGGACTGTGTCACTTGTTGGGTTATCTTTTATTTTGGCACCGTAGTCGGGCCATGAGTGTTTGGATGATGTAATGTTATTTATGTACTTGATTGACGTGGCAAGTGTAAGCCAACTATGTTATGTCCCCTTTCATTATCATATTACATGGGATGTTGTGAAGATTGCCTAACTTGCGACTTATGCCTTCAATGCGATTATGCCTCTAAGTCGTGCCTCGACACATGGGAGATATAGCCGCATCGAGGGTGTTACAAGTTGGTAATCAGAGCCTTCCCCGACCTTAGGAACCCCTTTGCTTGATCGTTTTTAGCGGCCGAGTTGTGTCTAGAAAAATGTTTTGAGTCATTTAGGAATTATATATCGGAGAGTTTAGGAATTCTTTTTACTTCCCAGTCTCCTCATCGCTCTGGTAAGGCATCCTGACGTAGAGTTTTGACTCTTCTCTTCTCAAATTTCACTAAAAAAAATTTAGGATCACGCGGGTATCTTGGAATCGTTCCGATGGTTTTATGATGAGAACATTGTCTTGGTGCCTCCTGTCAGGGGTTTAGTGGAAGTGTCCCGGGGAGTTGAGCTCTGAGGTGTTGTCATCATAATTTTATCGTTGTAGTGCTGGAATACCTGAGTTTAGTACGCCGACATTGAAAATCTCTTTTATGCAGTTCGTTGGTGAGATAACCTCGACGCCACCCAGTACTGGGGCGGGAGTTCGGGAGTATCACCATAACTTGTATAACGGATGCTTTTCGAAGGTTGAGGTAGATGGTTTCCAAAGTTTTTCTCGGTTATGTGTTGAAGGATGGATACAACTGGATGTAGGATTTGATAGTTTGGGTGAGATATTATGCTTCCCCTGTATCCCCAACACCTGATTGCATAACCGGAAAGGTTTGGGAGTTTCATAGGTGGGAATTCTAGTAGCTCTAGTTCTTCTTCCACGGATATTGGTTTGAGATTGGGAATTATTCGTTCCTGATCCGTACCTTGTTGATTTATTTCTCCACTTTAATTCTACGTGGCTTCTCAATTTATGGATATGTGACCATTTCAAGAGGAATGCATTCGTTCATTTTGTTCGGATGTGAAGACTATATGTTGCAATTTTCATTCTGTTGGATTCAGCTTCAATAATTGTCTATCAATGTGCTAATGATGGTCAACCTCTTCAGGATGGCTCCTCCAACACGCACGACTCCGAATCCTAATCCGCCACCACCTTCCCTCCTCCGGAGGCATGGCAAGCTGTGATGGCCACAACCAATGCAAACACATAGTTGATCATGCAAATTCTTCAAGAGCGCAATCAAGGCAACCAAGGGAACCAAGGCAACAATCAGAATCACTTTGCTACACTCAACCAGTTCCTTGCTAACGGGCCAAAGACTTTCAGCAATTGTCTTGAGGCAACCGATGCTGACAATTGGCTTGTGGATCTGTGCAAGCATTTCGAGTGCAGTAACGTCAGGCCTGAGGACTTTGTCAAGTTCGCTTCCTTCCAACTCAAAGATCAAGCTGCAGAATGGTTCCAGCAGTACAAAGATTCCAGAGGTGGATGTGTTATCACTTGGGATGATTTCCGTCGAGATTTGCGAGCTCATCATATTCCCCAGAGCATGGTTGAAAGCAAGCGTGAGGAATTCCACAACCTGAAGCAAGGATCTTTGTCTGTCTATGACTACAACAAGTTGTTTCAGAAGCTCGCCCGCTGTAACACCCTCGATGCGGCTATATCTCCCACGTGTCGAGGCATGACTTAGAGGCATAATCGCATTGAAGGCATATGTCGCAAGTTAGGCAATCTTCACAACATCCCATGTAATATGATAATAAAAGGGGAGATAACATAGTTGGCTTACACTCGCCACGTCAATCAAGTACATAAATAACATTACATCATCCAAACACTCATGGCCCGACTACGGCGCCAAAATAAAAGATAACCCAACAAGCGACACGGTCCCGATCACCCCCAACTGGGCACCACTACTGATCATCAGGAAAAGAAACATAGTAACGTTGAGAGTCCTCGACGAACTCCCACTTGAGCTCAAACGCGTCTCCTGGAGCGGAATCATCAGGCCCTGCATCTGGTGTAATAGTAATCTGTGAGCCACAGGGACTCAGCAATCTCGCACCCTCGCGATCAAGACTATTAAAGCTTATAGGTAAGGCAAGGTAAAATATGAGTGGAGCTGCAGCAAACTACTAGCAAGTATGGTGGCTAACTTATTCACAAAAGAGAGCGAGAAGAGGAGGCAAAGCGTGAGCGAGAAACTAGAGAATAACCTGCGCAAACATTACTTCGACACCGTGTCTGCTTCCCGGACTCCGCCGAGAAGAGGCCATCACGGTAACACACTCAGTTGATTCATTTTAATTAATTAAGGTTCAAGTTATCTACAACCGGACATTAACAAATTCCCATCTGCCCATAACCGCGGGCACGGCTTTCGAAAGTTCAAATCCCTGCAGGGGAGTCCCAACTTAGCCCATGACAAGCTCTCACGGTCAACGAAGGAATAGACCTCCTCCGAAGATGTTCCGATCAGACTCGGCATCTCGGTTCTTCAAGACACTTCGACAGGTTAAGACAAGACCAGCAACACCGCCTGAATGTGCCGACAAATCCCGATAGGAGCTGCACATATCTCGTTCTCAGGGCACACTCAGATGAGACATCCTACGAGTAAAACCAACCCTCAAGTTTCAACGAGGTGGCCCCGCAGTCTACTCGGTCGGACCAACACTCAGAGGAGCACTGGCCCAGGGGGGGGGGGCTAAAATAAGATGACCCTCGGGCTCCGGAAACCCAGGGGAAAAAGAGGCTATGGGGCAAATGGTAAAAAACCAAGGTTGGGCATTGCTGGAAAAGCTTTAATCAAGGCGAACTATCAAGGGGTTCCCATTATAACCCAACCGCGTAAGGAACGCAAAATCCGGGAACATAACACCGATATGACGGAAACTAGGGCGGCAAGAGAGGAACAAAACACTAGGCGAGAGGCCGAACCTTCCACCCTTTACCAAGTATATAGATGCATTAAGATAACAAGATAATATAATGATATCCCAACAAGTAAATAAATGTTCCAACAGGGAGCGGCCTTCAATGTTCACCTGCAACTAGCAACGCTATAAGAGGGGCTGAGCAAAGCGGTAACATAGCCAAACAACGGTTTGGTAGGACAAGGTAGGTTAGAGGTTTGACATGGCAATTTGGGAGGCTTGAAAGCAAGTGGTAGGCATCGTAGCATTGGCATAGCAAAAGAGCGAGGAAACTAGCATAGCAAAGATAGTAGTGATTTCGAGGGTATGATCATCTTGCCTGCACAGTTGTCAGAGTTGACTGGATCCTCGAAAGCAAACTCAATGGGCTCCTTGTTAGCGAACTCGTCTCCCGGCTCTACCCAAACAAGACAAACAAGCAACAAGGACACAATCAACCACGTGCAAACTCAAACAACACAATGCACAGATGATATGCTATGCGGGATGCATATGCAAGATATGATAGGAAATGCAAAAACCTGGCGTCAACTTGGAAATACAAGTGTGCCACTGGAAAGATGAGATGAAATCGCTTGAAAACGATATAAAGAACGCCGGAATCGGAGTTACGGTTTGGAAATAACAAGGGATTCAAATATGGCACCGGTCTGTGATTTACAACAAGTAGGCATCTAAATGCAATGAGATGAACATGTTACAGCGCCCAAACATGACAACAAAATACATGGCAGGGATGCATTCAAGATGCTTAACAAAAGTCTAGCATTGAGCTACGGCCAATTCATCCATTAACAGGTTCAAACAAGCATGGCAAAAATGCATATGGCAAACAGATCTCAGACTTAGTGAAATTAACACTTGTTTGGAATTTCAGATCAGGTAGCACTCTTCGGAGCAGCAAAACTATATGCTATAGGACCTGAACATGGCAAAGTAAAACATGGCATGGAGCTACTCAAAGAGCTTAACAAAAGTCCCTTAGTGACCTTGAGTCAAAAAGGACCAGAAAATACAATTGCAAGCATGTAAACATAGCAAAAACATAATCAGTTTTCAGATTGTGAAAACTGGAGCATGCTGAAAACAGATATCAAGTAGGCATGTTTACGAGCTCGATGCACTCACTACGGTGCAAGTCATGACAAACTAAGCATACACCCATTAAGAACACACAAAATGCAAGCTAGACATGGCAAGAACAATAGCATAGCATGCACGGATCAACTACAACATCATCGGCAAAATTGCAAACAAGTTGAAAATCTGCCCAGATTCACAAAGTAGCAAAAGTAGAGATCGATTGACTCAAGCTAGGGTGCTCCATAATTGGAAACAAAGACATGGATGGATAGAGCACTACAAGATTAACAAAACATCCTTATTGATCATCCTCAAAAGAGGCACGGATCACTTGGAAACAACATGACCATATGGCAACATGAGATAAACAGATCAAGGACTTAGTGGAATTGCTAAGTCCCTGAAAACAGAATTAGCAAGTGCACCACTTTGCAAGCTTGTGCTAGTCACCACACACATCACAAAAATACATGGGTTGCACCTATGGAAAGATGGCAAAACCTTTAACAAAACATATGTAGAGCATCAGGGCATATCATGCACATATTAATCATGGCAAAAATGACAAAAACCTAAATGGAGTAGCAGATCTGACAATTAACTCAAGTAGCCCTCTTCTAACAGCATTTCGGGCATCAAGATGAACTCAAATGAAAAAGATGCAATGGAACTAAATGTTGTACTCTCTGAGGTGAACATTTTGATATGCTATATGCATGAATCGGAGCTACGGATGCAAAGTTACGGGGCTAAGAACAGGGCAACATGGATCTGAAATTTCGGGACTTAGAGAAAAAAAATCACCCCGAGATCTAGGGTTTACTGCTCACGGCACGCGAACCGAGGAGCTCCGGCAAGGTGGCGGCGGCTCCGGCGAGGGAAAAGCGAGGCCGAGGCGATGCGGGGGCGAGGTCGGGCGGCGGAGTGGCCGGGAGGCGGCGGAGGCGGCGATGGCGCGTCGGGCGTGGCTCCGGCCGGCAGGCGGGCGGCGGCGCGCGGCGGCTCCGGTCACCGGGGCGGAAGGAGGCGGCGGGGCGAACGCGGCGGCGGGGTCGGGCGCGGGGCGGCGGCGCGGGCAGCCAGGCGGCGGGGCGAGGGAGCGGGCCGCGGTTGTCGGCTCCGGGCTCCCGGGCCGCGGGGGCGGCTGGCGGCGGAGGTGCCATGTGGCACGCGGCGGTTGGCGGTGGTGGGATCCGGACGTTGTCCGGCTCCGTCCGGACACGTCCGGCGGCGGCGGAGATGGATTTTTTTAGGGTTTCGGGGAGGGGGATCCGAGATTTTCGAGGAGGACCTATTTATAGGCATAGAGGGAGCTAGGAGAGTCCAAATGAGGTGCGGTTCTCGGCCACGCGATTGTGATCGAACGATCTAGATGATGGAGAAGGCTTAGGTGGGTTTTGGGCCAAATTGGAGTGGTGTTGGGCTGCAACACACACGGGGCCTTCTCGGTCCCTCGGTTAACCGTTGGAGTATCAAACGAAGTCCAAATGATATGAAACTTGACAGGCAGTCTACCGGTAGTAAACCAAGGCCGCTTGGCAACTCTCGGTCCAATCCGGAAATGTTTAATCCCCACACACGAAAGAAAGCTAGAAATGAACACCGGAGGAGAACGAAGCGCCGGAATGCAAAACGGACAACGGGGAAAATGCTCGAATGCATGAGACGAACACGTATGCAAATGCAATGCACATGATGACATGATATGAGATGCATGACAATGACAACGACACACGGAGACAAAGACCCGAACCCGAGAAAGTAAATTAAACTTAACGCCGGAAACGGCAAGAGTTGGAGTACAAATTGGGAAAGTCATATCTGGGGTGTTACAACACTCCACCACTACGAAAGGATCTCGTCCCGAGATCTAGGACTGAAAGAACGCCGGGTACTCAGAACGGAGGTGATCCTCGCGTTCCCAGGTAGCTTCACGGTCGGAATGGTGTGACCACTTGACTTTGAGAAATTTGATTGACTTGTTGCGAGTCTTGCGTTCAGTCTTTTCAAGAATAGCAACTGGGTGCTCATGATAAGAGAGATCTTCTTGGAGCTCAATGTCCTCAAAGTTGACGGTACGGTCAGGAGTCTTGAAGCACTTTCGAAGCTGAGAGACATGGAACACGTCATGAACATTTGCAAAGTTTGAAGGAAGCTCGAGTTGATAGGCGAGGTCACCTCTCTTGCTGACAATCTTGAAAGGTCCCACATATCTGGGGGCAAGCTTCCCTTTGATACCGAAGCGATGAGTACCTTTCGTAGGAGAGACGCGGAGGTAAACATGATCTCTGATCTCGAAAGCCAAATCACGGTGCTTACTATCATAGTAGCTCTTCTGATGGGATTGGGCTGCTTTGAGGTTATCACGAATGACTTTGCACATTTCTTCTGCCTCTGTGATTAAGTCATTACCCAAAAGCTGACGTTCACCGGTTTCAGACCAGTTGAGAGGGGTACGGCACTTCCTGCCATACAGAATTTCAAATGGGGCCTTGCCCGAACTTGCTTGAAAACTGTTGTTGTAGGAGAATTCAGCATAAGGAAGACAATCCTCCCACTTCACGCCGAAGGAGATCACACAAGCCCTGAGCATATCTTCAAGAATCTGGTTGACACGCTCGACTTGACCGCTAGTTTGAGGATGGAAAGCTGTGCTGAAGCGGATGTTGGTGCCCATGGCCTTCTGAAAAGAATCCCAAAACTTGGATGTAAAGATGCTGCCACGGTCTGAAGAGATCACTTGTGGAATACCGTGCAGAGAGACAATACGAGAGGTATAGAGTTCTGCCAATTGAGCTGCAGTGATTGACTCTTTGATAGGCAAAAAATGAGCCACTTTGGTGAGTTTGTCGATGACAACGAATATAGCATCATTGCCATGCTTGGACTTTGGAAACCCAGTCACGAAGTCCATTTCAATGTGGTCAAACTTCCATTCTAGAATGGCAAGAGGTTGGAGGAGACCTGCTGGCCTTTGGTGTTCTGCCTTCACTCTTCTGCAGACATCACATTCATTCACGAATTGAGCAATCTCGCGCTTCATTCGAGTCCACCAATAAGCTTGTTTAAGGTCCTGATACATCTTCGTGCTCCCAGGGTGGATGGAGAGGAGAGAATTGTGGGCCTCATTCAAGATTACTTTACGGAGGTCACCTTTGGGTACAACAATACGATCTTCGAAGAAGAGAGTATCCTTGTCATCAAGGCGGTAGCACTTGTACTTGGACTGACTCTTGGCAATCCCAATCTTCACCTTTTTCACCATAGCATCAAGAAACTGGGCTTGGAGAACCTGGTCTTCCAGGGTAGGAGAGACTTGAAGGTTGGCGAGGAAACCTTGAGGAACAACTTGCAGATTAAGTTTGCGGAAAGCTTCACAAAGCTCGGGTTGATAAGGCTTGAGAATCAGACTATTGCAGTAAGCCTTCCTGCTCAATGCGTCAGCAATCACATTGGCCTTGCCTGGAGTATACTCGATACTCGGATTATACTCTTGAATCATTTCGACCCATCGAGTTTGCCTGAGGTTGAGATTAGGCTGAGCGAAGATGTACTTGAGAGTCTTGTGATCAGTGAAAATGTCCACTTTTCTTCCCAATAGAAGATGTCTCCAAGTCAAAAGAGCATGCACAACTGCCGCCAACTCGAGATCATGAGTGGGGTAGTTCTTCTCATTAGGCTTCAACTGGCGAGAGGTATAAGCAACAACTTTCTTCTCTTGCATCAATACTGCGCCAAGACCTTGGAGAGAGGCATCACAAAAGACCTCGAACGGCTTAGATTCATTAGGCGGAGTCAGAACTGGAGCAGTGATCAATTTCTCTTTCAAAGTGTTGAAAGCAATGTCACACTCCGGAGACCAAACGTACTTGACGTGCTTCTGGAGAAGATTAGAGAGAGCTTCACGATCTTAGAAAAGTTTTCAACGAATCTTCGGCAGTAGCTTGCAAGACCGAGGAAGCTACGGAGTTGCTTCACGTTCTGAGGGGGTTCCCAATTCACAATTGCAGACACCTTCTCAGGATTCACGGCAATGCCCTTGGCAGAGATGATATGACCAAGATAAAGAACCTCATCGAGCCAAAATTCACACTTGGAGAACTTGGCGTAGAACTGATGTTCCCTCAACTTATCGAGTACCAAACGCAAGTGCTTGGCATGATCTTCCTTGTTCTTCGAGAAAACCAGAATGTCGTCGAGATAGACCAAAACAAAGTCATTGGTGTAGGCGTTGAAGATGAAGTTCATCATGCGAGAGAACGTCGGAGGAGCATTGACGAGGCCAAAAGACATGACAGTGTATTCATATGAACCAAAGCTTGTCCTGAAAGCCGTCTTGGGAATATCTTGCTCACGGATTCGAATCTGATGATAACCCATACGGTGATCAAGCTTGGAGAATACTTCGGCACCTTTGAGTTGCTCGAACAGCTCATTGATGTTGGGAAGTGGGTATTTGTTCTTGATGGTCTTCTTGTTCACTGGACGGTAATCAACACAAAGTCGGTCCGTTCCATCCTTCTTCTTCACAAAAAGAACACCACAACCCCACAGAGAAGAACTAGGCCGGATGAGACCCATTCTTTCTTGAATATCGAGTTGCTTCTTCAGCTCCTTCAACTCTTCAGGTCCTAGCTTGTAAGGACGTTTGCACACAGGTTCCGTGCCAGGCTCAAGATCAATGACGAATTCAACTGGCCGGTGCGGAGGCATTCCTGGAAGCTCTTCTAGAAAGATGTCTTGATATTCGCAAACGACTGGAATTTGCGAGATAGCATCCAGTTCACCCTTCTCATTGAGAGAAAACAGACAGATGGTATTATCCCGAGTGGCAAAGACAATTACATCCTCAGACGAATGAGTCAATTGAATCTGCCTGGCTGCACGATCAAGATGCGCCTTGTGCTTAGAAAGCCAATCCATTCCGAGAATAAGATCAATATCCGAGTTACCAAGAACAATTGGGGAAGAAAGGAACTTGAAATCACCCATCGAGATAGAAATATCAGGAGCAACAAAACTAGAAGTCAAAAGCTTGCCGGGAGAAACAACTTGCATGACTTTGGGCATGATCTCAGTCTCAACATTGTGCTTCGATGCAAAAGGGCATGACAAAAAGGAATGCGATGCACCAGTGTCAAAAAGAACTTTTGCGGGAACATCGTTAACAGGAAGGTTACCCATGATCACATCTGACGAGTCCTCTGCCTGAGTTGCGTTCATCAAATTGACCTTGGCGTGCTTGGGGTTATGCTTGACCACAGCTGTACTTGCCGATCTGACAGGAGGAGGAGGAGGAAGACGCCTCTGGTTGAGACACTTGTTGGCATAGTGACCCTTCTGTTGGCACTTGTTGCACGTGACCTATGAAAGCGGACGGTGATACGGAGCACTCGATCTTGGAGCTTGAGACGAAGTCTTGTTCTAGAAGCCAGAGTTGGGTGGGTGTGAAGATCCACTGCCACCTTTGCTCTTCTGCTGATATGGCTGACGGAACGGAGGAGGAGGAAGCCAATACTTCTGCTGCTTGGCCACTTGAGTAGAGGAAGAAGGAGTAACATCTCTGACTCGCTTCTTGGAAGCATCACACCTCAACTGAGCAGTCTCTTGCTTCAGTGCCATGTTGTAGAACTCCTCGTATCTCAAAGGCTCGAAGAGAACAAGAGCTAGCTGAATTTCTTCTCCGAGACCACCCCTGAACTGGTATATCATGCTCTTCTCATCAGGGACGTCCTGCTTGGCAAAGCGGGTGTAACACCCCGGATATGACTTTCCCAATTTGTACTCCAACTCTTGCCGTTTCTGGCGTTAAGTTTAATTTATTTTCTCGGGTTTGGGTCTTTGTCTTCATGTGTCATTGTCGTTGTCATGCATCTCATATCATGTCATCATGTGCATTGCATTTGCATACGTGTTCGTCTCATGCATTCGAGCATTTTCCCCGTTGTCCGTTTTGCATTCCGGCGCTTCGTTTCCTCCGGTGGTCATTTCTAGCTTTCTTTCGTATGTGGGGATTAAACATTTCCGGATTGGACCGAGACTTGCCAAGCGGCCTTGGTTTACTACCGGTAGACCGCCTGTCAAGTTTCGTATCATTTGGACTTCGTTTGATACTCCAACGGTTAACCGAGGGACCGAGAAGGCCCCGTGTGTGTTGCAGCCCAACACCACTCCAATTTGGCCCAAAACCCACCTAAGCCTTCTCCATCATCTAGATCGTTCGATCCCGATCGCGTGGCCGAAAACCGCACCTCATTTGGACTCTCCTAGCTCCCTCTATGCCTATAAATAGGTCCTCCTCGAAAATCTCGGATCCCCCTCACCGGAACCCTAAAAAAATCCGTCTCCGCCGCCGCCGGACGTGTCCAGACGGAGCCGGACAGCGTCCGGATCCCACCGCCGCATGCCACGTGGCACCTCCGCCGCCAGCCGCCGCCGCGGCCCGGGAGCCCGGAGCCGCCCCCCGCGGCCCGCTCCCTCGCCCCGCCGCCTGGCTGCCATACACATGAGTTCTCTCCCTCTTGGTGCAGCCCTACCTCTCTCCCTACTCCTCCTCTCCCATGGTGCTTGGCGAAGCCCTGCGGGATTGCCACGCTCCTCCACCACCACCACGCCATTGTGCTGCTGTTGGATGGAGTCTTCCTCAACCTCTCCCTCTCTCCTTGCTGGATCAAGGCGTGGGAGACGTCACCGGGCTGTACGTGTGTTGAACGCGGAGGTGCCGTGCGTTCGGCACTTGATCATCAGTGATTTGAATCACGACGAGTACGACTCCATCAACCCTGTTCACTTGAACGCTTCCGCTTAGCGATCTACAAGGGTATGTAGATGCACTCTCCTTCTACTCGTAGCTGGTTTCTCCATAGATAGATCTTGGTGACACGTAGGAAAATTTTGAATTTCTGCTACGTTCCCCAACAGTGGCATCATGAGCTAGGTCTATTGCGTAGATTCTTTGCACGAGTAGAACACAAAGTAGTTGTGGGCATTGATGTTGTTCAATATGCTTACCGTTACTAGTCCAATCTTGTTTCGACGGTATTGTGGGATGAAGCGGCCCGGACCGACCTTACACGTACTCTTACGTGAGACAGGTTCCACCGATTGACATGCACTTGGTGCATAAGGTGGCTAGCGGGTGCCAGTCTCTCCCACTTTAGTCGGAACGGATTCGATGAAAAGGGTCCTTATGAAGGGTAAATAGCAATTTGCATATCACGTTGTGGTTTTGCGTAAGTAAGAAACGTTCTTGCTAGAAACCCATAGCAGCCACGTAAAACATGCAACAACAATTAGAGGACGTCTAACTTGTTTTTGCAGGGTATGCTATGTGATGTGATATGGCCAAGAAGAATGTGATGAATGATATGTGATGTATGAGATTGATCATGTTCTTGTAATAGGATTCACGACTTGCATGTCGATGAGTATGACAACTGGCAGGAGCCATAGGAGTTGTCTTTATTTTTTGTATGACCTGTGCGTCATTGAAGAACGCCATGTAACTTACTTTACTTTATTGCTAAACGCGTTAGTCATAGAAGTAGAAGTAGTCGTTGGCGTGACAACTTCATGAAGACACGATGATGGAGATCATGATGATGGAGATCATGGTGTCATGCCGGTGACGATGATGATCATGGAGCCCCGAAGATGAAGATCAAAAGGAGCAAAATGATATTGGCCATATCATGTCACTATTTGATTGCATGTGATGTTTATCATGTTTATGCATCTTGTTTACTTAGGACGACGGTAGTAAATAAGATGATCCCTTACAAAATTTCAAGAAGTGTTCTCCCCTAACTGTGCACCGTTGCTACAGTTCGTCGCTTCTAAGCACCACGTGATGATCAGGTGTGATGGATTCTTACATTCACATACAACGGGTGTAAGACAATTTTACACAGCGAAAACACTTAGGGTTAACTTGATGAGCCTAGCATGTGCAGACATGGCCTCGGAACACGGAGACCGAAAGGTCGAGCATGAGTCGTATGGTAGATACGATCAACATGAAGATGTTCACCGATGATGACTAGTCCGTCTCACGTGATGATCGGACACGGCCTAGTTGACTCGGATCATGTGATCACTTAGATGACCAGGGGGATGTCTATCTAAGTGGGAGTTCATAAGATGAACTTAATTATCCTGAACATAGTCAAAAGACCTTTTGCAAATTATGTCGTAGCTCGCGCTATAGTTCTACTGTTTAGATATGTTCCTAGAGAAAATTATAGTTGAAAGTTGATAGTAGCGATTATGCGATCAGTAGAAAGCTTATGTCCTTAATGCACCGCTCAGTATGCTGAACCCCAAACGTCGTTTGTGGATGTTGTGAACATCGGACATACACGTCTTGATAACTACGTGATAGTTCAGTTAAACGGTTTAGAGTTGAGGCACGAAAGACGTTTTCGAAACATCGCGAAACATATGAGATGCTTCGAGGGCTGAAATTGGGATTTCAGGCTCGTGCCCACGTCAAGAGGTATAAGACCTCCGACGATTTTCTTAACCAGCAAACTAAGGGAGAAAAGCTCAATCGTTGAGCTTGTGCTCAAATTGTCTGAGTACAACAATCACTTTAATCGAGTGGGAGTTAATCTTCCAGATGAGATGGTGATGTTTCTCCAAAGTCATTGCCACCAAGCTGCTAGAGCTTCGTGATGAACTATAACATATCAGGGATAGATATGATGATCCTTGAGGTATTCGCGATGTTTGACACAGTGAAAGTAGAAATCAAGAAGGAGCATCAATTGTTGATGGTTGGTGAAACCACTAGTTTCAAGAAGGGCAAGGGCAAGAAGGGATACTTCATGAAACGGCAAATCATCTGCTGCACCAGTGAAGAAACCCGAGGTTGAACCCAAACCCGAGACTAAGTGCTTCTGTAATAAGGGGAACAACCACTGGAGCAGCATTACCCTAGATACTTGGTAGATGAGAAGGCTGGCAAGGTCGATAGAAGTATATTGGATATACATTATGTTAATGTGTACTTTACTAGTACTCCTAGTAGCACCAGGGTATTGGATACCGGTTCGGTTGCTAAGTATTAGTAACTCGAAATAAAAGCTACGGAATAAACGGAGACTAGCTAAAGGTGAGCTGACGATATATGTTGGAAGTGTTTCCAAGGTTGATATGATCAAGCATCACACGCTCCCTCTACCACCGAGATTGGTGTTTGCGTTGAGCATAGACATGATTGGATTATGTCTATCGCAATACGGTTATTCATTTAAGGAGAATAATGGTTACTCTGTTTATTTGAATAATACCTTCAATGGTCTTACACCTAAAATGAATGGTTTATTGAATCTCGATTGTAGTGATACACATTTTCATGCCAAAAGATATAAGATAGTAATGATAGTACCACTTACTTGTGGCACTGCTGTGTAAGTCATATTGGTATAAAACGCATGAAGAAGCTCCATGTTGATGGATCTTTGGACTCACTCGTTTTTGAAAAGTTTGAGACATGCGAACCATGTCTATTGGTGTATATGCATGAAGAAACTCCATGCAAATGGACCGTTCGGACTCACTTGATTTTGAATCACTTGAGATATGCAAATCATACCACATAGGCAAGATGACTGAAAAGCCTCGGTTTCAATAAGATGGAACAAGATAGCAACTTGTTGGAAGTAACACATTTCGATGTGTGCAGTCCAATAAGTGCTGAGGCATGCAGTGAATATCGTTATGTTCTTACTTCACAGATGATTCGAGTAGATGTTGAGAATATTTACTTGATGAAACACAAGTCTGAATTATTGAATGGTTCAAGTAATTTCAGAGTGAAGTAGAAGATCATTGTGACAAGAGGATAAAATGTCTATGATACGATCATAGAGATGAATATCTGAGTTACGAGTTTTGGCACACAATTAAGACATTGTGGAAAATGTTTCACAATTAATACCACCTGGAACACCATAGTGTGATGGTGTGTCCGAACATCATAGTTGCACCCTATTGGATATGGTGCGTACCATGATGTCTCTTATCGAATTACCACTATCGTTCATGGGTTAGGCATTAGAGACAACCACATTCACTTTAAATAGGGCACCACATAATTCCGTTGAGATGACACCGTTTGAATTATGGTTTAGAGAAACCTAAGTTGTCATTTCTTAAAAGTTTGGGGCTGCGACGCTTATGTGGAAAAGTTTCAGGATTGATAAGCTCGAACCCAAAGCGGATAAAATGCATCTTCATAGGACACCCAAAACAGTTGGGTATACCTCCTGTCTCAGATCCGAAAGCAATAAGGGATTGTTTCGAGAATCAGGTCCTTTCTCGAGGAAAAGTTTCTCTCGAAAGAATTGAGTGGGAGGATGGTGGAAACTTGATGAGGTTATTGAACCGTCTCTTCAACTAGTGTGTGGCAGGGCACAGGAAGTTGTTCCTGTGGCACCTACACCAATTGAAGTGGAAGCTTATGATAGTGATCATGAAGCTTCGGATCAAGTCACTACCGAACCTCGTAGGACGACAAGGACACGTACTACTTCGGAGTGGTAAGGTGATCCTGTCTTGAAGGTCATGTTGCTAGACAACAATGAACCTACGAGCTATGGAGAAGCGATGGTGGGCCCGAATTCTGACAAATGGTTAGAAGCCATGAAATCCGAGATAGTATCCATATATCAGAACAAAGCATGGACTTTGATGGACTTGCCCGATGATCGGCAATCCATTGAGATAAATGGATCTTTTAAGAAGAAGACGGACGTGGATGGAAATGTCACCATCTATGAAGCTCGACTTGTGGCGAAGTGTTTTTCGACAAGTTCAAGGAGTTGACTACGATGAGATTTTCTCACTCGTAGCGATGCTTAAAGTCCGTTGGAATCATGTTAGCATTAGCTGCATTTATGAAATCTGGCAGATGGATGTCAAGACAAGTTTCCTTACTAGTTTTCGTAAGGAAAGGTTGTATGCAATACAATCAGAAAAGTTTTGTCGATCCTAAGGATGCTAAAAGGTATGCTAGCTCAGCGATCCTTCTAAGGACTGGAGTAAGCATCTCGGAGTTGGAATGTACGCTTTGATGAGATGATCAAAGATTTTGGATTTATACAAAGTTTATGAGAAACTTGTATTTCCAAAGAAGTGAGTGGGAGCACTATAGAATTTCTGATGAGTATATGTTGTTGACATATTGATGATCAGAGATGATGTAGAATTTCTAGAAAGCATATAGGGTTATTTGAAAGGTGTTTTTCAATAGAAAACCTGGATTAAGCTACTTGAACATTGAGCATCAAGATCTATAAGGATAGATCAAAATGCTTAATAATACTTTCAAATGAGCACATACCTTGACATGATCTTGAAGGTGTTCAAGATGGACCAGTCAAAGAAGGAGTTCTTGCCTGAGTTGTAAGGTACGAAGTTAAGACTTAAAGCTCGACCACGGCAGAAAAGAGAGAAAGGACGAAGGTCGTCCCCTATGCTTTAGACGTCGGCTCTACAGTATGCTATGTTGTGTACCGCACCGAAAGTGTGCCTTGCCATGAGTCAGTCAAGGGGTACAAGAGTGATCCATGAATGGATCATAGGACAGCGGTCAAAGTTATCCTTAGTAACTAGTGGACTAAGGAATTTTCTCGATTATGGAGGTGGTAAAAGAGTTCGTCGTAAAGGTTACGACGATGCAAGCTTGACACCTATCCGGATAGCTCTGAGTAGAGAGACCGGATACATATAATGGAGCAATAATTTAGAATAGCTCCAAGTAGAACAGTTGTTTGGAATAGCTCCAAATAGAGCGTGGTAGCTGCATCTAGGAGATGACATGGAGATTTGTAAAGCACACACGGATCTGAAAGGTTCAGACCCGTTGACTAAAACCTCTCTCACAAGCAACATGATCAAACATAAAACTCATTGAGTGTTAATCACATAGTGATGTGAACTAGACTACTGACTCTAGTAAACTCTTGGGTATTAGTCACATGGCGATGTGACCTGTGAGTGTTAATCACATGGCGATGTGAACTAGATTATTGACTCTAGTGCAAGTGGGAGACTGTTGGAAATATGCCCTAGAGGCAATAATAAAAGTATTATTATATTTCAATGTTCATGATAAATGTCTTTTATTCATGCTATAACTGTATTATCCGGAAATCGTAATACACGTGTGAATACATAGACCACAATATGTCCCTGGTGAGCCTCTAGTTGACTAGCTCGTTGTGATCAACGGATAGTCATGGTTTCCTGACTATGGACATTGGATGTCGTTGATAACGGGATCACATCATTAGGAGAATGATGTGATGGACAAGACCCAATCCTAAGCATAGCACAAAGATCGTGTAGTTCGTTTGCTAGAGCTTTGCCAATGTCAAGTATCTCTTCCTTTGACCATGAGATCGTGTAACTCCTGGATACCGTAGGAGTGCTTTGGGTGTATCAAACGTCACAACGTAACTGGGTGACTATAAAGGTGCACTACAGGTATCTCCGAAAGTATCTATTGTTTTATGCGGATCGAGACTGGGATTTGTCACTCCGTGTAAACGGAGAGGTATCTCTGGGCCCACTCGGTAGGACATCATCATATGCGCAATGTGACCAAGGAGTTGATCACGGGATGATGTGTTACGGAACGAGTAAAGTGACTTGCCGGTAACGAGATTGAACAAGGTATTGGATACCGACGATCGAATCTCGGGCAAGTAACATACCGATAGACAAAGGGAATTGAATACGGGATTGATTAAGTCCTTGACATCGTGGTTCATCCGATGAGATCATCGTGGAACATGTGGGAGCCAACATGGGTATCCAGATCCCGCTGTTGGTTATTGACCGGAGAACGTCTCGGTCATGTCTGCATGTCTCCCGAACCCGTAGGGTCTACACACTTAAGGTTCGATGACGCTAGGGTTATAAAGGAAGTTTGTATGTGGTTACCGAATGTTGTTCGGAGTCCCGGATGAGATCCCGGACATCACGAGGAGTTCCGGAATGGTCCGGAGGTAAAGATTTATATATGGGAAGTCCTGTTTTGGTCACCGGAAAAGTTTCGGGCGATATCGGTATTGTACCGGGACCACCGGGAGGGTCCCGGGGGTCCACCAAGTGGGGCCACCTGCCCCAGAAGGTTGCGTGGGCAAAGTGTGGGAGGGGACCAGCCCCTAGGAGGGCTGGTGCGCCCCCCACAAGGGGGCCAAGGCGCAAGGGAGAGTGGGAGGGGGCAAACCCTAGTCCAGATGGGCCTTAAGGCCCATATTGGTGCGCCTCCCTCTCCTCTCCCCCCTTGGCCGCCTCCCCTTTGCCATCTAGGGCTGGCCGCACCCCTTGGGGGTGGGAAACCCTAAATGGGGCGCAGCCCCCCCTTCCCCCTATATATAGATGAGTTTTGGGGCTGCCATACACATGAGTTCTCTCCCTCTTGGTGCAGCCCTACCTCTCTCCCTACTCCTCCTCTCCCATGGTGCTTGGCGAAGCCCTGCGGGATTGCCACGCTCCTCCACCACCACCACGCCATTGTGCTGCTGTTGGATGGAGTCTTCCTCAACCTCTCCCTCTCTCCTTGCTGGATCAAGGCGTGGGAGACGTCACCGGGCTGTACGTGTGTTGAACGCGGAGGTGCCGTGCGTTCGGCACTTGATCATCAGTGATTTGAATCACGACGAGTACAACTCCATCAACCCCGTTCACTTGAACGCTTCCGCTTAGCGATCTACAAGGGTATGTAGATGCACTCTCCTTCTACTCGTAGCTGGTTTCTCCATAGATAGATCTTGGTGACACGTAGGAAAATTTTGAATTTCTGCTACGTTCCCCAACAGGCCAATGTGATTGCTGACGCATTGAGCAGGAAGGCTTACTGCAATAGTCTGATTCTCAAGCCTTATCAACCCGAGCTTTGTGAAGCTTTCCGCAAACTTAATCTGCAAGTTGTTCCTCAAGGTTTCCTCGCCAACCTTCAAGTCTCTCCTACCCTGGAAGACCAGGTTCGCCAAGCCCAGTTTCTTGATGCTATGGTGAAAAAGGTGAAGATTGGGATTGCCAAGAGTCAGTCCAAGTACAAGTGCTACCGCCTTGATGACAAGGATACTCTCTTCTTCGAAGATCGTATTGTTGTACCCAAAGGTGACCTCCGTAAAGTAATCTTGAACGAGGCCCACAATTCTCTCCTCTCCATCCACCCTGGGAGCACGAAGATGTATCAGGACCTTAAACAAGCTTATTGGTGTACTCGAATGAAGCACGAGATTGCTCAATTCGTGAATGAATGTGATGTCTGCAGAAGAGTGAAGGCAGAACACCAAAGGCCAGCAGGTCTCCTCCAACCTCTTGCCATTCCAGAATGGAAGTTTGACCACATTGAAATGGACTTCATGACTGGGTTTCCAAAGTCCAAGCATGGCAATGATGCTATATTCGTTGTCATCGACAAACTCACCAAAGTGGCTCATTTTCTGCCTATCAAAGAGTCAATCACTGCAGCTCAATTGGCGGAACTCTATACCTCTCGTATTGTCTCTCTGCACGGTATTCCACAAGTGATCTCTTCAGACCGTGGCAGCATCTTTACATCCAAGTTTTGGGATTCTTTTCAGAACGCCATGGGCACCAACATCCGCTTCAGCACAACTTTCCATCCTCAAACTAGCGGTCAAGTCGAGCGTGTCAACCAGATTCTTGAAGATATGCTTAGGGCTTGTGTGATCTCCTTCGGCATGAAGTGGGAGGATTGTCTTCCTTATGCTGAATTCTCCTACAACAACAGTTTTCAAGCAAGTTCGGGCAAGGCCCCATTTGAAATTCTGTATGGCAGGAAGTGCCGTACCCCTCTCAACTGGTCTGAAACCGGTGAACGTCAGCTTTTGGGTAATGACTTAATCACAGAGGCAGAAGAAATGTGCAAAGTCATTCGTGATAACCTCAAAGCAGCCCAATCCCATCAGAAGAGCTACTATGATAGTAAGCACCGTGATTTGGCTTTCGAGATCAGAGATCATGTTTACCTCCGCGTCTCTCCTACGAAAGGTACTCGTCACTTCGGTATCAAAGGGAAGCTTGCCCCCAGATATGTGGGACCTTTCAAGATTGTCAGCAAGAGAGGCGACCTCGCCTATCAACTCGAGCTTCCTTCAAACTTTGCAAATGTTCATGACGTGTTCCATGTCTCTCAGCTTCGACAGTGCTTCAAGACTCCTGACCATACCGTCAACTTCGAGGACATTGAGCTCCAAGAAGATCTCTCTTATCGTGAGCACCCAGTTGCTATTCTTGAAGAGACTGAACGCAAGACTCGCAACAAGTCAATCAAATTTCTCAAAGTCAAGTGGTCACACCATTCCGACCGTGAAGCTACCTGGGAACGCGAGGATCACCTCTGTTCTGAGTACCCGGCATTCTTTCAGTCCTAGATCTCGGGATGAGATCCTTTCATAGTGGTGGAGTGTTGTAACACCCCGGATATGACTTTCCCAATTTGTACTCCAACTCTTGTCGTTTCCGACATTAAGTTTAATTTATTTTCTCGGGTTCGGGTCTTTGTCTCCGTGTGTCGTTGTCGTTGTCATGCATCTCATATCATGTCTTCATGTGCATTGCATTTGCATACGTGTTCGTCTCATGCATTCGAGCATTTTCCCCGTTGTCCGTTTTGCATTCCGGCGCTTCGTTCTCCTCCGGTGGTCATTTCTAGCTTTCTTTCATGTGTGGGGATTAAACATTTCCGGATTGGACCGAGACTTGCCAAGCGGCCTTGGTTTACTACCGGTAGACCGTCTGTCAAGTTTCGTATCATTTGGACTTCGTTTGATACTCCAACGGTTAACCGAGGGACCGAGAAGGCCCCGTGTGTGTTGCAGCCCAACACCACTCCAATTTGGCCCAAAACCCACCTAAGCCTTCTCCATCATCTAGATCGTTTGATCACGATCGCGTGGCCAAAAACCGCACCTCATTTGGACTCTCCTAGCTCCCTCTATGCCTATAAATAGGTCCTCCTCGAAAATCTCGGACCCCCCTCCCCGAAACCCTAAAAAAATATGTCTCCGCCGCCGCCGGACATGTCCGGACGGAGCCGGACAACGCCCGGATCCCACCGCCGCCAACCGCCGCATGCCACGTGGCACCTCCGCCGCCAGCCGCCGCCGCGGCCCAGGAGCCCGGAGCCGGCCCCCGCGGCCCGCTCCCTCGCCCCGCCGCCTGGCTGCCCGTGCCGCCGCCCCGCGCCCGACCCCGCCGCCACGTTTGCCCCGCCGCCGCCGCCTCCTTCCGCCCCGACGACCGGAGCCGCCGCGCGCCGCCGCCTGCCGGCCGGCCGGAGCCGCGCCCGACGCGCCATCGCCGCCCCCGCATCGCCTCGGCCTCGCTTTTCCCTCGCCGGAGCCGCCGCTACCTCGCCGGAGCTCCTCGGTTCGCGTGCTGTGAACAGTAAACCCTAGATCTCGGAGTGATTTTTTTCTCTAAGTCCCGAAATTTCAGATCCATGTTGCCCTGTTCTTAGCCCCGTAACTTTGCATCCGTAGCTCCGATTCATGCATATAGCATATCAAAATGTTCATCTCAGAGAGTACATCATTTCATTCCATTGCATCTTTTTTATTTGAGTTCATCTAGATGCCCGAAATGCTATTAGAAGAGGGCTACTTGAGTTAATTGTCAGATCTGCTACTCCATTTAGGTTTTTTATCATTTTTGCCATGATTAATGTGTGCATGATATGCCCTGATGCTCTACATATGTTTTGTTAAGGGTTTTGCCATCTTTCCAGAGGTGCAACCCATGTATTTTTGTGATGTGTGTGGTGACTAGCACAAGCTTGCAAAGTGGTGCACTTGATAATTCTGTTTTCAGGGACAGCAATTCCACTAAGTCCTTGATCTGTTTATCTCATGTTGCCATATGGTCATGTTGTTTCCAAGTGATCCGTGCCTCTTTTGAGGATGATCAGTAAGGATGTTTTGTTAATCTTGTAGTGCTCTATCCATCCATGTCTTTGTTTGCAATTATGGAGCACCCTAGCTTGAGTCAATCGATCTCTACTTTTGCTACTTTGTGAATCTGGGCAGATTGTCAACTTGTTTGCAATTTTGCCGATGATGTTGTAGTTGATCCGTGCATGCTATGCTATTGTTCTTGCCATGTCTAGCTTTCATTTTGTGTGTTCTTAATGGGTGTATGCTTAGTTTGTCATGAATTGCACCGTAGTGAGTGTATCACGCTCGTAAACATGCCTACTTGATATCTATTTTCAGCATATTCCAGTTTTCACAGTCTGAAAACTGATTATGTTTTTGCTATGTTTACATGCTTGCAATTGTATTTTCTGGTCCTTTTTGACTCAAGGTCACTAAGGGACTTTTGTTAAGCTCTTTGAGTAGCTCCATGCCATGTTTTACTTTGCCATGTTCAGGTCCTGTAGCATATAGTTTTGCTGCTCCGAAGAGTGCTACCTGATCTGAAATTCCAGACAAGTGTTAATTTCACTAAGTCTGAGATCTGTTTGCCATATGCATTTTTGCCATGCTTGTTTGAACCTGTTAATGGATGAATTGGCCGTAGCTCAGTGCTAGACTTTTGTTAAGCATCTTGAATGCATCCCTGCCATGTATTTTGTTGTCATGTTTGGGTGTTGTAACATGTTCATCTCATTGCATTTAGATGCCTACTTGCTGTAAATCACAGACCGGTGCCATATTTTAATCGCTTGTTATTTCCAAACCGTAACTCCGATTCCGGCGTTCTTTATATTGTTTTCAAGCGATTTCATCTCATCTTTCCAGTGGCACACTTGGAATTCCATGTCGAGGCTAGGTTCTTGCATTTCCTGTCATATCTTGCATATGCATCCCGCATCGCATCCCGCATAGCATATCATCTGTGCATCATGTTGTTTGAGTTTGCACGTGGTTGATTGTGTCCTTGTTGCTTGTTTGTCTTGTTTGGGTAGAGCCGGGATATGAGTTCGCTAACGAGGAGCCCGTTGAGTTTGCTTTCGAGGATCCAGTCAACTCTGACAACTGTGCAGGCAAGATGATCATACCCTCGAAATCACTACTATCTTTGCTATGCTAGTTTGCTTGCTCTTTTGCTATGCCAATGCTACGATGCCTACCACTTGCTTTCAAGCCTCCCAAATTGCCATGTCAAACCTCTAACCTACCTTGTCCTAGCAAACCGTTGTTTGGCTATGTTACCGCTTTGCTCAGCCCCTCTTATAGCGTTGCTAGTTGCAGGTGAAGATTGAAGGTCGTTCCCTGTTGGAACATTTATTTACTTGTTGGGATATCATTATATTATCTTGTTATCTTAATGCATCTATATACTTGGTAAAGGGTGGAAGGCTCTGCCTCTCGCCTAGTGTTTTGTTCCACTCTTGCCACCCTAGTTTCCGTCATATCGGTGTTATATTCCCGGATTTTGCGTTCCTTACGCGGTTGGGTTATAATGGGAACCCCTTGATAGTTCGCCTTGATTAAAGCTTTTCCAGCAATGCCCAACCTTGGTTTTTACCATTTGCCCCATAGCCTCTTTTTCCCCTGGGTTTCCGGAGCCCGAGGGTCATCTTATTTTAGCCCCCCCCCTGGGCCAGTGCTCCTCTGAGTGTTGGTCCGACCGAGTAGACTGCGGGGCCACCTCGTTGAAACTTGAGGGTTGGTTTTACTCGTAGGATGTCTCATCTGAGTGTGCCCTGAGAACGAGATATGTGCAGCTCCTATCGGGATTTGTCGGCACATTCAGGCGGTGTTGCTGGTCTTGTCTTAACCTGTCGAAGTGTCTTGAAGAACCGAGATGCCGAGTCTGATCGGAACATCTTCGGAGGAGGTCTATTCCTTCGTTAACCGTGAGAGCTTGTCATGGGCTAAGTTGGGACTCCCCTGCAGGGATTTGAACTTTTGAAAGCCGTGCCCGCAGTTATGGGCAGATGGGAATTTGTTAATGTCCGGTTGTAGATAACTTGAACCTTAATTAATTAAAATGAATCAACTGAGTGTGTTACCGTGATGGCCTCTTCTCGGCGGAGTCCGGGAAGCAGACACGGTGTCGAAGTAATGTTTGCGCAGGTTATTCTCTAGTTTCTCGCTCACGCTTTGCCTCCTCTTCTCGCTCTCTTTTGTGAATAAGTTAGCCACCATACTTGCTAGTAGTTTGCTGCAGCTCCACTCATATTTTACCTTGCCTTACCTATAAGCTTTAATAGTCTTGATCGCGAGGGTGCGAGATTGCTGAGTCCCTGTGGCTCACAGATTACTATTACACCAGATGCAGGGCCTGATGATTCCGCTCCAGGAGACGCGTTTGAGCTCAAGTGGGAGTTCGTCGAGGACTCTCAACGTTACTATGTTTCTTTTCCTGATGATCAGTAGTGGTGCCCAGTTGGGGGTGATCGGGACCGTGTCGCTTGTTGGGTTATCTTTTATTTTGGCGCCGTAGTCGGGCCATGAGTGTTTGGATGATGTAATGTTATTTATGTACTTGATTGACGTGGCGAGTGTAAGCCAACTATGTTATCTCCCCTTTTATTATCATATTACATGGGATGTTGTGAAGATTGCCTAACTTGCGACATATGCCTTCAATGCGATTATGCCTCTAAGTCATGCCTCGACACGTGGGAGATATAGCCGCATCGAGGGTGTTACAGCAAAGGACACAAGCGAAGAAAAAGTGAAGACTTTCTCTCCACAACTATTATGATGGTGCCTTTGATCTAGAATATCATTACAGTTACATGTGAAGAAATGAAATGCCTTTTGTGACAGACGAGTTTCCGTATGAAACCGTGATACTTCGAAAGAGATTGTCAGTTTTGTACATGTAGTGCATCCAGTTTTTTCCGTAACCCTCTCAACTTTTAAGCACATGCTATGTGGGTGAAATGATGATACCCAGCAAATTTTCAACCTCTTCAAAGTTCATTTGTAGTGCTTTTCAATTTTAGGGTCATATAGCTCAAAACAAATCAGTAAATGCATGAAAAAAACAAATGAAGGCAAAAAGGGTTGAAAATTGATGATGTGGCTTTGAATGGTGCATTTTGAACACACAAAAAGTATGGAGTTCAAATAAGTTCAAAAAAATGAAATCCCTTTGTAACAAATGAGTTTTCGTCCGACACCCTGATACTTCGAAAGAGATTGCCCGTTTTGTACACGAAGTGCATTCAGTTTTTGCCATAACCCTCTAAACTTTTTAGAACATGCTATGCGCGTGAAATGATGATACCATGCCAACTTTCAACCTTTTCAGAGTTCATTTGTAGTGCTTTTCAATTTTAGGGTCATATAGCTCAAAACAAATCAGTAAATGCATGAAAAATAACAAATGAAGTCAGAAAGGGTTGGAAAATTGATGATGTGGCTTTGAATGGTGCATTTTGAACACACAAAAAGTTTGGAGTTCAAATAAGTTCAAAAATGAAATCCCTTTGTAACACATGAGTTTTTGTTCGAAACCCTCATACTTCGAAAGAGATTGCCCGTTTTGTACACGAAGTGCATCCAGTTTTTGACGTAAGCCTCTAAACTTTTTAGCACATGCTATGTGGGTGAAATTATGATATCATGCCAACTTTCAACCTTTTCAGAGTTCATTTGTAGTGATTTTCAATTTCAGGGTCATATAGCTCAAAAAATCAGTAAATGCATGGAAAAGAACAAATGAAGTCACAAAGAGTTGAAAATTTATGATGTGGCTTTGAATAGTGCATTTTGAACACACAAAAAGTTTGGAGTTCAAATAAGTTCAAAAAATGAAATCCCTTTGTAACAGATGAGTTTTTGTCCGAAACCCTGATACTTCGAAAGAGATTGCCCATTTTGTACACGAAGTGCATCCAGTTTTTGCCGTAACCATCTCAACGTTTTAGAACATGCTATGTGGGTGAAATGATGATACCATGCCAACTTTCAGCCTTTTCAGAGTTCATTTGTAGTGCTTTTCAATTTTAGGGTCATATAGCTAAAAAATCAGTAAATGCATGAAAAATAACAAATGAAGTTGGAATGGGTTGAAAATTAATGACGTGGCTTTGAATGGTGCATTTTGAACACACAAAAAGTCTGGAGTTCAAATAAGTTCAAAAAAATGAAATCCCTTTGTAATAGATGAGTTTTCGTGCGTAACTCTGAAACTTCGAAAGAGATTGCTCGTTTTGTACAAGAAGTTCATCCAATTTTGCCGTAACCCTCCAAACTTTTCAGCACATGCTATGTGGGTGAAATGATGATACCATGCCAACTTTCAACCCTTTCAGAGTTCATTTGTAGTGCTTTTCAATTTCAGGGTCATTTAGCGCAAAAAGAATGAACTAATAACAAAAACAATGAACTTAAAATAGTCAATTAAAATATTTTTTATGATCAACTAAAACAAAACTATAATATTCTTCAATAGCAAAAAGAATCAACACAATAACAAATTTAATATAATGATAAAACACAATAATATTAAATAGCAGGAAAAAGTATCACTCAAAAATCTATTTTTATAGTAAAGTTATTCACAAACTAGTGATTCACACAAATTTAAACTATTCAAATTTGAAAATTAATGGCACTAACAAAAAAATTATAATTTTTGTGACCTAACAGCAAAAAGAATCACTAGAAAAGTGCAAAAAAGTAAAGCAAAAAAGAAAACAAAAAAACAAAAAATGCCACCTACTAGGCCACCACGACCTGAATACGACTAGAAACCCAGCTAGTTGGGCCAGGGTTCAGGCCCACAGAAGGCCCAGTAGGCCCACAGACATAGCAGTGTGAGATTAGGCCCATAGGCCTGCAATTCAGAGGAGTTCGAGAGAGATGGCGGGCAACGCTTATAAACAGGTGTGGCCGCTCCTCAGCTAGCAAGGTGGGACTAAACATCCCACCACATCGCGGCTTTGGCAGGCGCAGGCCATTGGTCCTGGTTGGTGCCACGAAACCGGACGAGTGGCCACCTTTGTTCCCAGTTCGTGGCACCAACCGGGAACAATGCCCACCTTTGGTCCCCGTTCGTGCCACCATCCCAGTTGGTGGCACGAACCGCGACCAAAGGTGGGCATTGGTCCCGGTTGGTGCCACGAACCGGGACCAAAGCCTTTGCTATATAAGCCACCACTTAGTGTTTTTCACATTTCATCGCCAGTTGCCGCACGACGACGCCGAGGTCATCGACGCCCCCAGGCTGCCCCGCCCCCGTCCAGCGTCTCTGTCGTCGCTGTCGACCCTGCCCCGGCCTCGCCGCACCCTGCCCCGACCTCGCTGTCGTCGAGCCCTGCCCCGACCTCGCTGTCGTCGAGCCATGCCCCGACCTCGCCGTCACCGCCGAGACCTGCCCCAACCTCGCCGCTCCCTGAAACTATGAGCCGCACCTCGCCGTTCTCCCTCATCTCCTCCTCCCTCCGTGCCCCAACGCCGCCGCCCGTCCCGACACCGATGTCGCCCGCACTTCGGCCGATGCCGCCGCCCTGTTTTCGTTTCTTTTTTCCCTGTGTTCAAGTTGAATTATGTAATGGAGAATTTTATGTATGTATGTTCATATGCAAAAGTTAGAATTTTTTATGTTCATAGATTTTTTTTGGTGATATTATTGTAGAATATGCAAATGTTTATATGTTCATATGCAAAGAATATGTCAAATGTTTTGTAGTAGATGATGATAATATGATGATATATGAACATTACCGCATGTTATCCCCGAACATTACCGGATGAGGGGGGGGTCGATATACCGGATGTTATCCCCCCTCACCTATATATATCGTGTAGTGCCGCGTTAGAACACCCTAACTCTCTCGGGAATTCAACATATATTCAACATTATTTCGCAAAAAAACATATATTCAACATGAGGGGGGGGGTCGATATACCCCCTCCCCGATAACTTCGACATGAGGGGGGTCGATATACTCCTCCCAGATAACATTTTTCCATGTATGTATGTCATCGTTGTCGATATATACCCCTCCCCAATAACTTCGACATGAGGGGGGGTCGATATACCCCCTCCCCGATAACTTTGACATGAGGGGGGGGTCGATATACCCCTCCCCGATAACATTTTTTTCCATGTATGTATGTCGTCGTTGCCGATATATACCCCCTCCACGATAACTTTGACAAGAGGGGGGGTCGATATACCCCCTCCCCGATAACTTTAACATGAGGGGGGGTCGAGATTGATACGTCTCCAACGTATCTATAATTTTTGATTGTTCCATGCTGTTATATTATCAATGTTGGATGTTTTATAATCATTTTATAGTCATTTATATCATTTTTTGGTACTAACCTATTGACATAGTGACATGTGCCAGTTGCTATTTTTTCCATGTTTTTACATCGCATAAAATTAATATCAAATGGAGTTCAAATGCCACGAAACTTTACGGAGAATTTTATGGGCCAATAGGAACACAACGGGCCCTAGATGCGCCTGGGGGGTGCCCCGACGGAGGCACAACCCACCAGGGCGCGCCAGGAGGCCCAAGCACGCCCTGTTGGGTTGTGCCTGAAGGAAATATGCCCTAGAGGTAATAATAAAGTTATTATTTATTTCCTTATATCATGATAAAAGTTTATTATTCATGCTAGAATTGTATTAACCGGAAACATAATACATGTGTGGATACATAGACAAACAGAGTGTCACTAGTATGCCTCTACTTGACTAGCTCATTAATCAAAGATGGTTATGTTTCCTAACCATGGACAAAGAGTTGTCATTTGATTAACGGGATCACATCATTAGTTGAATGATCTGATTGACATGACCCATTCCATTAGCTTAGCACCCGATCGTTTAGTATGTTGCTATTGCTTTCTTCATGACTTATACATGTTCCTATGACTATGAGATTATGCAACTCCCGTTTGCCGGAGGAACACTTTGTGTGCTACCAAACATCACAACGTAACTGGGTGATTATAAAGGAGCTCTGCAGGTGTCTCCAAAGGTACATGTTGGGTTGGCGTATTTCGAGATTAGGATTTGTCACTCCGATTGTCGGAGAGGTATCTCTGGGCCCTCTCGGTAATGGACATCACTTAAGCCTTGCAAGCATTGCAACTAATGTGTTAGTTGCGGGATGATGTATTACGGAATGAGTAAAGAGACTTGCCGGTAACGAGATTGAACTAGGTATGGGATACTGACGATCGAATCTCCGGCAAGTAACATACCGATAACAAAGGGAACAACGTATGTTGTTATGCGGTCTGACCGATAAAAGATCTTCGTAGAATATGTAGGAGCCAATATGAGCATCCAGATTCCGCTATTGGTTATTGACCGGAGACGTGTCTCAGTCATGTCTACATTGTTCTCGAACCCGTAGGGTCCGCACACTTAAGGTTACGATGACAGTTATATTATGAGTTTATGCATTTTGATGTACCGAAGGTTGTTCGGAGTCCCGGATGTGATCACGGACATGACAAAGGAGTCTCGAAATGGTCGAGACATAAAGATTGATATACTGGAAGCCTATGTTTGGATATCGGAAGTGTTCCGGGTGAAATCGGGATTTTACCGGAGTACCGGGAGGTTACCGGAACCCCCCGGGAAGTATATGGGCCTTAGTGGGCCTTAGTGGAAGAGAGGAGAGGTGGCCAGAGATGGGCCGCGCGCCCCTCCCCCTTGGTCCGAATAGGACAAGGAAAGGGGGCCGGCCCCCTTCCTCCTCTCTCTCCTCTTTTCCCCCCTCCGCGAATCCTATTCCAACTAGGAAAGGGGGGGAGTCCTACTCCAGGAAGGAGTAGGACTCCTCCTGGCGCGCCACCTCTTGGCCGGCCAGCCCCCCCCCCCTTTTGAACCTTTATATACGGAGGCACGGGGCACCCCTAGGGACACAAGTTGATCCATGTGATCATATTCTTAGCCGTGTGCGGTGCCCCCTTCCACCATAGTCCTCGATAATATTATAGCAGTGCTTAGGCGAAGCCCTGAGACGGTAGTACATCAAGATCGTCACCACGCCATCATGCTGACGGAAATCTTCCCTGACACTTTGCTGGATCGGAGTCCGAGGATCGTCATCGAGCTGAACGTGTGCTAGAACTCGGAGGTGTCGTAGTTTCAGTGCTTGATCGGTCGAGCTGTGGAGACGTACGACTACATCAACCAAGTTAACGCTTCCGTTGTCGATCTACAAGGGTACGTAGATCACACTCTCCCCCTCTCGTTGCTATGCATCACCATGATCTTGCGTGTGCGTAGGAATTTTTTTGAAATTACTACGAAACCCAACAGTGGCATCCGAGCCTAGGTTTTATGTGTTGATGTTATATGCACGAGTAGAACACAAGTGAGTTGTGGGCGATATAAGTCATACTGCTTACCAGCATGTCATACTTTGGTTCGGCGGTATTGTTGTACGAAGCGGCCTGGACCGACATTACGCGTACGCTTACGCGAGACCGGTTCTCCCGACGTCCTTTGCACAAAGGTGGCTAGCGGGTTACAGTTTCTCCAACTTTAGTTGAACCGAGTGTGGCTACGCCTGGTCCTTGCGAAGATTAAAACAACACCAACTTGACAAACTATCGTTGTGGTTTTGATGCGTAGGTAAGATTGGTTCTTGCTTAAGCCCGTAGCAGCCACGTAAAACTTGCAACAACAAAGTAGAGGACGTCTAAACTTGTTTTTGCAGGGCATGTTGTGATGTGATATGGTCAAGACATGATGCTAAATTTTATTGTATGAGATGATCATGTTTTGTAACCGAGTTATCGGCAACTGGCAGGAGCCATATGGTTGTCGCTTTATTGTATGCAATGCAATCGCGCTGTAATGCTTTACTTTATCACTAAGCAGTAGCGATAGTTGTGGAAGCATAAGATTGGCGAGACGACAACGATGCTACGATGGAGATCAAGGTGTCGCGCCGGTGACGATGGTGATCACGACGGTGCTTCGGAGATGGAGATCACAAGCACAAGATGATGATGGCCATATCATATCACTTATATTGATTGCATGTGATGTTTATCTTTTATGCATCTTATCTTGCTTTGATTGACGGTAGCATTATAAGATGATCTCTCACTAATTATCAAGAAGTGTTCTCCCTGAGTATGCACCGTTGTGAAAGTTCTTCGTGCTGAGACACCACGTGATGATCGGGTGTGATAGGCTCTACGTTCAAATACAACGGGTGCAAAACAGTTGCACATGCAGAATACTTAGGTTATACTTGACAAGCTAAGCATATACAAATATGGCCTCGGAACACGGAGACCGAAAGGTCGAGCTTGAATCATATAGTAGATATGATCAACATAGCGATGTTCACCAATGAAACTACTTCATCTCACGTGATGATCGAACATGGTTTAGTTGATTTGGATCACGTAATCATTTAGAGGATTAGAGGGATGTCTATCTAAGTGGGAGTTCTTAAGTAATATGATTAAATTGAACTTAAATTTTTCATGAACTTAGTCCTGGTAGTATTTTGCAAATTATGTTATAGATCAATAGCTCGCGTTGTTGCTTCCCTGTGTTTATTTTGATATGTTCCTAGAGAAAATTGTGTTGAAAGATGTTAGTAGCAATGATGCGGATTGGATCCGTGATCTGAGGTTTATCCTCATTGCTGCACAGAAGAATTATGTCCTTGATGCACCGCTAGGTGACAGACCTATTGCAGGAGCAGATGCAGACGTTATGAACGTTTGGCTAGCTCAATATGATGACTACTTGATAGTTTAGTGCACCATACTTAAATGGCTTAGAATCGGGACTTCAAAGACGTTTTGAACGTCATGGACCATATGAGATGTTCCAGGAGTTGAAGTTAATATTTCAAGCAAATACCCGAGTTGAGAGATATGAAGTCTCCAACAAGTTCTATAGCTAAAAGATGGAGGAGAATCGCTCAACTAGTGAGCATGTGCTCAGATTGTCTGGGTACTACAATCGCTTGAATCAAGTGGGAGTTAATCTTCCAGATAAGATAGTGATTGACAGAATTCTCTAGTCACCATCACCAAGTTAGTAGAACTTTGTGATGAACTATAATATGCAAGGGATAATGGAAACAACTCCCAAGCTCTTCGTGATGCTGAAATCAACGAATGTAGAAATCAAGAAAAACATCAAGTGTTGATGGTTGACAAGACCACTGGTTTCAAGAAAAGGGCAAAGGGAAGATGGGGAACTTCAAGAAGAACGGCAAGCAAGTTGCTGCTCAAGTGAAGAAGCCCAAGTCTGATCCTAAGCCTGAGACTAAGTGCTTCTACTGCAAAGGGACTGGTCACTGGAAGCAGAACTACCCCAAGTGCTTGGTGGATAAGAAGGATGGCAAAGTGAACATAAGTATATTTGATATACATGTTATTGATGTGTACTTTACTAGTGTTTATAGCAACCCCTCAGTAATAGATACTAGTTCAGTTGCTAAGATTAGTAACTTGAAACGGGAGTTGCAGAATAAACAGAGACTAGTTAAGGGTGAAGTGACGATGTGTGTTGGAAGTGGTTCCAAGATTGATATGATCATCATCGCACACTCCCTATACTTTTGGGATTAGTGTTGAACCTAAATAAGTATTATTTGGTGTTTGTGTTGAGCATGAATATGATTTGATCATGTTTATTGTAATACGGTTATTCATTTAAGTAAAAGAATAAATTGTTGTTCTGTTTACATGAATAAAACCTTATATGGTTACACACCCAATGAAAATAGTTCGTTGGATCTCGATCGTAGTAATACACATAATCATAATATTGAAACCAAAAGATGCAAAGTTAATAATGATAGTGCAACTTATTTGTGGCACTGCTATTTAGGTCATATTGGTGTAAAGCGCATGAACAAACTCCATGCTGATGGGCTTTTGGATTCACTTGATTATGAATCAGTTGATGCTTGCGAACCATGCCTCATGGGCAAGATGACTAAGACTCCGTTCTTCGGAACAATGGAGCGAGCAACAAATTTGTTGGAAATCATACATACTGATGTATGTGGTCCGATGAATATTAAGACTCGCGACATGTATCATTATTTTTTGATCTTCACAGATGATTTGAGCAGATATGAGTATATCTACTTGATGAAACATAAGTCTGAAACATTTGAAAAGTTCAAAGAATTTCAGAGTGAAGTGAAAAATCATCGTAAAAAGAAAAGAAGTTTCTACGATCTGATCGTGGAGAAGAGTATTTGAGTTATGAGTTTGGTCTTCAGTTAAAACAATGTGAAATAGTTTCACTACTCACGCCACCTGGAACACCACAGCATAATGGTGTGTCCGAACGTCATAACCGTACTTTATTAGATATGGTGCAACCTATGATGTCTCTTACCGATCTACCACTATCGTTTTCGGGTTATGCATTAAAGACAGTTGCATTCGCTTTTAAAAGGGCACCATCTAAGTCCGTTGAGACGACACAATCTGAACTGTGGTTTAGCAAGAAACCAAAGTTGTCATTTCTTAAAGTTTCGGATTGTGATGCTTAGATGAAAAGTTTCATCCTGATAAGCTCAAACCCAAATTGGAGAAATATGTCTTCATAGGATACCCAAAGGAGACTATTGGGTACACCTTCTATCACATATCCGAAGGCAAGACATTCGTTGCTAAGAATGGATCCTTTCCAGAGAAGGAGTTTCTCTCGAAAGAAGTGAGTGGGAGGAAAGTAGAAAACTTGATAAGGTAATTGTACCATCTCCCTTATTGGAAAGTAGTTCATCATAGAAATCTGTTCTTGTGACTACTACACCAATTAGTGAGGAAGCTAATGATAATGATCATGTAACTTCAAATCAAGTTACTACCGAATCTCGTCGGTAAACCAGAGTGAGATCCGCACCAGAGTGGTATGGTAATCCTGTTCTGGAAGTCATGTTACTAGACCATGACGAACTTGCGAACTATGAAGAGGCGATGGTGAGCCCAGATTCCGCAAAATGGCTTGAGGCCATGAAATCTGAGATGGGGTCCATGTATGAGCACAAAGTATGGACTTTGGTTAACTTGCCCGATGATCCACAAGCCATAGAAAATAAATGGATCTTCAAGAGGAAGACGGACGCTGATAGTAGTGTTACTATCTACAAAGCTAGAATTGTCGCAAAAGGTTTTCGACAAAGTTCAAGGTGTTGACTATGATGAGATTTTCTCACTCGTATCGATGCTTAAAAGTCTATCCAAATCATGTTAGCAATTGCCGCATTTTATGAAATCTGGCAAATGGATAACAAAACTGCAATCCTTAATGAATTTCTTAAACAAAGAGTTGTATATGATGCAACCAGAAGGTTTTGTCAATCCTAAAGGTGCTAACAAAATAAGCAAGCTCCAGCGATCCATCTATGGACTGGTGCAAGCATCTCGGAGTTGGAATAAACGCTTTGATAGTATGAGTGGGAGCATACAGACTTGCGGTGAAGCCTGTATTTACAAGAAAGTGAGTGGGAGCACTACAACATTTCTGATAAGTATATGTGAATGACATATTGTTGATCGGAAATAATGTAGAATTATTCTGCAAAGCATAAAGGAGTGTTTGAAAGGAGTTTTTCAAAGAAAGACCTCGGTGAAGCTGCTTACATATTGAGCATCAAGATCTATAGAGATAGATCCAGACGCTTGATAAGTTTTTTTTTCAATGAGTACATACCTTGACAAGATTTTGAAGTAGTTCAAAATGGAACAGTCATAGAAAGGGTTCTTACCTGTGTTACAAGGTATCAAATTTAGTAAGACTCAAAGCCCAACCACGCAGAAGATAGAAAGAGAATGAAAGTCATTCCCTATGCCTCAGCCATAGGTTCTACAAAGTATGCCATGCTGTGTACCAGATCTATTGTATACCCTACACTGATTTTGGCAAGGGAGTACAATAGTGATCTAGGAGTATATCACTGGACAGCGGTCAAAATTATCCTTAGTGGAATAAGGATATGTTTCTCGATTATGAGGTGACAAAAGGTTCGTCGTAAAGAGTTACATCGATGCAAGTTTTGACACTGATCTAGATAACTTTAAGTCTCAATCTGGATACATATTGAAAGTGGGAGCAATTAGCTAGAGTGGCAGAGCATTGTTGACATAGATATTTGCAAAATACATACGGATCTGAATATGGCAGACCCGTTGACTAAAATTCTCTCACAAGCAAAACATGATCACACCTTAGTACTCTTTGGGTGTTAATCACATAGCGATGTGAACTAGATTACTGAATCTAGTAAACCCTTTGGGTGTTGGTCACATGGCGATGTGAACTATGGGTGTTAATCACATGATGATGTGAACTATCGATGTTAATCACATGGTGATGTGATCTAGATTATTGACTCTAGTGCAAGTGGGAGACTGAAGGAAATATGCCCTAGAGGCAATAATAAAGTTATTATTTATTTGCTTATATCATGACAAAAGTTTATTATTCATGCTAGAATTGTATTAACCGGAAACATAATACATGTGTGAATACATAGACAAACAGAGTGTCACTAGTATGCCTCTACTTGACTAGCTCGTTAATCAAAGATGGTTATGTTTCCTAACCATGGACAAAGAGTTGTCATTTGATTAATGGGATCACATCATTAGTTGAATGATCTGATTGACATGACCCATTCCATTAGCTTAGCACCCGATCGTTTAGTATGTTGCTATTGCTTTCTTCATGACTTATACATGTTCCTATGACTATGAGATTATGCAACTCCCGTTTGCCGGAGGAACACTTTGTGTGCTACCAAATGTAACAACGTAACTGGGTGATTATAAAGGAGCTCTATAGGTGTCTCCAAAGGTACATGTTGGGTTGGCGTATTTTGAGATTAGGATTTGTCACTCCGATTGTCGGAGAGGTATCTCTGGGCCCTCTCGGTAATGCACATCACTTAAGCCTTACAAGCATTGCAACTAATGAGTTAGTTGCGGGATGATGTATTACGGAACGAGTAAAGAGACTTGCCGGTAACGAGATTGAACTAGGTATGGGATACCGACGATCGAATCTCGGGCAAGTAACATACCGATGACAAAGGGAACAATGTATGTTGTTATGCGGTCTGACCGATAAAAGATCTTCGTAGAATATGTAGGAGACAATATGAGCATCCTGGTTCCGCTATTGGTTATTGACCGGAAACGTGTCTCAGTCATGTCTACATTGTTCTCGAACCCGTAGGGTCTGCACACTTAAGGTTACGATGACAGTTATATTATGAGTTTATGCATTTTGATGTACTGAAGGTTGTTCGGAGTCCCGGATGTGATCATGGACATGACGAGGAGTCTCGAAATGGTCGAGACATAAAGATTGATATATTGGAAGCCTATGTTTGGATATCGGAAGTGTTCCGGGTGAAATCGGGATTTTACCGGAGTACCGGGAGGTTACCGGAACCCCCCGGGAAGTATATGGGCCTTAGTGGGCCTTAGTGGAAGAGAGGAGAGGTGGCCAGAGATGGGCCGCGCGCCCCTCCCCCCTTGGTCCGAATAGGACAAGGAGAGGGGGCCGGCCCCCCTTCCTCCTCTCTCTCCTCTTTTTCCCCTCCGCGAATCCTATTCCAACTAGGAAAGGGGGGAGTCCTACTCCCGGAAGGAGTAGGACTCCTCCTGGCGCGCCACCTCTTGGCCGGCCAGCCCCCCTTTTGAGCCTTTATATACGGAGGCACAGGGCACCCCTAGGGACACAAGTTGATCCGCGTGATCATTTTCTTAGCCGTGTGCGGTGCCCCCTTCCACCATAGTCCTCGATAATATTATTGTAGTGCTTAGGCGAAGCCCTGCGACGGTAGTACATCAAGATCGTCACCACACCGTCGTGCTGACGAAACTCTTCCCCGACACTTTGCTGGATCGGAGTCCGGGGATCGTCATCAAGCTGAACGTGTGCTAGAACTCGGAGGTGCCGTAGTTTCGGTGCTTGATCGGTCGAGCCGTGGAGACGTATGACTACATCAACCAAGTTAATGCTTCTGTTGTCGATCTACAAGGGTATGTAGATCACACTCTCCCCCTCTCATTGCTATGCATCACCATGATCTTGCGTGTGCGTAGGAATTTTTTTGAAATTACAACGAAACCCAACAGTGCCCACCTCGGGTGCCCCTCGGACCGCCTCTTTGCTCTATAAATACCCCCAATATTTCCATAACCATAGGGGAGTCGATGAAATATTCATCCGGCTGCCGCAGAGTCCAGAACCACCAGATCCAATCTAGAGACCATCTCGGATGGGGTTCACCACCTCCATTGGTGCCTCTCCGATTATGCGTGAGTAGTTCTTTGTAGACCTTCGGTTCCGTAGTTAGTAGCTAGATGGGTTCATCTCTCTCTCTCTCCTGATTCTCAATACAATGGTCTCTTGGAGATCCATATGATGTAACTCTTTTGCGGTGTGTTTGTTGGGATCAACGAACTTTGAGTTGATGATCAGATCTATCTTTTTATATCCATGAAAGTATTTGAGTTTCTTTGATCTCTTTTATGCATGATCTCTTATAGCCTCGTATTTCTTCTCCGATATTTGGGTTTTGTTTGGCCAACTTGATCTATTTATCTTGCAATGGGAAGAGGTGCTTTGTAGTGGACTCGATCTTATGATGCTTGATCCCAGTGACTGAAAGGGAACCGACACGTATGTATCGTTGCTACTAAGGATAAAACGATGGGATCTATATCTACATAGACAGATATTGTCTACATGATGCCATTGTTCTTGTTGCATTACTCTGTTTCTCCATGAACTTAATACACTAGATGCATGCTGGATAGCGGTTGATGTGTGGAGTAATAGTACTAGATGCACGCAGGAGTCGGTTTACTAATCTTGGCCGTGATGCCTATGTAATGATCATTGCCTGGATATTGGCATGAGTATTTGAAGTTTCTATCAATTTCCCAACGGTAATTTTGTCACCCATCGATTTGCTATTTTTCTTGAGAGAAGCCACTAGTGAAACCTATGGCCCCTGGGTCTCTTTCTCATATTATTTGCCTTTGCGATCTACTTTTATTTTCTTTTATTTTCAAATATATTAATCCAAAAACACAAAAATACCTTGCTGCAATTTATTTTATTTGGCGTTCAATCTATCATTATTTACAACTTTCTCCCGTCACGCACAGATTTCAGGCACCGTTACCCGAAAGGGATTGACAACCCCTTTAACACGTCGGGTTGCAAGGATTTGTTATCTGTGTGCAGGGGCTGTTTACTTGTGTTTCTTGGTTCACCTAGTGGTTCGATAACCTTGGTTTCATATCTGAGGGAAATACCTACGGCCATTGTGCTGCATCATCCCTTCCTCTTTGGGGAAATACCGACGTAGCTTCAGGCGACATCAAAAGGAATTTCTGGCGCCGTTGCCGGGGAGGATCTTCAACATGTACCAGGTTCCTAATCACAAATCTCATCTCCTCACAATTTACATTATTTGCCATTTGCCTCTTGTTTTCCTCTCCTCCACTTCACAAAAATTTCCCGTTTTATTCGCCCCTCTATTTCGTTCGCCATTTTCTTGTCAGATCCATCATTTGCTTGCAATCATGAGTGATTTCGGTATGGCACCAACAGATGATGGCTTAACTCCTAAAATTGGACGTACGGGCAATCTGGATGCTAAAACTTTTATCTTGGGGCAAGGGAATGTTATGGGAAAATAATGTATCGAAGAATTTTTCAATTGTGTTGGGAATCTAAGTCTTGATGATGCACCTATACTTAAAACTACTAGATCTTATTCGGATGCTATTTCAGCACTAGTTCTGAAACTTGAAAGTAAATTTATTTGTACCCATCCTACTTTGCAAAGATTGTTTTTCGAGCTTCCCATTATAAAGAGTTCTAGGGCTAAAAAGTTGGCTACCCTTCTCCTTATAAATGAATTTGATTACATAATACGGGAAGCTAGGGAAATCTTTGATTTTTATTGTATGAATCGTGAAAAACCTGTGATAGATGAAATTCTTTACAATGGTGACTATGCTTTAAGACATTTGCTGGGGGATAATAAAATCTTTGATGTGAATCTCAAAAGGGAAGTCCCCGTTCTAGATATAATCCGACGAGTTTTCAATAATGTTAATCAACATTACTCTTGGATTGTTGCAGGAAATCAAGGAGGTTATGATGAACATTGTAACACCCACGATGCGGCTATATCTCCCATGTGTCGGAGCATGACTTAGAGGCATAACTGCATAGTAGGCATGTTGCAAGAGGGGTAATCTTTACACATCCCATGTACTGAATAAGAAAGGGATAAAGAGTTGGCTTACAATCGCCACTTCACACAATACATAAATATAGCATACGTCATCCAGAATACAATCAAGGTCCGACTACGGAACCAAAATAAATAAAAGACAACCCCAAATGCTAGATCCCCGATCGCCCCAAGTGGGCTCCTCTACTGATCGTCCGGAAAAGACACATAGTAACGTCCCGAATCCTCGTCGAACTCCCACTTGAGTTCGGTCGCGTCCCCTGCACTGGCATCATCGGCCCCTGCATCTGTTTTTGGAAGTAATCTGTGAGTCACGGGGACACATCAATCTCACACCCTCGCGATCAAGACTATTTAAGCTTATGGGTAGAAAAAGGTAGTGAGGTAGAGCTGCAACAAGCACTAGCATGTATGGTGGCTAACATACGCAAATGAGAGCGAGAAGAGAAGCAAAGCTCGGTCGAGAAGCTATAATGATCAAGAAGTGATCCTGAAACTACTTACGTTCAAGCATAACACGAGACCGTGTTCTCTTCCCGGACTCCGCTGAAAAGAGACCATCACGGCTACACACGCGGTTGATTCATTGTAATAAAGTTAAGTGTCAAGTTCTCTACAACCGGATATTAACAAACTCCCATCTGCCCATAACCGCGGGCACGGCTCTCGAAAGTTCAAAACCTTGCAGGGGTGTCCCAACTTATCCCATCACAAGCTCTCATGGTCAACGAAGGATATTCCTTCTAGCGGGAAGACCCGATCAGTTTCGGAATCCCGGTTACAAGACATTTCGACAATGGTAAAACAAGACCAGCAAAGCCACCCGATGTGCCAACAAATCCCAATAGGAGTCTGTCGGATTTCGGGTTCCGGTAGACCCTAGAGGTTCGAACACTGGGATGCGCGCAGAGATTTTGCCTCCTACCTACCTGCACCCCTCCGCCTCGCTAAGATCTAAGCTATGGAAAGAACAACACAAGAGACACAGGGTTTATACTGGTTCGGGCCACCGTTGTGGTGTAATACCCTACTCCAGTGTGTGGTGTGGTGGATTGCCTCTTGGGCTGATGATGAGGAACAATACAAGGGAGAACAGCCTCGCGAGGGTCTGTTCTTGGCTGGGGCGATGAACTGCTGGGAGGAGTTCAGTTACCCTTCTCTCTCTCTCTCTGATTCTGATTCTCTTTTCCTCCTTCCCTCTCTCTTTTTCTGATTCCGATTCTCTGATCCTCCTTCTCTCCCCTCGATCCTGTGGGGGCTGGTCCTATTTATAGAGGCCCTGGTCCTCTTCCCAAATATCGAGCGGGAAGGGAGCCAACAATGGCGGGCTAATTTGAAGGGGGACAGCTAGTACCAGCTATCCTGACAAAAGTAGTCTTCGCCTGCACAAAGCTCTGGTGGTGACACCGTCTTGGGCTCCACGATGACCTCTGTCTTGCAGTCCTCCCGGTCTTGGTCTTGTTGCACCGAAATGGCAACCTTTGCATGACGCCTCGGTATTCCACGGCTGCGCTTGCTCCCTTTGCACCAAAGAGGAAAGGAGGACACTGCGCGGGCTGGCACCCGCCTGGCGCCTTTGGTCATCATGGCTTGCGTCACGGGCACCTCGTGAGGTACCCTGCCTTGATCTCTCCGCCTCCTCGTGAGCCAGCCTGGTGAGGCCGTGCCTGAGGAAGCTCCGTGTCGTCCGCCCCGCGAGGCTTGGCCCCTCGCGAGGGTCTTGGGTCTGTGTTGGTGAAGATGGGCCGTGCTGGGGCCCCCTTTGAGCCATGCCACAGGCTGCAGGCAGGCAAGTCTGGGGACCCCCGTTCCCAGAACCCCGACAGTAGCCCCCGGGCCCAAGGCGCGCCCGAACTTGGCCGTGCAGGGAGGTGGAAGGGCGAGGGCGAAGTGCCACGGGCCCTAACAGCTTGCGGCCTTGGGCGCCGCATGGCGGTTGATTGGACGTGGGCGTCTCCACTTCCCCATGGCGCCTCGGCAACTGCACGGATTGGACAAGTCCCTGCATGCAAAGCGGGTCATGATTACCTGCGATCGTGGAGGTCGGCGGTTGGCCTTCGCCAGCTATAAGTACGGAACGGTGCGCGCCCTTCCAGTCCATCCCTTCTTGCTTCTCCTTCTTCCTGATCCTTGCTCCGTCTTGTTGCGATGGCCCCGATCCGCCGGTTCTCGACGGCAGAGAAGGAAAAGGCTCCCCGAGAGGAACCAGTCCCGCTCGCGCCGAAGAAACGGCTCGTCCTCCGCGGCCCGGACAAGGGGGTTCATCAGGTGGTGCCGAGGCCCTGGTGCGAGCGAGCACCGCCGGGGTTCCCGCTTCCCTTGTACGCCCACAACGAGGGCCCTGAAGGAGCTGATGCTGATCGCCACGGGCGGCACCGCCGTAGGCGCCGACGGGTCATGAAGGTGTGGGTCGTCCCCCCTAGGGTCCACACCGAGGGCCCCTCTTGAGAGTTCATGTTTCCCTCCGCCATGCCTCCTCAGTCTTGGATTCTCCTTCCTCCCTTCTTCGCCTCCATCATCCCGCAGGGAGAGCCCCTGGAGCTTCGGCTGCAGGACGCCGGCTGCAGCACCCTCGCGACCGAGGCAGAGGTCGCGGTCGTTGCCCCGGGCGAGGTCTTCATGACTCGTGGCTGGAGCGAAATCGCCCGAATTTGCAGGACAAGGGGCGCCTTCGCGATCCACTTGGATTACGATGGTGCTTCGGTGATGTTCTTCAAGGTCTTCGATGCGAACGAGCGCCGGCTGGAGTGCTGCCCCGGGAGAGGTGGCTGGGACCCTGCTGCGGCGAGGACTGGGCCCGCCGAACGCTCCCTTGGCGGCTCCTCAGGTGGCGGAGGCGTCAGAGGTTCCAGCGACTCCAGCGAGCTCTTCGCGACTCCGGAGACGAGCGACGACAGCTACGAGCCCCCGAGCCGGCGCCGCTCCTAGAGCAGGGCGGGCTCGTCAGGCCGCCGCCGACTCTGATCTGGATGGGGTTGGCGCCGGTGCTTGACGGCCCACTGTTGATGATGGCGACTTCTGCAGGGGCGCGCGTAGTTAGTGTCCCTTTAGGATCTGTTCCCCGCGAGGAATCAAAGACGCGTCCCATGGGGGCTTGTAAGGTGTCTGTGATCCTGTTTTGTTAATATAACCCTTATCGTAGAATTGTGCGAGTTGCTCATTTCGTCTTGGCTCAGTCCTCCCTTTCGAACCTCATGAGGGCTTGGTGCTCTGCGCCGACAGGTCCCAGTCCCAAGGCGGCTTCAGCCGTCGCTGGTATGCCAGGTCACGATGCCGTGGTCAAGGCCAGGAGGTAAGCGACCCGGAATCCGGTAAGAGCACCTGAGTCGCGATGCTTAGGAGGTCCCCTTTGGCGCTCAAGGAGCCGTCGTTCGGTGAGAAAGGAGAGCGGCGTCGCTAACACGGGATTGCATTAGGTGCGGGGGTGGTGCCATGGTAGCTGGCGCTTCCGGGTGGTCACTTATCTCGAGAATCAGGGGCCGCTCTCTGGTGTGTCGCCGGGTCCATGCATCGGCAGGCGCGAGGTTGCTCGGCGAGGTCCTCGTATGTCCCTCCCCTCTCGCCTTTGCTCCTCTTTCTGCTCTACGTTCTCGGGTCCCGGCCCTCGAGCGAGACTCAGCCGTCGCTGGTATGCCAGGTCACGATGCCGTGGACAAGGCCAGAGGGTGAGGGCTGGAGAGCCAGTAGGAGCCCTGAGTTGTGATGCTCAGGCACCCCCCCTTTAACGTGCAAGCGGTTCGCGTGGATGAGAGTGAAGGAGACACCGCAAGGGCCTCGCCTGACGTAGCTCCTTTAGGAGATCCTGTAGACCCATCATAAAAAAAACAAGGGGTTGCCATGACAATTGATAGTCAGCCGTTGGTTGCTTCTGAGGGGTATGAGGCACTGAAGGCTTGACGAGGTGGCGCCATGCGGGGCTGCCGCGGCCAGAGCTCAGCCATTCAGGTTTGTCGGCGTTGCAGGGACGGACCCATGCGCAAGCGTCATGCCATTTGAGAGCCGTTCTGTCAGTTGGCGTCAGTTGAGCGGGCAGCTAGGTCAAACACATTAGCCGCGAAGGAGTGGATTCATCCAAATAGATGCTGGGAAGGCGGACATCACTGGGTCAGGCCCGAGCGACTTGGGGACGATGCAGCCCCAGGGGCGCCCCCAACAAGGTAAGCTAACAACATGAAATAAAAGGGATACATGCCGCAGGGACGGATCCACGTGGCCAGGGAATAATGCAGCCCTGGGGGGCGCTCCCAGCTGGAAGTGAAACTTGAAAGATGTCACCTGATGACGTTGAGGACGAAGGGGTGTTGGTGTAGCAGACTCAGTGGGCTGCGGAACCCGATCCTCACGAGCCCCCAGGCTCGGGGGCCTCGGGAGGCTCCGGAGGTGCTGGTGGCTCCCCGCGGACCATCCCCATCTCCGCCAGGGCTGCGGAACGCCTGGCCTCTTGTGCCTCCATGATGCCCCTCATGAGGCGCTGGTACGTGGCAGCCGCGTTCGGCAAGCCGTAAGGCATGCGAACGTAGCTGTGGGGTGGACCTCCGTAGCGCCCCACTCGCGAGGGCCAGAGGCGCTCCAGAGAGGCGACTCGGTTGAGCCCTGGTATGTCGATGCAGACGCGCAGCCCATCATCCTCGCCTGGATGGGGAGCCACTGCTGGTAGACGGCAGCCGCCTTTCATGACCCTTGACTCCTGTAGCTCCTGAATGGCCTTGCTGACGAACTCCTGAGGGTCTGGCTCTCCTTGCCTTACTCCTTCTTGAGGGAAACGTGCTTCGAAACACGCCTCCATGTGGTGCCCAAGCGCCTCCCTCGTGACCCTAGCCAGGTCGGTGGCCCTCCAGGGGAGAGCCCCCGAGCCCTGCCTGAGGAGGGCGCCGGGCGCGCTTTCCTATGCGATGGAAGGAGGTTCCCCCTGGGCAGGCACGGGCCCAGAGGGGCCTGCCTCCTGAGGGCCGGGCCGGACAATGTCTTCTTCTTCTTGGGGACGGTCTCGGGAAGCCTCCTGCTTCCGCGATCCGGGTCTTCTAGTGACGTGGCCTAAAAGGCTCGTTCCAGGGAACACACCGCGTCCTTCTCTTCACAAGGCACCGTGATGACTCCGCCACTTCCTGGCATCTTGAGGACGTTGTAGCCGTGGTGAGTTACGGCCATGAACTTGGCCAGCGCTGGGTACCCAAGGATGGCGTTGTACGGCAGGCGAATGTGAGCGACGTCGAAGTCGATGAGCTCGGTGCGGTAGTTGTCGCGTGCCCCGAAGGTGACAGGGAGGCGGACCTGCCCAATTGGGACCGTGGAGCCATTGGTGATTCCGGAGAAGGGCTTGGTTGGCTGAAGCTGGCTGTAGGGCACTTGGAGATTGTTGAATGTTTCCACGGACAGGGCGTTGAGCCCTGCCCCGCCATCGATGAGGGTCCTGGTGACCACCACGTTGCTGATGATTGGGGAACAAAGCATTGGGAGGACTCCGGCTGTAGCCGCACACTTGAGCTGATCTGCTGAGCTGAACGTGATGGCGCACGCCGACCACCTGAGAGGGCGCGTGGCTTCAAGCCTGGGGAGGACTGCATTCACTTCGCGATCGAACTTCTTGAAGATGCGTTGAGAGGCCGGGGCCTGAGCCCCGCCCAGGATGCAGGCGATCGCGCGCGGCTCCTGGAAGCCCCCAGCCCCCTCGTCTTGGTGGCGGTCCTCGTTTCTCCTTGGCTGCGGCGGCAGCGGAGGGAGGCCTGCGTTGCCTTGCGGGCGATCCTCGCGAGGCTGATCCCTCCAGTCTCCCTCGCGAGGCAGCTCTTGCCAGCGATCCTCGCGAGGTTGATCGCGCCACCCTTGGCGCGGGCCACGGTCTTCCCAGGGTCCTGCGTTCCTTCCTCCTCCTCGACCATAGCCCCGGTCACCGCGGTCGGGGCGACGGCCGATCCTTCCTTCCCACACGGCTCGGAGCTCTTGACATTCGTTGGTGTTGTGGGTGTGGAGGTTGTGGTACACACAGTACCGGCTGCCCTTGGAAGGTTCGGGCTGATCTCTGCCCCGCTTGGTGTCTGGTTCTGCCGCGAGCACGGCAGCCCCCTTGCGCTTCACATCCTTGGCCTTGGGCTTCTTCTCTTCTGGGTCTGCGGCAGGCAGCTCGAGGAGGGAGAGACGCCCTTCCTCAGCCCTGGCGCACTTGGTTGCCAAGTTGAATAGCTCCAAGGAAGTGCACAGGTCTTCATGCATCACCAGCTCCTCCTTCATCTTGACATCGCGCATGCCGTCGGAGAAGGCTGAGATGATGGCCTCCTCAGTCACCTTGGGAATCTTGAGGCGTGCATTGTTGAAGCACTAGATGTACTTCTGCAGGGTCTCCCCGGGTTGTTGCTTGATGCGGAGCATGTCGCTCATGGTGGGTGGCCGGTCGCGAGTACCTTGGAAGTTGGCGATGAAGCGGGCGCGCATCTCGTCCCAGGAGGAGATCGTGCCTGGAGCCAGGTTCAGGAGCCAGGTGCGGGCCCCGTCCTTGAGCGCCATGGGGAACCAGTTCGCCATGACCTTCTCGCCTCCGTTGGCAGCTTGGATGCCCAGCTTGTAGAGCTGGAGGAACTCCGCAGGGTCAGCCGTGCCGTCGTAACGAGGAGGCAGGTCTGGCTTGAACTTGCCGGGCCACGCGACGCTGCGTAGCTCGGTGGTGAAGGCACGGCAGCCTGGTGTGGCCACGGGAGGCCTTGGGTGATGGAGAGCTTGGTCTTGCATGTCCCCACGCGCTGCAGCTGGGAGCAGCGCGGGGTCTTGACGTGCTGGAGCAGGAGCATGGTCGCGACGTGCTGGAGCAGGGAGCGCCCGGGCAGCTTCTTGCGGGCGAGGGATTTCTGGGCAGCTCTGCTCTTGCCGCACTGGCACCTGACGGAGCGGGTTCCGCCCAGGGGCCACGCGCCTTGGAGCCATGGCGCCTTCTTGAGGAGGAGGCGGCCGGGGCGCCGCCGGAGCCTCGTCACCCGCGCGGGGCAGGGTGCGATGCAGCGAAACGGACGGTGTAGGAGAGCCCCCTGCGGTGCGGACAAGCTCGGCGACATGGTCGTGCCATTCTTTGTAGACATCGTCGACGGGATGGTAGCGCAGGAGCTCGTTTGCCGCGATGAGCGCAGCTCGAGCCTCCATGGGTGCGCGGAGCATGCGGGACGAAGAACCAGCTGGGGTGAGCGAGGGAGTTGCGGTGCGGCCGTCTTGCCGCACGGACGGATGCTGAGACGATGCTTGCTGCTTGTCCCCCACCAGGCCGGTGGCGGCGTTGATGGCAGGTGACGGGGAACGGCGAGGACACCCGCCGACAGGAGCCATCTGGGCGACGCGGGCCCGACGAGCGTCAGACATGGGCGCGATGGTCAGAGGAGAACGGGGTGGTGGAAGATGAATTCCGGCGCACCCCTACCTGGCGCGCCAAATGTCGGATTTCGGGTTCCGGCAGACCCTAGAGGTTCGAACACTAGGGTGCGCGCGGAGATTTCGCCTCCTACCTACCTGCACCCCTCCGCCTTGCTAAGATCTAAGCTATGGAAAGAACAACACAAGAGACACAGGGTTTATACTGGTTTGGGCCACCGTTGTGGTGTAATACCCTACTCCAGTGTGTGGCGTGGTGGATTGCCTCTTGGGATGATGATGAGGAACAATACAAGGGAGAACAGCCTCGCGAGGGTCTGTTCTTGGCTGGGGCGATGAACTGTTGGGAGGAGTTCAGTCACCCTTCTCTCTCTCTCTCTGATTCTGATTCTCTTTTCCTCCTTCCCTCTCTCTTTTTCTGATTCTGATTCTCTGATCCTCCTTCTCTCCCCTTGATCCTGTGGGGGGCTGGTCCTATTTATAGAGGCCCTGGTCCTCTTCCCAAATATCGAGCGGGAAGGGAGCCAACAATGGCGGGCTAATTTGAAGGGGGACAGCTAGTACCAGCTATCCTGACAAAAGTAGTCTTCGCCTGCACAAAGCTCTGGTGCTGACGCCGTCTTGGGCTCCACAATGACCTCCATCTTGCAGTCCTCCCGGTCTTGGTCTTGTTGCACCGAAATGGCAACCTTTGCCTGACGCCTCGGTACTCCGCGGCTGCGCTTGCTCCCTTTGCACCAAAGAGGAAAGGAGGACACTGCGCGGGTTGGCACCCGCCTGGCGCCTTTGGTCATCATGGCTTGCGTCACGGGCACCTCATGAGGTACCCCGCCTTGATCTCTCCGCCTCCTCACGAGCCAGCCTGGTGAGGCCGTGCCTGAGGAAGCTCCGCGCCGTCCGCCCCGCGAGGCTTGGACCCTCGCGAGGGTCTTGGGTCTGTGTTGGTGAAGATGGGCCATGTTGGCCCCCCCTTTGAGCCACGTCGCAGGCCGCAGGCAGGCAAGTCTGGGGACCCCCGTTCCCAGAACACCGACAGAGTCGCACGTATCTCGTTCTCAGGGCAACACCGGATGAGACAGGCTACGAGTAAAACCAAACCTCGAGTTTCCCCGAGGTGGCCCCGCAGGCGGCTCGGTTCGGACCAACACTCATAGGAGAACTGGCCCCGGGGGGGGTGTTAAAATAAAGATGACCCTTGAGTCCGTGGAACCCAAGGGAAAAAGGCTTAGGTGGCAAATGGTAAACCCAAGGTTGGGCCTTGATGGAGGATTTTTATTCAAAGCGAACTGTCAAGGGGTTCCCTTAACAGCCAACCGTGTAAGGAACGCAAAAATCAAGGAACATAACACCGATATGACGGAAACTTGGGGCGGCAAGAGTGGAACAAAACACCAGGCATAAGGCCGAGCCTTCCACCCTTTTACCAAGTATATAGGTGCATTAAAGTAAACAAGATATAATAATGATATCCCAAAGATAAACATGTTCCAACAAGGAACAAACTCCATCTTCACCTGCAACTAACAACGCTATAAGAGGGGCTGAGCAAAGCGGTAACATAGCCAAACAACGGTTTGCTAGGAAAGGTGGGTTAGAGACTTGACATGGCAATATGGGAGGCATGATATAGCAAGTGGTAGGTATCACGGCATAGCAATAGAGCGAATAACTAGCAAGCAAAGATAGAAGTGATTTTGAGGGTATGGTAATCTTGCCTGCAAAATTATCCGAGTTGACGAAAGCTTGATCCTCGTAAGCATACTCAATAGGTTCCTCGATCACATAATCGTCTCCTAGCTCTACCCAAAGCAAGAACACCAGCAAAGGAAACAACAATCAACCACGGTGCAATGCGCAAGCAACATGATGCAAAACATGGCATGCCATGCTGGATGTAATATGCAATGCATATGCATGCTCCAGAAGGAAAAGATTGATCAAGGCATCAAATTGGCAAACCAAGTGCGCCGCTGGAAAGATGAGTTGATTTTGGTCGAAATCGATATAAAGATCACCGGAAACGGATGCACGGTTTGCAAATGGCAAGCAAAACAAGAATGGCACAATTCTGCGATTAACAGCACAATGTCATCTAGAATGCAAGAAGAAACTAAGCTACTACACTCCAACATAGCAACAAAGCACATGGAAGTGATCTACTCAATATGCTTGACAAAAGATGAATACTGAGCTACGGCTAAAACACACAAGAGCAAGTTCAAACAAGCATGGCAAAAGTGCAAAAGATATCAGCTTCACAGACTTAGTGAAAATACTAACATGCCAGGAATTAACATCAGGAAGACATGTTTATAGCAAGATAACAACATGCTATAGGAACAGAACATAGAAAACAAAGGCACCGCATGAATCTACTCAAAGCATAGAACAAATGTTCCTTACTGACCATAAGCCAAAAAGGATCAAAAGATATGATGGCACCCATGTAAACATAGCAAGTTTCGTTAACAGGTTCAGACTTAGCAGAAAACTAAGCATGGCATCAACAGAATAATGAAGGCATCTTTGCGAGCTCGATTCACTCATCACAAGGCATTGCATGACAAGCTAAGCATACTACCAGCAACAAGACATGTTCAAGAAGCTAACCATGGCAAGAACAAGTTCAAAGCAAGCATGGATCCACTACAACAACCTTGGGAAAATTGATTAACAAGTAAACAATCTGCCAGGAACATTTTATAGCAAATGTAGAGCAAGATTAAGTCATGCTAGGGCACTCCATAAATGCAAAAAGGTACATGGATGGATAGAGCACAACCATATGTCAAAATCATCCTTACTGAACATACTCAAAATAAGCATGGATCTTACTGTAGCAACAAGAACACATGACATAAAAATAACAACAGGGAAATGACTTAGTGAAATTCTGAGTCCCTGAAATCAGCAATATCACGAGAGCTACTTTGCATGCTTGTGCTAGTCACCACATAGATCACAAAAATACATGGCATACACCCCTGTAAAGATGGAATGGCATAGATCAAAATACATGTAGAGCTCAAGACCATACGCAGCACACAACAATTGTAGCAAAAATGACAAATCCTCATACTCTGCTAAGAATCAGCACCTAACAATTTATAGCACTATTTCATCAATGATTTGGGCATCAACATGGACTCAAACAAGCATGGCACAATGGAACAAAATGAAGAGCGCATCCTGATGAACATTTTGATATATAGCACGCACAAAACAGAGCAGTATGCAACAAGTTATGGCATGATTAACCGGGCCTGAAAATATTGCAGAAAAAGGACTTGAAGAATTATACCCCGCGAGATCTAGGGTTTCGGGCGCGGATCGCGAGGATCACCGGGGAAGCTCGCCCGAATAGTCATGGACGGCGGCCGGAGCTGTAGAGGTCGCCGGAGAAGGCGGGTCCGAGCCGGATCTTGCCGGATCCGGCCGGATCTTGCCATGGGGCGGCGAGGCGGCGGGCGGCGGCTGGGCGTCGGTGGGAGGCGCGATGCAGTGCTGGAGGCGGCGCAGCGGCCGGAGCGGAGCGAGGTGGCGGCGGGCGCGGTCGGCGGCGGCGGGAGGCGCAGGCACGCGCGGGGGAAGGCTGGTGGCGGCGCGCGACGGACGGGCCGGGAGGGCCACGGTCGGGCCCCGCGGGCCGGCGCGGTGGTAGGCGGCGGCGCGCCGCGTGGCGGCACGCCACGTGGCGGCACGCCAGTGGCTGCGGGCGGCGGCAATTTTTGTCCGGCGAGGGGCGGACACGTCCTGCGCGGAGAGAGAGTTGGATCTAGGGTTTCATTCGGGATTTGTGGAGTGGTGCACATATTTATACCTAGAAGGAGGTGGGAGTGTCCAAATGGAGAGCCGTTTTCGGCCACGCGATCGTGATCGAACGACCGAGAGGATGGAGGGGGTTTGGATGGGTTATTGGGCCACTTTGGAGGGGTGTTGGGCTGCAACACACACGAGGCCTTTATGGTTCCCCGGTTAACCGTTGGAGTATCAAACGGACTCCAGATGGCACGAAACTTGACAGGCGGTCTACCGGTTGTGTACCAAGTCTTCTTGGCAAATCTCGGTCCATTTCGAGAAAGTTTAACACCCGCACACGAAAAGAGGCAAAAGGGGGCGCGGGAGGACGTAGGAGTGTCGGATTGCAAAACGGACAACGGGGAAAATGCTCGGATGCATGAGACGAACACGTATGCAAATGCGACGCACATGATGACATGATATGAAATTCATGACATGAACAAAATGCAAAACGAAGACACAACCCAACCATGATTGAATCTCATAACTTAGAGCCTAAAATGGCAAGAGTTGGAGTACAAATATGGTAAGTTACATCCGAGGTGTTACAAACATCAACTTAGGAACGCTAAGGCTACTATGGATAATATGTTTTATGTTGTGTTTACAAAACCCCAGGATGAAAGCACCGCTATGAAAGTTAAGAAGAAAGATGACAAAACATAGATCCTTGCTTTATGCCTAGCTAAGGGCGTAAAACAATAACGCTTGTTGGGAGGCAACCCAATGAATAAAATTTATTTTTTGTGCGTTAGCACAATTATTCTACTGCTATGATTGTGTTTTTTATGTTTTAATTAGTGTTTGTGCCAAATAAAGCCTTTAGGATCTTCTTGGGTGATAGTTGTTTGATCTTGCTGAAAAAACAGAAACTTTTATGCTCACAAAATTATTTTTCATTTTTTAGGAAAGAGCGATAAAATACAAATTCCACTTGTAGTAGATCAATATACAAATTAACCAGGTCTTGCTAATTTTGCAGAATTTTTGGAGTTACATAAGTATTCGAAATAGTCAGATTGCTACAGATTCTTCTGTTTTGACAGATCCTGTTTTCTTTGTGTTGTGTGCTTATTTTGATGGCTCTATGGTTTTCTTTGATGAGTTTTTGCCATAGAAAAGTTGGAATACAATAGATATGATGCAAGAACAAAAATATGAATTGGTTTGATACAACACTTATAGTAGTGATATATTATTCTTATACTAACAGATCTCACAAAGGTTTTGTTGAGTTTTGTGTGATTGAAGTTTTCAAGTTTTGGGTTATCTTACGATGGATGAAGGAATAAGGAGTAGAAGAGCCTAAGGTTGGGGATGCCCCGGAATCCCAAGCTATTATCCAAAAATGAGCAACCAACTAAGCTTGGGGATGCCCCGAGTGGCATCCCCTCTTTCTTCTAACGACCATCGGTATTTTACTCGAAACTATATTTTTATTCGTCACATACTATGTGTTTTGCTTAGAGCATCTTGTATGGTATGAGTATTTGCTTGTTTTAATTTATGTTTTTAGTTTTGATCCCTTGCTGGACACACCTATTTGAGAGAGCCAAAATTATGGCATGACTTGCTAGAATTTCTCTCTATGCTTCACTTAAATGTTTATGAGCATTGGACTTGCTCTAGTGCTTCACTTATATCTTTCTGAGCACAGTGTGCTTAGTATTTTTGAATAAATGCTCTCTTGCTTCACTTAGATTTATTTCAGAGTTAGTAAAAATTTCAAGAAATTCTCTCTTGCTTCACTTAAATTAATTCGAGAGAAAGAAATATTATGCTCATGATCTTCACTTATATTTGTTTGAGCTTGTCAAAAGGAACACATGAAAATTAGTCCCAAAGTGATAGATATACAAGAAGGATATAATAAAAACTTTCATTAAGATCATTGGACAAAATAAACTTGATTCTTAGTAATAGTTTTGAGATATGATGATGTGATATGTGAGTCATCTTGATGGGTAATTATGCTTTAGTAAGAATATTGGTGTTAAGGTTTGTGATTCCCTATGCAAGCACGGAAGTCAATAGTTATGCAATGAAATTGTATCCTACTTATGGTGCATTATTCAGTGTTAGTTCTGCTTAATGCTCGCTTATGAGATTATCCGTTTCTTGGTTGGTCGCTTCCTAATCTTTTGCCAGCCTTCATTTTTCACTATGTATGATCACTACTTGTGCATCCAAAAACCTTTAACCCAGTTTTGCCACATGAGTCCACTATATCTACCTATATGTGGTATTCTTTTGTCGTTCTAAGAAAATTTGCATGTGCCATCTCTAATTTTCAAAAATAATCTTCTCTTTTGTGTGTTTGTTTTGCTCATGGAGCAGTGAGGGGTGGCTAATATTTTCCATGCTAGATTTGTTATTCTCAAGATGAGTGTTTATTCACTTGTCATTGCACGAGAGTAAGACAAAGGTATTAGGGATACCCAGTCCCGAAATGAAAAAAAATGAATTTACTTATGTTGTCAAATAATAAATTCCTTGCAAAGTGTTGGTATGAAGGGCACCCTTGGATACGGTTAGCCATGGAAAGTGAAAGTATGGTGGAGAAAGGAATAAACTTTATTTTCTATTTGGGAACCACCTATGATATATCTATACATGGAAAGTATTGGGAACTCTAAGTCGTTTTCGTTGGTGGGATGGATACACCTCCCAAAATGTTTTTATCTCTAAGTTTTTCTCTTTGAGCTCTGGCACCTCTACAAATCCCTACTTCACTCTGTGAAGGGCCTATCTTTTACTTTATGCAATTTTTATTTTGAATTTGAGTCTCCATCTTCTCTTATAAAAAGCACCAACTAGGAGGCAATATGATCGTACTTGAGTATTGGGTGTAGCTAATATGCGAGTGTGTTTCTTGAATAGATCAATGGTTGTGCATGATGGGCTAGGGAAAGCTTATTTTAGCGTTGATATTTTGAAAGACATGGTTGCTTGTTGATATGCTTGAGTATTTAAATTATCATGTTAAAATTAGACTATTGGTTCGAACCATATAGAAGTCCAAATGTCCATGCTATAAAGAAAAGAAATATGATATGACATGTTAGGCAGCATTCCACATCAAAAATTCTGTTTTTATCACTTCCCTACTCGAGGACGAGTAGGAGTTAAGCTTGGGGATGCTGATACGTCTCCAACATATCTATAATTTTTGATTGTTCCATGCTATTATATTATCAATCTTGGATGTTTTACAATCATTTTATAGTCATTTTATATCATGTTTTGGTACTAACCTATTGACATAGTGCCAAGTGCCAGTTGCTATTTTTTCCATGTTTTTACATCGCAGAAAATTAATATCAAACAGAGTTCAAATGCCACAAAACTTTACGGAGAATTTTATGGGCCAATAGGAACACAACAGGCCCTAGATGCGCCTGGGGGGTGCCCCGAGGGAGGCACAACCCACCAGGGCGTGCCAGGAGGCCCAAGCGCGCCCTGGTGGGTTGTGCCCACCTCGGGCGCCCCCCGGACCGCCTCTTTGCTCTATAAATACCCCCAATATTTCCATAACCGTAGGGGAGTCGATGAAATATTCATCCAGCCACCGCAGAGTCCACAACCACCAGATCCAATCTAGAGACCATCTCGGATGGGGTTCACCACCTCCATTGGTGCCTCTCCGATTATGCGTGAGTAGTTATTTGTAGACCTTCGGTTCTGTAGTTAGTAGCTAGATGGGTTCATCTCTCTCTCTCTCTCTCTCTCTCTCTCTCTCTCTCTCCTAATTCTCAATACAATGGTCTCTTGGAGATCCATATGATGTAACTCTTTTGCGGTGTGTTTGTTGGGATCAACGAACTTTGAGTTTATGATCAGATCTATCTTTTTATATCCATGAAAGTATTTGAGTTTCTTTGATCTCTTTTATGCATGATCTCTTATAGCCTCGTATTTATTCTTTGATATTTGTGTTTTGTTGGGCCAACTTGATCTATTTATCTTGCAATGGGAAGAGGTGCTTTGTAGTGGGTTCGATCTTACGGTGCTTGATCCCAGTGACAAAAAGGGAACCAACACGTATGTATCATTTCCACTAAGGATAAAACGATGGGGTCTATCTCTACATAGATAGATCTTGTCTACATCATGTCATCGTTCTTATTGCATTACTCCGTTTCTCCATGAACTTAATACACTAGATGCATGCTGGATAGCGGTCGATGTGTGGAGTAATAGTAGTAGATGGAGGCTGGAGTCAGTCTACTAATCTTGGACGTGATGCCTATGTAATGATCATTGCCTGGATATCATCATGAGTATTTGAAGTTCAATCAATTGCCCAACATTAATTTGTTCACCCATCGCTTTGCTATTTTTCTCGAGAGAAGCCACTAGTGAAACCTACAGCCCCCGGGTCTCTTTCTCATATTATTTTCCTTTGCGATCTACATTTATTTGCTTTTATTTTCAGATCTATTAATCCAAAAACACACAAAAATACCTTGCTGCAATTTATTTTATTTGGCATTCGATCTATCATTATTTACAACTTTCTCCCATCATGCACCAATTTCTGGCACCGTTAGCCGAAAGGGATTGACAACCCCTTTAACACATCAGGTTGCGAGGATTTGTTATCTGTGGCTGTTTACGCTGTGTTGCTTAGTTTTCCTACTAGTTCGATACATATTTGAGGGAAATACCTACCGCCGTTGTGCGGCATCATCCCTTCCTCTTTGGGGAAATACCGATGTAGCTAAAACCGACATCAAAGATTTATAAGAGATTTATCAAGAATGCCCCCATTATGGATGTGCACAAGTTGATCCATTTATTTTTTGATCTCAAGTACGTAATGCTCTATATGTCACATTGTCTTGTGTCAAAGTATTGAAGAAATCCATGGCTTCATCATTAGCCGGAAGTAACCGGGGCATGATGGTACGAAGCTCTCCAAAGTTATTCTGGAACGGAGTCCCGGATAGGATAATCCGCTTTCTGCTACAAAGTTTAGCAAAGACCTTCCAAATAGTGATATTCAGAAGGCTCTTGATGTACTTCATAACAGAAAGAGAATTATCCTATCCAGGACTCCGTTCTAAAATAACTTTGGAGAGCTTCGTACCATCATGCGCCTGTTACTTTCGCCTAATGATGAAGCCATGGTTTTCTTGAATCATTTGACACTAGACAACATGTCATATAGAAGGGTAGATGAGATCAGGAAAAATAGGAACCATTTTCTGCACATCCAGAATGGCGCCATTTTGTTAAATCCTACAAGCGTCGTGGCCACCCCAAACTCTAGAAGCTTTATCGATGCCACCCCAAACCGTAGAAGCATCGAGCTAGCTAGGTCTATGTTTGCCACTAATATATCCATCTGTCATGTTTGTATATTACTTGCCATGTTGTAATATTTGCAGAAACTATGGATCAACAAAGAGACTTGGAAAAAGAACATTTGTTGGGGGATATAATCTTCGGTGGAGGTGATGTCATGTCGTATCTCAACAACGCCGACAATCTGGAAGGAGAGGGTGAAGCAGGCTCCGGTGATCGAACAATGGAGGTGGGAGGACATGATCATGATGGCTCCGGTGACCAAATGCTGGTGGAAGAAGGCCACCGTGATGACGGCTCCGGTGACGGAACAGAGGAGGGGGTTGTTGCAAAGTCCGGTGAGGTATATATGTTAATTAAGCCTGTGCTAACTAGCTAATTGATGCATTAATTGTTTTGGTATGTACACATGTTAACTCTCTTCTTTCTTCGTTTCTAGCCCTCCGTATCGAGCCAAACTTCGATAACGAGATGATGCCCGAAGAAAAGGTTGCGCCAAGATGAAAGGTTCACGATCACAGCAATCGCGGGCGATGGCCAACTGATTGAACTCAGCCGGACCAAGGAAGCATTTTCTGCCCAGTGTGGGTTTTTTGTTAGGGACATGATCTCGATCAGCATCCACCAATGGAATAAGCCTAAGAAGGAAGACCCTCAAGTGTCTTATGTCAATGATAGGTAGAAATATGATCTTTGGACCGCGCTAAAGGCAAATTTCACCCTACCGCCACAGGAGGATCCGGAGAAGCTAGTTATAGAGCCATTGGTCAAGGCTCATGCTCTTAAGAAGATGGCAGATCTATTCAGGAGGTGGAAGAATGAGTTGAAATCAACGTTTGTCGACAAAGGGAAGACTCCAGAATTCACCGGCCGATTTGAGAAGATAAGAGATCACAGTGGCCCGCATATGTGGCCTACAAGACATCGGAGAAGAGTAAGAAGATGTCAGCGACAAACAAGATAAATGCTGCAAAGAAGGAGCATCACCATCGCACGGGGTCAGGTGGCTACCTCAAAGCCCGGTCGTTGTGGGACAAGGCTGAGGATGACCTGCTTGCTAAAGGGGTCGAACTAGATACATTCCACTGGCCAGACCGTTCAAGGACTTGGTTCTTCAGGGTTAGGGGAACATTGTACCCTGACACAGGGAAGTGCGTTTGGACGGACGAGCAACTAGAAATATCCGTCAAGAAGCTTCAGAAGTATATCGCTACAGCGCAGCAAGGGACGTTCGTTCCCGACAGAGAGAACGATGAGCTCACACAGGCCTTGATTCTTTCGCCAGTATTTTTTATATATTCCAAAAATATTCTCCGTGAAGTTTCAGGTCATTCTAAGAACTTTTATTTCTGCACAAAAATAACACCATGGCAATTCTGCTAAAAACAGCGTCAGTCCGGGTTAGTTCCATTCATATCATGCAAGTTAGCACTACAAAAAAAAGACACATCCGTGACATTTTGGGCCGAACGGATTTTTTTCCTGTCATATATATGACACTTCTATGACGATAATTGTGACAAAACCCGGTATCATCATAGATGTGGTGGACTCCTACTTCTATGACAAAAAATCATGACAGAAAATGGGCTTTTCGTCCTGGGCGGGCCAAAGACGCAGTTGCATGACATTCTTTGGGCCGTCCATGACAGAAAAACCATGGTAGAAGCGAGGGTGAGGAAAATTTCGGGGAGTTCCTGGTTACGGTGGGAGGTCGGGGGCCGAGCGATGCGCGTTTCTCTCGTACACGTACGCGCGTGTGTACGAGGCGTTGGCTCTAACTGAACCCGAGTGAGGTGTTGGGCTCTAACTAAACCCGAGCGATTGCACTGCAGGCTACGTGTTACTGAACCCGAGCGAGCGATCGATGGCTGTTAACTGAACCCGATCGAGCGATTCCTTCGCTACTGCTGCTAACTGAAGCCGATCGATGCTGCCTCTGGGATGAACGGTGAGCGTTGCGGGGGGGGGGGGGTTGGATGAACAATGAGCAGTGGTGTTGCCTCTGGATGAACAGGACCTCGTGGTGTGGTGGAGGGCTGGATGAACAGTAGACGGTGGAGGGGTGCCCGTGGAGGGGTGGTTGAACAGGACCTCGTGGTGTGGAGGGCTGGATGAACAGTAGACGGTGGTGGGGTTCCCGTGGAGGGGTGGTTGAACAGTAGCCGGTGGACTAGCGCGCGGTGGAGGCTGGATGAACAGGAGCCCGTGAAGGCTGGAGGAGGTCGACGGTACCCCGTGGAGGCTGGAGGAGGTCGACAGTGGAGATGAACAATATCCCGTGGAGTCCCGTTTTGCGGTACGCCACACCCCTCCCGATGAACAGGACCCCCGTTTTGACCGTATGAGGTCCGTTTCGTCTGTTTTGCGGTACGCCACACCCCTCCTGATCAACAGGACCCCCGTTTCGACCGTATGAGGTCCGTTTCGTCTGTTTTGCGGTACGCCACACCCCTCCCGATCAACAGGACCCCCGTTTCGACCGTAGAAGGTCTGTTTCCTCCATTTTGCGGTACGCCACACCCCTCCTGATCAACAGGACCCCCGTTTCGATCGTAGGAGGTCCGTTTCCTCCGTTTTGCGGTACGCCAGACCCCTCCCGAAGAACAGGATCCCGTTTCGAACATGGCCGGTCGAACACAAGGCCGTTTCCTCTGTTTTGCGGTACGCCAGGCCTCGGTTCCATCGCCTATTCCGTCCAAGCCCTCCCGATGAACACGACCACGCATTTCGTTTCGACCCAGCCCGTTGGCTCCCATGCGTTCTGTTGCCTCCCGATGAACACGACGCATTCCGTTGCCTCCCCATGAACACGACGACGACGTTGTTTCTCCATTCCGACCCAGCCATGTACACGAGCCCTGGCCGTACGTATGCGCGAGTAGGCGTTCGAGACCCTGCCCGTATGTACACATATGTGGCCGTATTTTCTTTCTTGCACCCTGGCCGCTGTACGTATGTGTACATGCTACGTGCACGCCTCTACATCCACCAGTATATATGTACGTACACGTTCGCGACCAGAATGACAACGCTACGTACGCTTCGACCAGGTGGGTCCTGACTGTCAAGCACTTCCTTGCCTGCGAAGATGTAGCTGGTGGGTCCCAGCAGTCAGGGGGGCGAATCATTTTGGTTTTTTTGCCCGGACGCACTTCCTTGCGTGCGAAGATGTAGATGGTGGGTCCCAGGAGTCAGGGGGCGAATCGTTTTTTTCCCGGACGCACTTCCTTGCGTGCGAAGATGTAGCTAGTGGGTCCCAGCAGTTAGGGGAAACATTTTTTCATGAAATACGGTGGCCCGTCTGGTGGGTCCCTGCTGTTAGGTGGAGGAATAATTATTTTGCACGTAATAAGGAGGCACTTAATTTGCTGCGGCCGTGGACCCAGCTGTCAGCCTCTCCATGTACAACCCACGTCCGATGGAAGTCGTTCCTTGACCACGTTGACCATGCCGTGCCAAGAGCACCAGGGAGGTGGACGACGGCAAGGCCTAGGAAGGGGACGACGCAGAGCCGAGGAAGACGTGGCAGTGGATGCCCACGCGTAGAGGAGTACGAGGGTTCACTAGTTCGCTGCGGTGTGAGGTTGCCGTCGCCGCAGAATAACAGGGGGTGTGGGTGAGTAGAGGGATGGCCTGGCCAGCGGTGGGAGTAGTAGGGGCGGTGAGGCCTCCGCCGCATCGCAGCCGGCCACGGGAGGTAGGAGCACGAGGCACGACCGGTGCTGGTTTGGGCGGCTGGAGCAAGAAGACCAGAGGTTGAAGAAGCACTACGGCCGTTGGATGGACATCGTACGGTCACTGGAGCTAGAATCGTGCATATTGACTAAGTTGACAAAGCCCTCCATCCCCGTCAACTTAGTAGGCCCACAAGTCAGCCTGCCACTATACTGGGTCCCAGCTAACAGGGGGAGTATTCATTTTTTTGTGCGTAATAAGGAGGCACTTCCTTGCGTGCGAAGATATAGCTGGTGGGTCCGAGCTGTCAGCGGCGGTAACGTTTTTTTCGCGAAATACAGAGGCCCTTTCGGTGGGTCCCTGATGTCAGGTGGAGGAATCATTATTTTGCGCGTAATAAGGAGGCATTTCCTTGCGTGCGGCCGTGGACCCAGCTGTCGGCCTCTCCACGTACAGTCCACTTCAGATGCATGTCGGTCGTTGACCATGTTGACCAGGCCGCGCCGAGAGCACCAGGGCGGTGGACGACGGCGAGGCCTAGGAAGGGAACGACACGGAGGCAGGGAAGACTCGGCAGTTGTTTCCCACACGGAGGGGAGTACGACTGTACGAGGGTTTACTGGTTCGTCTGCCGTCGCGGAGAATAACAGCAGGTGTGGGTGAGTAGAGGGATGGCTAGGCCAGCGATGGGAGTACGGTGGGGCGGTGAGGCCTGCGCGGCAGCAGAGCCGGCCGCGGGAGGAGGGAGCAGACAGTCCCCCCGGCGCTTGTTTGAGCAGCTGGAGCAGGAAGAGCAGAGATTGAAGAAGCACGACAGCCGTTGGATGGCCATCCAACAGTCACTGCTTGTGCGTCAACCTTTTTTTAGGAAAGCCTCAAATCTGTGGAAAACAGCATACATCCCATCTACTATTATTTCTAATAATTTACAACCCATTTGCTAATTATTAAGGTTTTTTTGGAGCCCATATTCTTTTTGTTAGCATTACAGCCCATATTGTGGTCACGGTTAAAAAATTATATGAAATTTTGCATATTTCGGTGCGGTCCGAACTGTTTTTAATCCAGAAATTACGACTCACATTCAAACTGATTTTAAAAATAAATGTATATCAATATAAAATCCAACAAATTCTCCACGCATAAAAATTAATGTAATTTAAAATCTCGAAATGAAAAAAGATATTTGAAACTAATTGCCGGTTTGATGTGTTTTAAAATGTACACCCATTTCTCATTACTGATGGGCCATTTTCTCGGCCAGCCGAATGAAAGCTCTCCTCGTCTTGAAAGATTTGCAGCCCAACAGGCCTGACAAAGCGACTTACTTGGCAAATCACAAAAAAACTGGGCTGTGGCTGTGGACCCAGCTGTCAGCCTCTCCATGTACAGTACTCTTCCGATGGAATGTCGTTGACCACGTTGACCACGCCGCGCCGAGAGCACCAAGGCGGTGGACGACGGCGAGGCCTAGGAAGGGGACGACGCGGAGCCGGGGAAGACGCGGCAGTGGATGCCCACGCGGAGAGGAGTACGAGGGTTCACTGGTTCGGCTGCGGTGTGAGGCTGCCGTCGCCGCAGGGCCTGGCTAGCGGTGGGAGTAGTAGGGGGCGATGAGGCCTCAACGGCAGCACAGCCGGCCACTGGAGGCAGGAGCAGGCGGTCTCCCCGGCGCTGGTTTGGGCGGCTGGTGCAAGAAGAGCAGCGATTGAAGAAGCAGCAGGACCGTTCGATTCAAATCCAACGGTTACTGCTGCTAGAATCGTTTGTTGACTAAGTTGACAAGCCCTGCATACGCGTCAACTTAGTAGGCCCACAGGTCAGCCTCCCAACCGGTGCGCCCCAGATGTCAGTGGGAGGAATCATTTTTTTCGCGTAATAAGGAGGCAGTTGATTGCGTGCGGCCAGGCCAGCGGAGGGAGTAGGGTGGGCCGGGGAAGCCTGCGCGGCATCACAGCGGGCCACAAGAGGAGGGAGCAGGCAGTCCCGCCGGCGCTAGTTTAGGCGGCTGGAGCAGGAAGATCAGAGATTGAAGAAGCACGTCGGCCGTTGGATGGACATCCAACAGTCACTGCTGCTAGAATCGTGTGTTCACTGACAAAGCCTTGCGTAAACAAGTCAGCCTCGAAATCTGTGGCGTGTACAGCCCATTTGCTATTATTTTTATAATTTTTACTCATTTTCTAATTCATATGGAATTTATTGCAGCCCGTTTTCCATTTTTAGAATTGCTGGCCATTTTCTGGTCAGTACCAGGGTCAAAAAATTAACTAAATATGTGGGAAATTTTGAAAATTCGCAAATTTTTGCTGGGGGACGAAATATTCTTAATCCAAAAATTAATAGCCATACTAAAACAAATTTAAAAATAAATTAGTACTATGTCATGTTAAATCCAATGAAATACGTATAAGATATCAGTGAAGAACAAAAACAAAAAAAGAAACTTATATCCCATTTGCTATAATTTTTTTGGAATTTTCAACCCCTTTTGATATTACTTTTAACAGACATTGACCATACTCTTAAGCCAGGCCGGAATGCATCCCTCCTCGTCTTGAAAGATTTGCAGCCCAGTAATTCGGAGAAAACAAATAGGCCTAGCTTGGGTATTCTTCAAAAAGAAATACTGGGCTACCTATTTTCCCAAAGAACTGGTGCATGAGCATTTAGCTTTATTTATTTATTTACTTATTTATGTTTAGGGGACCATGAGCATGTACCTGGGCCGGATTCATGTGAGAGCCTCCCTTCCAGTTAATTATGGGCTTCTCTATTGGGCCTTCATCAGTGGGCTGCATGTTATCAACAAGTGGAAAATGTGTTCCGTACGAAAAATAGTATGCGCTACGTACGGTACGGGGCACTAAAGGATCGAACCGTGCAACGACTTCCAAAACATTGTGTTTGTCGTTCTAACAACACATTTATTCAACCAACAGACGAAATATACTACTGATTGTACATTGAAAACAGCAGCAGCAGCAACCAGGGCTGGGGGTGCAACAGAAGCAGTAAGCAGGCCAGAAGAGTGAAGACGCAGCTCTCTCTTCCAAACCAAACATCAGCCATCATTACAAAAGGGCTACCAAAAAAGAACAAGTGTATGCATCAAACTAAATAAAGATCCTACTACACCAAGTGTACGCATCTAACTAACTGGCTCAGTTAGACGTTACTATTTATTAAGCTGTGGAGATTGGCTGACGGCTTGAACCAGATGGGTGCCTGACGGGGGAAACTCCAGCCAGCAGGTCGAAGTCTGATACTTGCGACCCTCTCTCCTACTTTGGGCTGCAGAGCGTGGCGGCACATATCAGGGTATGGTGCATGCAGAGACGCATGGTACGCTGTGTACACACAGTTTTGCCTGATGAACGAAACCGCGCTGCCATCATGATCCTTGCCGTCGGTTATCTCCTGGTTAATCGGATAATTCAGTCCGACAAACAGAGAGCATGTACCAAGGCTACTTACCAGCCTCCAGTCAAAAATTCCTGAAGGCCCAGAGAAGCTGGGATCCTGCTCAAAGACCTTGCAGTGACTGTGATTGTATTCCGCGAAACAACACGTCCGGTACGTGCGAACGATCATCAATCTTTCGCCGTCGTCTGATCGAGCCAGGAACCACCTGCAACTGCCATGCCGCTTTTCTTTGAAAGGTTCTGGGATTAGGAAGGGTAGGGACACCAGGCGGCCTACAACATCATATCAAGTTGGAGTCAAATAAAAAAGGGCTCTTGATTTAGTCAATCTTAAGAACAGCATGTTATGAGCATGAATATTTTTTCAGCAAATGTTGACAGTAATATAAGCAAGCCATCATGATATCATAGGAAAGTAACATACTGCTGTAACAGCCGTTTGTAGCGATGACTGGAGTAGGCCAGCAATACGTCCAGCCATAGAAGGAGTCGACAGCGTAAATGAAGCCCTTGTGTTCAATGGCATCAGAGAACCATGGAGGATGTATGATCCTGCGATGGACGTGCAGATTTATCCACTTACCGCAGTGACCTGTCAGATAGGCGAGACCGCGGTTGAAGAACACAATTAGCCTGAAGTCTTTATAATTCGCAGATCTTGTGGGCACTTGGCAGATTACAACCTTGAGCAAATCAAACTTGGTATCATGTTGGCTACTGTAAGATTCCGAGTATTCTGGGCCGCGGTGCCAAAGCAGTGCAGTGTTAATCAAAGGAAGGGGGATCAATCGCCGGGTGTAGACCTCCACGAGCATCCAGCTGCCGCGACCGTCGACGAGCACCATCCAAGACGTGTTCATGCCGACCCAGTACATACCGTTAATGTAGTTGAGGCTGACGGGGATCGGATCGCAGTCAAGGGGGTTGATGCTCGCCACCCTACGATCGTTATGCTGCGTGACACGCCGTTTCTGAAGATCAGGCGGCATCAGCAAGCAAGGAGCTGGCTTAAAAAGCTCCGGCCTGAGGGCTTTGAGTAAACGGTACAGCCCCGACGAGCACGCGGCGAGCGGCATGGTACTGAGATTGTCCACACGCGAAACAATGAGCTTGATTACCTCTGTGGGGAGCGAATTCCAGCCACTCTTTCGGCGGACGCTGCTCGGTTCTGCCATTGTTAGTGCTTGGGTTTCGGACGAGGGGGGGAGGCGCCTTAGCGGGGATGGAAGATTGGACGAGATTATGTGCGGACAAAGATGGAGAAGCGAATATGTGCTGCGGGAAGTGGACAGGTGATGATGACTACAGCATGCCGCTTGACTTACGAGACACATACCAGCAGCGTAGGGTCATGTCGATGCCAGACAACTTGCTTGAGTGATCACAGTACTGGTACTCCCTACAGTGCTATGCCCTAACTTGCTTGAGTAGAGTAGTAGAGTAGGACTCTGCTCTACTACTAGCACCGGAGGAGTAGTATATTCTAATCTAAAATAGTTACAAACTTCAATGCCCGAGCATGGAACGACTACGAACCGTGCTCAAAGACCGTGTCTACGTGGTGTTTGGACATGGGCGACAACCTCAACGCCAACGGTGCCGCTCCCGTTGCACCGTATGTGTTTCTGTCCTTCCTGTTCAAATCCAAGGAGGTTCACCTGGACATACGCATTATCAAGTTAAATGTTGATCATTAGTCTTCGCTCAATGTAATCCGCTGTCTAAGCATGTGGAGACTTCCATGCAGGATCTTGCTCTATTGGAGTATCGCGCATGAATAAAAGTGTATCCGTTTATATGGTTTAGTCTAGAATCTTCCATGTATCAATTTTTACTACAGTACTGGTGAAAGACTTACGATGAACCATTTCTTACATCTCCTCTGCCCGCTTGCAAGTCATCCTGATTTAATCCCTCCGTCTAGGTGTATAAGGGCATGGTTAATATTACTTAATAGTATAGCCAACTGTTGACTATAAGAAAGTGCCATGTCATCTGTAGCCAACATGTATAACAATCGATACTCAAAAACTAATTCTTAAAGATCATTTCTTGCAAAGCACAATAAGTGTTATTTCTTCACAAGTTTTGGATGCAGGTTGAACAGTTGAACGCTTTTGTTTGCAAAAGATACCTTTTTATCTATTTCACCCGGATGTTTGTGAGCTCTAGAGATGAAATAATATCCGAAGAAACCTATCGATACCCGTTACACATGAGATGACCCCCACATCCTTTGTCAAAATAAACAACTCCCCGATCAATGCATTTCACTCTTCGGTGCAACGCACGGGCACCTTACTACTCCCTCCAGTCCTTTTTAGTCTGCATTTAAGAAAAATTCATTTTTCTCGCAATGCTCTGCGTATTAGTGTGTTGGGGCTGTTCTTTCCAACTTTACCCCTCCTTTATGTTCGCTCGCACGCATGCCTGTAGTTAATCCCATCTCTCTCTCCCATGCATGTCCTTCGCGCCTTCCCAAGGCAGCCAGCCGCCTACCTCTTACTCTCCTCCCCAGTCCCCACTGGTCCCATCTCACCTTCCCATTCTCCCATCTCTGCTACATCCCGTACATCTCCATGAATGAAATGCACCCATCATGGTTGTGGTAGGATAGCCAACCCTAGTGAGACAATGGATGAAATCTTGCTTGATGTGGACGACATCGAGCTCGCGTACCGAAGCGTGCTCCCGCTCGTGGACGACGACTCACTTGTGGAAGACGGGGCGCTAACTGATGACAATGTGTTGCAGCTAGGCGATGTGTTCCAGGTGTGCGGCGTGCCCACGGACGGCGACGCACTCGTGCAAGGTGGCGCGCTCACAGACTGCAGCATGCACCTGGATGACGGTGGCGTCCACGTGCTTAAGCACGTCATACGGTGCTAGTCAAGCTGCTAATCTATGGCGGGCTGTTCAGTTTAGGAGGGAGTTGAAAATTTTGGCAGAAAGATTTCATCTGCCAAAATCAAACGAATTGTTTTGGCTCCAATTCCACCAGTATCAAGTGACGATGCTGTTCTTCTTGCCTCGGCATTCTTCATGCTCAAACGCCATGCAATGGGTGAGAGATTGGCGCGGATGCTGAGAAGATTTTGCACAGAGAGAGAGAGAGAGAGACGCATGCGCCTGCATGCAGAGATTGAGTGGAGAGAGAGAAAGCCCGCATGCATGCAGAGAGGTGGACAAAGGAGAATGTGGGCGCGAGAATACAGGGTGTCGAGCCAATCGTTGGATGCGCACAATAACTACCCAGCGTCCCTTCTGTAGCAAACCAGGGGCAAAACAGTCCGATTTTTGCTGCTCTGTCCTCTCCTTGGTATGCGGGCTGAGCATAGAACGCAAAGAAAAAAGGACCGGAGGGAGTACATAGATTAGTACGACCAAAAATTGAACTAACATTATATATAGTATGATAAATGCTGATGCATGTCACCTAAAATTATATCATTCAAAACTATGTTCAAATACGAATCCAACGATATAGTTTTTGTTGACATGCACTAACATTTTGTCAGTTAAATCTTCAGTCAAATTCAATGGGGGAGTAATAAACCACGACCGATGTAGTACAAGTGTAGAGGGCGGCGCTGCACGGGAGTCTCACCTCTCACCCCGCTCGTGGCGCGGCAGTAAAGCCGTCATATCACAAAACCCAACCACTCCCAGTAATAAGTGGCCTGGTAAAATAAACGGACAAGCAACCATCACATCCCTCCGTCTTTTTTGCATTTCATCTCTCTGCATTTACTTTCTCCGGTTCATCTCGCACACTCGATCCCTAGCTACTACTCCTAGGGCCAGTTCTTTTGGCGGCTTCCCCAGCTTTTCCCACAAGGCGCCTCACTCATTTATTTGGGCTTCTAAACTACTACTCTGTCCTGGTTTATTCCTCACCATTGTAATTTGTGCTAAATTTTGACCAAAGATTTAACTGGTTTATTCCTCACCATATTAATCCCTCCGTCTAGGTGTGTAAGTCATCTTACGAAAACCAAATAATCACAAGCTTGACTAGTGTTGTTTTTCTACTTTTACAAAAACTGCATCGTAATGTTAAAACGTGCATTTGCACGTAGATAAGTAATAGTAGTACTCCCTCCGTCTAGGTGTATAAGTCTTCCCTCCTTCTTGGTCACGGTGCACAACCAAAGATGACTTATTGACCTGGACGGAGGGAGTAGCATAGTCTGCAAGCATATATCGAGAGAGACGTGTAGTGCGATAGTATATAGTAAAGTTTGTGCTATATGCACGTACTTGCAAAATGCGTACGAATACACAAGGTTTCCAAACTTTCCCTTTTACATACTTAATTAAGGACGCTAAAAATTCCTGAACGTTCGGGATTTATCATTTGCGTCCCAAAACTAATGAGATCGCCTTACGAAACAAAAATTATACTCCTCCTAAAAGCCACGGCGCTCGCAGGAGCGCTTGCGGCGCGCCATGAGTGCCCTGGTGCGCGGCCGTTTCCCAGCGCGCCGACACAACGCCTCTTCCTCAGCCTCACAACTTGTGAGGTTCTGATTGGTGGCTTGCCGGCAGGCGAGCGCGATCTCACCGGTGTGGTGATCCGGCGCCAACAGGTACTCCTCCTCGCTGGAAGCGTGCACCCGATCCACGTACCGCCAAGCGTAGATGAGGCGCTTGGGCCTGACTGCACTCAGGGCGTCGGCACGGGCGTCCTCCACCACCCTCACGGCCCTCGCACGAGCCTTCTGCCAAAGAGCCAATCGCCTGACTCTCTCAGACGCGACATAGGCCTCCCAGGCAGCTTGTTTTGCGGTGCGCTTCTCTTCCTCGACCTTCTTCTCCGCCTCTATTTTGGCGCGCTCTGCTGGAGGCAAAGCCTCCCACAAGGCGACATCCATTTATTTCCAAAGCTCCTCAAGGCTGGGAGGGCTCGGCGGGCGGCGCAGCGTTCTCCTCGTAGCGGGGAACCGACGCGTCCTCCGACGCACGTGCTGGCGAGATTGGGAACACCGACGCGTCCACCTCGACGCGTCGCGGCGAGGAGCGGGACGCCAACGCGTCCTCCTCGACTAGTGGCGGCGAGGAACGGAACGGCGACGCGTCACGTCGCGGCGATGAGCGGAACACCGACGCGTCCTCCTCGACTAGTGGCGGCAAGGAACGGAACGGTGATGCGTCGCGTAGCGGCGAGGAGCGGAACACCGACGCGTCCTCCTCGACTAGTGGCGGTAAGGAACGGAACGACGACGCGTGACCGTCCGCGTGGTGCAGCGAGGGGCTCCTAGGGCTTGGCAGGAGCGATGCCATGGTGGTTGACGTGAGAGGGAGGGGGAGGAGATAGCGATGAATGTGAACGTGAGGGGGAGGAGATAGTGATGTCGTGGGAGGCGCAGTATTTATAGCGAGCAATGGCACACCTACGTAAGATATGGACTGAGCTGCACTGACTTAACTGCAGGTCCAGTTGCGTCACTGACATGTGGGCCAGACCCCTGTTGGGCCCATATGTCAGTGACCCAATGCACCTACAGTTAAGTAACAGCTACGTGGGCATATTTGTTGGAGTAAATTACGGGGGAGCGAAGGGGTGGAAATATTGCTGGTCACAACGGATTGGACGAGCGTGGGGGGAGGAGAGTCATGCATGCAGATTTTTTCACATGGGGTGGAGTGGTGGGACCGCCGGAGGGAGAAGGAGAGTTTGGCAGGCATATTGTTTCCACACATGGAGAGGAAAAGATTTGGAGACGAACGGGCTTCCTGCAGGTATGGGGAACGGTGCATAATAAGTCATCTTGCATGTCGGGCTAGGTATAGTCTCAAGTCATTAAAAACATACACGCCCCACACATGTTCATATTTCAAGGTGCACTAAATTATTGCATGCGATGATTAAGGCTGGCCATAATGGTGGTATCTTAGCTGGTATCATGCACACGGGAATAGCAAACATGCTGATGTGGCAAAGAATTAAAGAAGAGAGGGGGGTTAGAGTAACTAGTGTTCATGCATGCATCTCGTTTTCCATTCACATTTTACAAGTAAAATTCGTGGACAAACTTTGACCCAAAGTACGATGGGGACTAGTAAACCAGAATGGAGGTAGTAGTTTTTTAATCAAAGAAGGGTTTCCCCTTCCGATTTTCATTACTGAAAACCAGCATCTAAATCTAAACCATAGTATTTGCCCTAGAACTACCAGGTTCAACATCTCGCAACATAAACCCATACAACCTCCATCGCAAAAAAAACCATACAACCATACGCCAAGGAGGTACGTAGTACTATGAATTCCATTTTCGCTCCATACCAATCGTTCTAAAAACTACTTACTACTTATAACGTGCCATTGAAAATCAGAACTCTTAACCCCGCTAAAAAATGATATTTTAAACGTGGCTACTCGATCTGTGGCAACTGGCGAGCCACCGCGCTCCAAGTCATTCACCTATGGTCCCGACCATCAACTCCTACGGATCAAATTATCATGCGAGCTGACTATTCCTACAAAGGTGCTCCACCACGTACCCGGTACCCGCGAATGCAGCAATCGTGCACCTAGGGTTTTAGGGTTTATTTGTTAACGTCGCCTTTACGTAACACTCATGTGTGCGAGACAGCGAGAGGCCGACTACGTGCGTGCGCCTCTTCTCTTCGTATATGTACTCCACCATTTGTCTGGTGTCCAAAAAATTATAATAACTACTAGCAATGTGCCAATGCGTTGCCACACGATCAAAGTAGATTAATACATATTCACCGATTTGATAGAAAAAAGTCTAATTTTGAAATACGTATATCACTAAAAATATGTTATGTTTCACTCAAAATATATTCCTTTGGCGGTTTTGATGAGATAAGGGAGGAATGTTGTTGGTTTCAAGATTCGAGAAGTGGTATATGTCTAATTTCTACTCTTACTAGCAAGATGCCCGTGCGTTGCACGGAACATCAAGATCTTGTGGGAGAAAAGGATGAACGAGGGAAGGCCTTATCTGCAAATGTGGTGAAGAGTGCGGGTAAATTGCCATATTTTCCTTCCTATCCGTCAGATATAAATCGGACGACCTACATTGCAGGATGGCAGGCCCACCATCATCACCAACTCTATTTTTTATCCCTACTCTTATAAAAAGCATTGTCGGTGATGATCGTGTGCCTGCCATCCTGCAATATAGGCCGTCCGATCTATATCTGACGGATAGGAAGGAAACTATGGCAATTTTGCAAAAAGATACCCACACCCCTCTCCACATTTGCAAATAAGGCCTTCCCTCGTTCATCCTTTTCCCCCACAAGATAAACTACTCATACAAATGCATCTTGATGTTCCGTGCAACGCATGGGCATCTTGCTAGTTGTTGCAAAAAGCCCATGTGTGTGTGAGAGAGAGGGAGAGTGGAGGAGGACGGAGTGCATGTGTGACAAAGACACAAGGAGTGTGTGTGCGATAGGTATCAGCTTAAAATGAGGCGATAGTGTGTGTGTGCACGATCGAGAGGGCGTGTCTCAAGAAGGGAAGAAAAATCTACATAGATACAAGGAGCGGGAGAGAGACATGTATGCGATGGTGGAAGCACGAGTGTGCGGGTGTATAAACCTATCTAGAGGCTAGCTAGTCGATAAATGTTTGTGAGAGAAATACGAGTCGGGGTGCGAAAGCGAGAGTTTTGTGTGTGAGAGAGAGAGACGGTAGTCGGGAAGGGGAGTGGAAGCAGGAGTTGTGTGTGTGTCTGTGAGAGAGAGAGAGGAGACGGTAGTCGGGGTTGTCTGATCGGTAAACAAATGAATAATGTCAGTCTGGGATGGAGACGAAAAGGAGACCGCAACAAATGTTGTGTCTACAGGAGAGAGAGAGAGAGTAATTTTAGTGGTATGAGTCATATGTAGAGACATATAGGGTGTGTGAGAGAATCCCATAGAGAGAAAGACAAAGTGAAAGACGAGTGGAGACTGTGTGTGTGGCGGTGAAAAAGAAAGCTTAGGTACCGAGTGATACCAGAGAACAGTAGAGACGTGAGAGATAATGAAAACCGTGTAATGTATAATGATAGGGAGAGTGTGACACTTCTCAAGGGAGACGTCGAGAGACCATGTTTGCGAGGATAGGAGAAACATGAAGTGAGCGTGCGGGTGAGCTGGAGAAAAGAGAGTGATAGCTACCTGAAGGAGCATGCATGCGAGAGAGATGGGCGTGAAAGGAGTGAACAAAAAAGGGATTCAAATATTTGAATTCGAGATGATGATACATGTAATCCATACTCGAACCAAAATTGATCTATCAAACATGCATACTCATATGAATTCACGCACATCTATGTTATTTAATATGTAGATATTACTGATCCATACATTTTAGTAGAACATAATTTGGTTAAAAAATTTCGAATTCAACCTTAAGATTTCGAGATCGTTGTATTTGTAAATCATATTATACATATAAAGGAGCAGAATTCTTTGTTGTGCTTTTGAAAGTATATATAAAAAATGATGTATATAGAATGTAATTCCAATTGAAAATGGATCCCGCCCGAAAAAAATAGAATACAAACGGGATTCGAATTGAGTTGGCACGGTAAACGTGCACTCTGCAAAATTTGAACGAAGCGGGGAAAGTCGCAGTAACCGCCCGAAACCAAAATCTGCGAGATGGAAATCACTACTGCCTATCCCTGCCACGCAAAGCCTATCTGCTGGATTTCTATAGGTTTCGATAGGGGTAGGTTTGTAATTTCACCCAAACGTGACGTAACCGCCTCTCACCCGGATTCATACACGGTGGGCGCCAAAACACAGTGTGTCCTCGGCCGAAATCGACTCCCTCCCCGATTCATATTCATACACGGTGGGCGCCAAAAACAAACTCTCGTCGGCAAATATTCGGTGTATGCGAGATTACCGTCCTATCCCCAACCGACTAATGTTGTTGTGATGTAGTAGAAATTTGAAACGGGGGCTAAGTTTGTAAATTTCCTCGCATTTGAGACAAGCGCGCCCTGAATACATGGTTCCCCCTTCCTCTCTACCTCCCTTTTCCCCATTCGTACTCCGTGGGCGCCAAAACACCCTCTCCACCCCACCCTCCTCCGTCTGCCGCCGTCCGCCACCCCATCCACCGCCGTCCTCCTCCACCATGCCGGAGCTGATACCCCGACGCCGCCGTCCATTACAAGAGATCGACCTCTCTCATCCACGGCTTCGGACCGGGATCCTTGCATCCCGTCCTCTCGCTTCATCCCCGCCGTCGTCCACCTTGCCGGCGCCGCTCCTACGACCGTCTCGTCCACCGCGCCCCGCCGCCACCGTCTACCCTCCTAGATCTGCTTCCACGCCGCCGACAGCCATCGCTACCGCAGCACCATCAAATTCTCAGCAGATGCGTACACGGCGCCGCACCAGAGGCGGTACTCTTTCGTATCTGCTCAACTTATTTATCGCAGCAAGAAAATAGATCGCCACTGCTTTACTCTGATTTCTTGTCTTGGTTGCGAAGTTGCCTTTGTCCGGTTTGCACCTTCAGATCCGCCATGGCACGCTCAACACTATACTCCCAATGCTTATGGTTTTCCCCTTTTATATTCCACACTAGTTAAATCACAGTAGACTAAATTTCAAAATTGGGTCAGTCGATTTTTCAGAGCTCGCCGGAGTTCGCCGGTGCGATCGAAGGGGCTCGGGTGGTTGTGGGGCCTCGCCGAACGAAGAAAACTCGACGCGGGTGGGGGTTGGGGCGGGGGTGGGGGTGGCGGAGGAACACAGGCGGTGGGGGCCGGTGGTCCGGCCGGCGGCCCGTGCGGTGTTCTGTATGGGAAGAATCAGAGACGAGGAAGAAGAAGGGTTAGGAGACGTAGGATCTTCATCCAACCGCCTGAAATGGTCGAGAGACAGCTGGGAGTTGCATTCTTAATGCGCTCTGGTTCATCATGTGTGGGCACTGCGCAACCAACATTTTATTATCCAAAATCTGCTTGCTCTTCTTTACCATGTTCCTCTTCCGTTCTTCTTTAATATGTACTCTCTCCGTTCCTAAATACAAGTCTTTGTATAGATTCCACCATGGACTACATATGGAGCAAAATGAGTGAATCTACACTCTAAAATGTATCTGGATACATCTGTATGTGATCCATAGTGGAAATCTCTACCAAGACTTATATTTCGGAACGGAGGGAGTATGATAGTAGTACAGTATGTTCCTTGTACTGAAGATGAGCAGGGACATTTGCAGTGTAGAGGTCTATACGGTCGGTTGTGATGGACACTTTGAGCCTCTTTGATTCGTAGGATCTTGTAAACATAGGAATAGGATTTGTAGTGGCCTGCCCACTTGAATCCTATAAGAATAGCAAGGAAATGCGGGGAGCTGTGTCGCCTTTGAGAGTTACACTGATATTAACAGTACCGCACCTTCACTTGAAGAGAGCTGGTATCCGAAGCCTTTCTAGCCGTACCGGCAATACTAGCACATATATTCCAGCAAGTTCCACTTTGCTGATTTTACTCTGATGCTTAAGGTTTTCCCGTTATATCTACACTATGATCTGTGTAGCTGCTTTGTGTCGCACTAGCAGCAGTCCACTCTTGAAGCTAAACACTGCAATGACTTACAAAATTGGCACCAAGGCATTGAGTGCCATTCTGGATGCAATGAAACTCATACGCTCCCCACCTGTTGATTCTTGTTCAGAATATGATCCTAATGACTATTCTAACCTCGAGGAGTCAAAGGCAGATGGCCTGTCCTGTTCACCCATCAAGGTGCCTGTTCTAATTTGGCAATGTTTTATTGATTGCGGGTATCTTGCATATGTTGTCTTGCATTTCTTCTACTTTGTTGCACCGCCATCTGCTTAGTTTACTCATCATATATGTCGAGATGCCATGCCCATCCATTATCAATACATATTCCATCTGTCATCATACCATGTTTTTCCACTCAAATGTTGTTCTTGTGCATCAGACATCAAAAAGGAAGAGGGTGATTGCCGAACCTGAAGGAGCACCAGCAAAGTCCTTGAAAAACGTGGTGGTGCCGGAGAAATCAGACACACCCCACTTATATTGGTTGTACAACCAGTGACACAAAACGTAGGACCGACTCCAGCAGACTGTACCCATACTTCACTGGCCACACCACTAGCCCCACCACACAGGACCTGCACTCCAGCAAAAGGTATACCGATTTCATTTGCCATAGCACCAGCTGTACCACAGAAAAATCCCACTCCAGCAAAAAGTACAGCAAGTCCACCGGCCGAAGACCTATCCCAACTGCAGAGACGGCCAATTCCTGCAGATTGGAACCCCATTCCATTTATTCCAGTTTAAAATTGCATTTTACCCCTCGTTGGTTCTACCCACGGGTTTTGCCCTTACTTTTCAGCTTGCTCAGTTTTGCCCTTATTGTTTCCATCGAGGTCCCTCGAATGCCCTTTGACCGTTTGACCAAAACTTTGAAAATTCATAACTAATTCACATGAACTCAGAAAAATGCAAATAAGATATTAAAATGTTCAGATAAACATTACCTTTATGGGCATATCATTTGCATTCAGGACAAAAGCATCATTTAAACTACCCAAGGTAATTAATGTTATTAACATTATTAAAAATAAATAGGTAAAAACAATATTGTTTCCATGAATAAAAATTATATACAAATGTAGGTGATGTTTTCTGAACATCCTGATACCTTATTTGCATTTTCCTGAGTTCGTATCAACTTGTTATGAAGTTTCCAAATAATGGTCAAAGTCGTTAGAACATTCATAACAAGTTGATACAAACTCTGAAAAATGCAAATAAGTTATCAAGATGTTCAGAAAACATCTTTTCAATGTTGTTAGGGACTACGTGCATATATTCCCATCATGGGAAGATTATTGTGAAGACAAACACCATTTTCACATCTTCCTGTCCAACTTACGTGTAAGTGCTATTATTCATGGTTATTATTTTCCTGTTTTCTGCTGATTGAACACATCAATGATTTACATTACATTGTTGTAACTAGGCGAGGGTCAATCTGGATAGTCATGACGAGCAAAGCTTGCTTGTGCTTTTCAAGGAAGCATTGCAGCAGTATCGGTGTTACCTGAGGAAATCACACTTTGATGGCAAGTCTATAAACGAATTTCTGGTGAAGTCTCCTGTGCTAAATTTAGAAGACATTGAATGGAAAAACCTTGTTATGCACTGGTCTCGTTCCCAGGATGAGGTACTGTCTATGAAATCACATGACAATTTGAACTTCTACTTTTCCGCATGTGCCTTACGGATCTTTTTTGCAGGAAATCTGCTCGAAGAAGAATTCCGGTTTGACAAGAACGACAGGATATCGCAAATATGCTGCCCGCTGCTTTGCTCTTGTTAGTACCTGTTGTCCTGTATCACTGTACTTGCATACATACCTGGTTCATTATGTGACAGCAGTATGCATGATAGCTTGCTTATCAATTGTTCGCTCCAAATTATCTGATCTGTATGAATGGTTACATTAGTGTAGAATATATCCAATGCCAATGTTTTTTAGCTCTGCATTGTTCTTGTAAGTACATGTTGTCCTTTATCAGTGTACTTATAATGACAGGTAGTTGTTCATGTACCATCACTCTGCAGCTTATTTTCCTTTGCCCTCCATTTTCTACACATCAGATCTATATTTACTCTTACCATAAGGTTGGTACTGAAGAAGTTTAGCTGTGCATTGCTCTTGGCTGTACCTTTTGCCTGTATCGCTGCACTTACATTTATAGCTACTTGGTTATGTAGCATCACTCTTCATCTTATCTTAAATATTCTCCATTTTTTCGTATATTATCACATCTATATTTACTCTTAACAAAATGTAGAATAAAGGCAATGCTTTTGAAGAAGATTCTGTGGTAAACTTCTTGAATTGCCCCCCCCATCAGCATGGACAAGGCCTTTATAGAGCCTGTCTTCACCAATAATGTAAGTTTGTCCATCTCAAGCCTTCAAACTTTGTTGTATATATTTGGTTAGGCATGACTGCAACAGCTGTTTATTTTTGGTGTTTGCATCAAATTGCTTGTTTAAAGTTTATTATGTAGTTCATAAACAAAAGTTTGTCCTTTCTCAATTTAAGTTTTCAGTTGTACAACCAAGTTCCTTCTTCATACCATGTAAATTAAACTATACAGAGCAAGTGATCTTCTTTTGCACTGCATGTATGCTTCTGTTCTTCATCCGTAATCCAGTGGTGTGGTGAACCTACCCACTACAGCACAATGTCATATTCTGCAATGTCTTAACTATGAACAATGTCATATCATTCTACTATTATTTAAACCGTCTCTTTATTTGCCAATCTGAAATGGTATAAATTGACAGCACACTAACCATTGATACTTATGAGTTCTTGATCTGTAATCCAGTGGTGTCGTGAAGCTGTCAACTCCTTCACAATGCCATTTCCTGCCATGTCTTGACCTGAACAATACCATATAGTGTTAATGCAATTTTAAACTATGTCACTTTATTCGTCAGTAGGAAATGTGATGAATTGTCAGCACTGATACTTTTATGTGCAAAACCTGTCATCTGTCTGCTTGTTTATCTTTCAGAGTGAGGAAGATATAAGTGTTGAACAAGCGCAGTCTCATCATCTTGCTCAGCTGCTTGCGCTGCAGCTCCCCAGCAGGGCTAACCTTTCTTGAACTCTATTGAAGTGCTGTCGGTTTTGTATATTATTTTGTCGGCATGTTTATTTGCACTGGTGGCGATCTTTGATGCCCAGTGTATGTAATCTGCTGTCTGCTTGTGCTTTATTATCATAGTGGCGAACTTTGATGCCCAGTGGATGTAATATGCCGTAATTTCTTTATTGTATAGTCTAGGTTTTTTCTTATTCACGATGCTGCAGTTATTTTACTGTATATATATCCTGTCTTCGCAGTAAACCGGCCAAACCGTAAAATTACGGTACATAATCGGGCCGTCATGCAATCACGATGTAGGTTGGGCCTGAAACGTGCCGAACAGCTCACGGGCCGGCAGCAGCCCGAAATGAACCCCGGCCCATGATTGTGCGAATCAAATCACGGGCTTTTAACAGGCCAAAATTGTCTCGGTCCTTGTTTGGCCCAATCAGATATCGGCTGCGAGCAGGCCGGATGCAAACCGGGCCGTAGTTAGGCCCAACTATATGACGGGCTTTTAACAGGCCGAAATTAATATAGGGCCGAAATGTTAAACGGGCCCTTAACAGGCCAAAACTAATATCAGGCCGAATTACTAAGTGGGCCTTTAGCAAGTGGGCCCAAAAGCATAGTGTCCAGTTGACGGGCCGAATCTGATATGGGCCATAATTGAGCCCAAAGCCTCTTAAAGGGTCGGACCTGATCTGGGCCGTAATTTGGCCCAGAACGTGGTAGGCTTTTAACGGGCCGGATCTCATATGGGCCACTATTAGGCCCGGAGCGTGGCAGGCCATTAATGGACCGGATCAAATATGGGCCGGCATTTGGCCCAAAACATGGCAGCCAGTTAATGGGCCGGCCTACTAGGGTCCTCAAAATCTTGTGGGCCTACAGCTGGGCCGGCCCATTAATGTCGGCGAAATCTCGTGGGCCTTTAGCTGGGCCGGCCCATTATGATCCGCAAGAATCTTGTGGGCCTTTACCTGGGCCGGCCCATTATGGCACACAAAAATCTTGTGGGCCTTTACCTGGGCCGGCCCATTATGGCCCGCAAAATCTTGTGGGCCTTTAGCTGGGCCAGCCCATTATGGTCCGCAAAATCTCGTGGGCCTTTAGCTGGGCCGGCCCATTATGGTCCGCAAAATCTTGTGGGCCTTCAGTTGGGCCGGCCCATTTAAACTTGATGGGCCGGTCCATGTGTCAACATATCATAGGACGTCTCGCCCATTGGATGAGTGACACCTGTGCCAACGCGGACCTGACACGTGTCTCCTCCAGCCAATGATGATTTTACACGTGGAAAATCCCATTGGTCGGGGCTGTTAACGGGTTATCGGATCCAAACCCCGACCTGATAGCTTAACAACGTTCCGTTACGGTGGATGCCACGTGTCGGTCACCCTTGATGAAAGCACTTCTGTGACGCGTGATTTATCTTCATGGAAGTGGACACTTTTGTGAAGATAATTTTGGTAATGTCATGGAACACTTCTACGACAGCACATGTATGACTATCTTGATTCTGTCATAAATTTGTCATGGATGTACATGCATGACAAAAAATGCGACCTACTGTGACAAAAACGTATCATCACGGAAGTGTATTTTTTTGTAGTGTAGAGTCCAAAACAAGGGCAAAAGTGTTTAGAAATGTAGATACGTTGGATACGTATCAACTCCCCCAAGCTTAAACCTTTGCTTGTCCTCAAGCAGTTCAGTTGACAAACTGAAAGTGATAAAGAAAAAACTTTTACAAAATTGGTTTGCTCTTGTTCTTGTAAATATGTAAAGCCAGCATTCAAGTTTTCAGCAAAGATTTTGAACTAAGCAGATTCACAATAACATTTAGGTCTCATGTTTACTCATATCAATGGTATAATCAACTAGCGAGCAATAATAATAAATCTCGGATGACAACACTTTCTCAAAATAATCATAATATGATATAATAATATGGTATCTCGCTAGCCCTTTCTGAGACCGCAAAACATAATGAAGAGCACCTCTAAAGATCAAGGACTGACTGGAAATTGTAATTCATGGTAAAAGAGATCCAGTCACAGTCACACTCAATGTAAACTAATAGTAATGCATACGAATGACAACAGTGCTCTCCAACTGGTGCTTTTCAATAAGAAGATGATGGATCAACATAAAAGTAAATAGATAGGCCCTTCACAGAGGGAAGCAGGGATTTGTAGAGGTGCCAGAGCTCGATTTTGAAATAGATATGAATAATATTTTGAGTGGTATACTTTCATTGTCAACATAACAACCGAGAGATCTTGATATCTTCCATACTACACACATTATAGGCGGTTCCCAAACAGAATGGTAAAGTTTATACTCCCCCTACCACCAACAAACATCAATCCATGGCTTGTCCGAAACAACGGGTGCCTCCAACTAACAACAATCCCGGGGGAGTTTTTTTTGCAATTATTTTGATTTGATTTGAGCATGGGACTGGGCATCCCGGTTACCAGCCATTTTCTCGTGAGTGAGGAGCGGAGTCCACTCCTCTTGAGAATAACCCACCAAGCATGGAAGATATAGACAGCCCTAGTTGATACGTAAGGTATTCGAGCATACAAAACAGAATTTCATTTGAAGGTTTAGAGTTTGGCACATACAAATTTACTTGGAACGGCAGGTAGATACCGCATATAGGAAGGTACGATGGACTCATTGAAGGAAATATGCCCTAGAGGCTATAATAAAGCTGTTATTTATATTTCCTTATATCATGATAAATGTTTATTATTCAGGCTAGAATTGTATTAACCGGAAACTTAGTACATGTGTGAATACATAGACAAACAGAATGTCACTAGTATGCCTCTACTTGACTAGCTCATTGAATCAATGATGGTTATGTTTCCTAACCATAGACATGAGTTGTCATTTGATTCACGAGATCACATCATTAGAGAATGATGTGATTCACTTGACCAACCGTTAGTTTAGCATGATGATCGTTTAGTTTGTTGCTATTGCTTTCTCCATAACTTATACATGTTCCTATGACTATGAGATGATGCAACTCCCGAATGTTGGAAGAATACTTTGTGTGCTACCAAAGTCATAACGTAACCAGGTGATTATAAAGGTGCTCTACAAGTGTCTCCGATGGTGTTTGTTGAGTTGGCATAGATCGAGATTAGGATTTGTCACTCCGATTGTCGAAGAGGTATCTCTGGGCCCTCTCGGTAATGCACATCACTATAAGCCTTGCAAGCAATGTGACTAATGAGTTAGTTACGGGATGTTGCATTACGGAACGAGTAAAGTGACTTGTTGGTAACGAGATTGAACTAGGTATGATGATACCGACAATCGAATCTCAGGAAAGTGACATACCGATGACAAAGGGAACAACGTATGTTGTTATGCGGTTTGACTGATAAAGATCTTCATAGAATATGTAGGTGCCAATATGAGCATCCAGGTTCCGCTATTGGTTATTGACCGGAGATGTGTCTCGGTCATGTCTACATAGTTCTCAAACCCATAGAGCCCGCACGCTTAACGTTCTGTGACGATCAGTAATATGAACTTATGTGTTTTGATGTACCGAAGGTAGTTCGGAGTCCCGGATATGATCACAGATATGGCGAGGAGTCTCGAAATGGTCGATACATAAAGATTGATATATTGGAAGCCAATATTTGGACATCGAAATAGTTCCGGGTGAAATGGGATTTTGCCGGAGTGCCGGGGGGGTTACCGAAAACCCCGGGGGTTAATGCGCCTTGTTGGGCCCTAGTGGAGAGAGAGAGTGGGGCCGGCCAGGGCAGGCCACACACCCCCTTCCCTTGAGTCCGAATAGGACCAAGAAGGGGGGGGCGGCGCCCCCCTTGCCTTTCCCCTCTCCCACTCCTTCCTTCCCCCTCCTACTGGTACTAGGAAAGGGGAGTCCTACTCCCACTAGGAGGAGGACTCCTCCTCTTGGCGCGCCCTACGCGGCAGGGGGCACCCCAAGACACACAAGTTGATCAGTTGATCTTTTAGCCGTGTGCGGCGCCCCCTCCACCATAATCCACCTCGGTCATATCGTAGCAGTGCTTAGGCGAAGCCCTGCGTCGGTAGCATCATCATCGTCGTCATCACACCGTCGTGCTGACGGAACTACCCCTCGAAGCTCTTCTGGATTGGAATTCGTGGGACATCACTGAGCTGAACGTGTGCTGAACTCGGAGGTGCTGTACGTTCGGTACTTGGATCGGTCAGATCGTGAAGACGTATGACTACATCAACCGCGTTCTCATAACACTTTCACTTACGTTCTACGAGGGTACATGGGCGACACTCTCCCCTCTCGTTGCTATGCATCACCATGATCTTGCGTGTGCGTAGGAATTTTTTTGAAATTACTGCGTTCCCCAACAGTGGCATCCGAGCCAGGTCTATACGTAGATGTTATATGCACGAGTAGAACACAAAGGAGTTGTGGGCATGGGTATATACATATTGCTTGCCATCACTAGTTGATTCTTCATTCAGCGGTATTGCTGGATGAAGCTACTCAGACCGACATTACGCGTACGCTTACGCGAGACTGGTTCTACCGACGTGTTTCGCACAGAGGTGGCTGGTGGGTGTCAGTTTCTCCACCTTTAGTTGAATCAGATTCAATGAACAGGGTTCTTTCTGAAGATCAAAAAGCAATCACTATACCGTGTTGTGGTTTTTGATGTGTAGGTAAGAATGGTTCTTCCTCAGCCCGTAGCAGCCACATAAAACTTGCAACAACAAAGTAGAGGGTGTCTAACTTGTTTTTGCAGGGCATGTTGTGATGTGATATGGTCAAGACGTGATGAGATATAAATTGCTGTATGAGATGATCATGTTTTGTTAAAGTTATCGGCAACTGACAGGAGCCTTATGGTTGTCTCTTTATTGCATAAGATGCAAGCGCCATATAATTGCCTTACTTTATCGCTATGCGATAGCAATAGTTGCAAAAACAATAGATGGCAAGACGACCATGTGATGACACGTTGATAAAGATCAAGATGATGGAGATGATGGTGTCAAGTGATACGTCTCCAACGTATCTATAATTTTTGATTGTTCCATGCTATTATATTATCTGTTTTGGATGTTAATGGGCTTTATTTTACACTTTTATATTATTTTTGGGACTAACCTATTAACCCAAGGCCTAGTGCAAATTGGTGTTTTTTTGCCTATTTCGGTGTTTCACAGAAAAAGAATATCAAACGGAGTCCAAACGAAATGAAACCTTTGGGAGCGTGATTTTTGGAACAAACGTGATCCAGAGGACTTGGAGTAGACGTCAAGCAACCTACGAGGAGGCCACGAGGCAGGGGGCGCGCCCTCCCCCCTCATGGGCCCCTCGTGGCTCAACCGACCTACTTCTTCCTCCTATATATGTTCACATACCCCGAAAACATCCAGGAGCACCACGAAACCCTATTTCCACCGACGCAACCTTCTGTACCTAAGAGATCCCATCTTGGGGACTTTTCCGGAGCTCCACCGGAGGGGGCATTGATCACGGAGGGCCTCTACGTCAAATCCATGGCCCCTCCGATGATGTGTGAGTAGTTTACCTCAGACCTTTGAGTCCATAGCTAGTAGCTAGATGGCTTCTTCTCTCTCTTTGGATCTCAATACAAAGTTCTCCTTGATTCTCTTGGAGATCTATTCGATGTAACCTTCTTTTGCGGTGTGTTTGTCGGGATCCAATGAATTGTGGGTTTATGAGTAATAGTAGTAGATGCAGAATTGTTTCGGTCTACTTGTCATGGACGTGATGCCTATATACATGATCATGCCTAGATATTCTCATAATTATTCGCTTTTCTATCAATGCTTGACAGTAATTTGTTCACCCACCATAATACTTATGCTATCTTGAGAGAAGCCACTAGTGAAACCTATGGCCCCGGGGTCTATTCTCCATCATACAAGTTTCCAATCTATTATATTTTGCAATCTTTACTTTCAATCTATATCATAAAAATACCAAAAATATTTATCTTATCATTATTATCTCTATCAGATCTCACTCTCGTAAGTGACCGTGAAGGGATTGACAACCCCTTTATCGCGTTGGTTGCAAGGTTCTTATTTGTTTATGTAGGTACGAGGGACTTGCGTGTGGCCTCCTACTGGATTGATACCTTGGTTCTCAAAAACTGAGGGAAATACTTACGCTACTTTGCTGCATCACCCTTTCCTCTTCAAGGGGAAACCAACGCAGTGCTCAAGAGGTAGCAAGAAGGATTTCTTGCACCGTTGCCGGGGAGTCTACGCACAAGTCAAGACATACCAAGTACCCATCACAAACTCTTATCCCTCGCATTACATTACTTTCCATTTTCCTCTCGTTTTCCTCTCCCCCACTTCACCCTTGCCTTTTTATTCGCCCTCTTTTTCCGTTCCCCTTTTATTTTCCAGTTTGCCTCTTTTGCTTGTTTATTGTTTGCTTGTGTGTTGGATTGCTTGCTCGTCACGATGGCTCAAGATAATACTAAGTTGTGTGACTTTTCCAATACCAATAATAATGATTTTATTAGCACTCTGATTGCTCCTCTTACCGATGCTGAATCCTGTGAAATTAATGCTGCCTTGCTGAATCTTGTCATGAAAGATCCATTTTTCGGCCTTCCTAGTGAAGATTCCGCTACCCATCTAAACAAATTTGTTGATTTGTGTGATATGCAAAAGAAGAAAGATGTGGATAATTATATTGTTAAACTGAAGCTATTCCCATTTTCTCTTAGAGATCATGCTAAAACTTGGTTTTCGTCTTTGCCTAAAAATAGTATTGATTCATGGAATAAGTGCAAAGATGATTTTATCTCTAAGTACTTAGAAACGATATTGTAAGTGCATCTAGTGCCACCCCTAGTTGGTTTTGGAGAACGACAAACCTAGTTGAGGGACTGATGTGTTTGTGAGAATTGCAGGATAACACAGGTAGAAGTCCCTCGTGGATTCGGTTTTCCTACCAGAGATGACCCCTAAAAATGTATGAAGACATTGATGTCAAAGGTGGTATATGAAGATATTCTCATTGAAGACTATGACAAGAGAAGACATCGCATGAAGCCTATGGAGCTCGAAGACTTAGATCTTTTGTAGTTCTGTTTCTTCTTTGTTGAGTCATAGGAACCACCGTACTGTTAAGTGGGGTCCAAGTGAACCAGTCAGAATGACTGAAGTGATGCTTAACCAAAACCTATGTCTTCGAGTGAAGACTATGAGAGCGAAACTTGTCCAGAGTCGGACAAGTCAGCTTTGCTTGTAGCCCAAGTAAAGCTGCCGCGTGAGTTTGAAATCTGACCGTTGGAACACGTATCAGTTCCTTAGTGACCCAGGGTCATTTCGGACAAATCAGGTCGGGTTGCCTAGTGGCTATAAATAGCCCACCCCCTACAACCATAAACGGTTGGCTGCTCAGAGTTAGAGTATGGCTTTTGTCGTTTGAGAGCAACCCACCTCGAAGCCTTTGAGAGAGAATTCCTTGCGAGGATAAAGCCCTAACCACCCAGAGCCTAAGAGTGTTAGGCATCACTAAAGTCTTCTTGTCTGTGTGATCTGAAGACTTATTACACTTGAGGACTGTGAATCCTCCAGCCGGTTAGGCATCGCGTTCTGAGCATCCAAGAGACATTGTGGATCGCCGGTGAACGAAGTCTGTGAAGGTTTGGGAGTCTACCTTGAAGACTTACCAGAGTGATTGGGCGAGGTCTGTGTGACCTTAGCTCAAGGGGAATACGGTGAGGACTGGGTGTCCTGAGCTGCGTGTTCAGGACTGGGTGTCCGGGACTGTGTGTCCTCAGGTTTAAATACCTAGCCGCCCTAACCAGACGTACAGTTGTCACAGCAACTGGAACTGGTCCAACAAATCATTGTCTTCAACGAGTCACTGGTTTCATCCTTCCCTTCCCTTTACTTACTGTTGGTCCTTGTGAAGTCATTGTATGATTGCACTATCTTTTGTCTTCACTGAGTGACTGCGTGTTCTGTTTGGCTTCATAATATCTTCGTACCTGATCCTCACTACATAGCTGCTATTAGTCATTGTGCTTTCACTTCATTGAATACTTGACTATGGTTTGCCTAGTGTAGTCTACCTTCCGCTGCATGGTAATAGGTTTATTTCTATCATTTGTCTTCGAAACTTTCAAGTTTTGAAGACTTTCATAAAAATCGCCTATTCACCCCCCCTCTAGTCGATATAACGCACTTTCAATTGGTATCAGAGCAAGGTACTCCCTTGTTCTGTGTGATTCGGTTTAACCACCTGGAGTTTTAGCTATGTTGACTGTAGGGATAATTAAAGTCTCCGCTGCGTGCCCCGTCTTCGATGGAACTGAATATCCCTACTGGAAGAATAAGATGCACATGCATCTTGAAGCTATTGACGTCAACCTATGGTATGTCGTCAAGAACGGCGTTCCCAAGGTTGGAGAAGGTGTCACTGCTATTGATGTCAAGAAGTTCATTCAACTGGACTCTACTGCCAAGAATATCATCTGTGGTCATCTGACCAAAGGATAGTATGGCCGTGTGAGTGCTCTGGAAACATCTAAGCTAGTCTGGGACTGGCTCTCCAAGGTCAACGAAGGCGTCTCAACCCAGAGAGATCAGAGAATCAGTGTTCTTCGCAACCTCTTCAACCGCTTCAAGCGAAATGACAATGAGAATGTCCAGCTCATGTTTGATCGACTCACTGACATCACAAATGAGCTTCAAGCCCTCGACGCTACTGAGATTACCAAGCATGAAGTCGTCAAGACACTACTAAGATCACTTGATAGTTCGTTTGACACCCTAGCCCTGATGATTCAAGAACATCCTGATTTCAAGACACTCGATCCGTCTGACATACTTGAGAGGCTCAACACACATGAGTTTCAGCTTTCTGAGAAAAGAGATATCTACGGTCCAAACTATGGGCGAACTCGTGCCTTGAAGGCAAAAGCTGTCTCCTCATCTGAAGAAGAATCTGACAGTAGTTTTGATGATCCTGAAGACATTGGAAGGGAACTTGCTATGCTTGTGAAGAAGTTCCAAAAATTCACCAAGAAGAAAGGTTTCAGAAAGTCTTCACGATCAAGCTCAAGGAATGATGAAGCTTCTGCTCATGACTACAAGAAGAAAACATGTCACAAGTGCAAGAAACCTGGCCACTTCATCTCTGAGTGTCCGCAGTGGGACAATGAGAACAAAAAGAAGAAGAAGAGCAAGGAATATGACTCTAACGACAAGAAGAAGAAGAAATACTCAAAGTCTTCTTCCAAGTCTTCCTCAAAGTCTTCATCACACAAGAAGAGCTCATCTGGCAAGGCACGTGCGTTTGTTGGCAAGGAAATGGATTCAGAAGAGGAGTCCGCTTCTGAGGAGGCGGAGGTGGAGTCTGAGGAGGAGTCCGATTCTGGCGTTGCAAGTCTGGCTACAGCATACGTTGCCAAGTCCATCTTCAACACTGAAGACAATGACTTCATCACCGACACCGATGCAAATGACAAGGACTACTCCGCTCCTACCTACTGCTTCATGGCACGCGGTGCCAAGGTAAACACACGCACTACTCACTATCAAACATCTAGTGACGATGACTCTGATTGTGGTTCAAAACCCAGCTACAAAACACTTGCTAAAATTGCAACTGAACAACAGAAAGCCATGGAACATATTCAAAAACTGTTAGACAAAAGCGATGATCTGTTAGGCGCTGAAATGACTCGATCTGAGTCCTTAATTGAAGACATAAAAAATCTTCATGTTAAGTATGAGGAACTTGAAAGTCGTCATGAAACGCTCTCAACAACTCATGAAAAGCTTTCCTATGATTATCTTCAAAGGAAGCAAGATCTTGAGAAATTGAGAGCGGCTCATGAAGATCTTCAAAAGGAAAACGAGTCACTTCGCGCCAAACAGATCAGTTCCGCTCAGGAAGGATTTGAACCACCATGTCTTAAATGCATCGAGCGTGACAATGCTACTTCGGTTGATGAGTGTTCTACTGCTACTACTGTTGTAATATCTTCAACTGTTGATGTGGTAACTAACCCCTCTGCTGAGGATACCACTGCTATTGCTGATGAGAATGCTAGGTTGAAGACATTGCTTGAAACAGGGATGTACAAAAGTCTCAAAGGGCATCAGACACTATGTGATGTCCTCAAAAGGCAGATCCTGAACCGAAACCCTAGGAAAGAGGGTGTTGGGTTCGTAAGGAAAATGAATGCTGATGGCTCTTACTGGAAACCTGAGCAGTACCCCAAAACCACATGGGTTGCTGCAAAGGGACCTTCAGCAGATCCATCCAATCTATCTGGCTTCACTTGTGCTAACCCCATTGTCATTGATGAATCCTTTGATGCAAACTATAAACTGTTTAAGAATCAGAATGGTGAAGTGTTTGCCAGGTACATTGGTACTAACTGCAGGAATGGGACCGCCTATGAAGAAGATCTGGGTACCGAAAAAGTGTCTGGAGAATCTTCCTGTGAATGTCATCATGACACCACAGGTGAAGAAGACAAACCCCAGACCACAGGCTTCATACGGTCCAAAGGCTTCATACAGACAGAGGACTCACCTGAGTCGCACTAACGCAAATGTTTTGCAGGGAAACCATACTCAGGCCTATGAATATGAGCGCGGTTCATCGAAACCGCCATGTTCATAAGACCAAGAACTATTCTGCTTATTCTTATGAGTACTATTGTCCACCTGCAAGACTGTTTGCTAGGGCTCCAAAGCCAAAGTTCTCAGATGCTGCACTTAGACTTATTGCTTCTAAGCCACCCTTGAAGATGTGGGTGGCTAAGAAAGCTTAACTCTCTTTTGCAGGGAAAGGTCTCCAGCAGAAAACCAAAATCGTCTGACGCTATTGCTGGGGACCTTAAACATCTTGTAGGGCGCAAGATCAAATGCCCGAATGGTCTTACTATGTACTTCGTTCCTGAATCGCTTGCTACTCTCCCTATTAGTCCTAATCTGGATCTAAGCTTTCATAACCCACTGGTTCGTCAAATGTTTTTGCTTCACAATTCTCTTCGTGAAGCCTATCCCCCTAACTGCACTGTAGGGTACGACACCAGCGTCTTCAGAATGGATTATTGATAGTGGGTGTACCAATCACATGACTGGCAAAAGAAGCCTTCTTATGGACTCAACCTTACGTCCATCCGACAAGAGTCACATCACATTTGCTGACACTGGTAAAAGTAAGGTATTGGGTCTAGGTAGAGTTGCAATCTCAAAGGATCAACACATGGATAAAGTCATGCTTGTTGAATCCCTTGGCTTCAACTTAATGTCTGTCTCAATGCTTTGCGATTTGAACATGATCGTAATGTTTGGAAAATATCGCTGCCTTGTTCTAATGGAATCTGACAAGTCTCTAGTGTTTGAAGGGTATCGGAAAGATGATTTGTACGTGGTAGATTTCTCAGCAGGACCACAGCTTGCCGTATGTCTTCTAGCAAAAGCTTCAGAATGCTGGCTCTGGCATCGGAGGCTAGGGCATGCTGGCATGAGGAACCTCCACACCCTTGCAAAGAAGAAGCATGTCATAGGCATCGAGGGCGTCAAGTTCAAGAAAGATCACTTATGCGGTGCCTGTGAAGCAGGAAAGATGACGAGGGCCAAACATCCCTCGAAGACAATCATGACAACTACTCGACCCTTCGAACTGCTCCACATGGATCTTTTCGGTCCTACTCATTACTCAACTCTTACTACTACTGCTTGTCTCTATGGCTTTGTCATTGTTGATGATTATTCTAGATATACTTGGGTGCACATAATCCTCTACAAGACTGAAGTGCAGGATGTCTTCAGACGCTTCGCCAATCGAGCAATGAACAACTATGGCGCCAAGATAAAGCACATCAGAAGTGACAATGGCACTGAATTCAAGAACACTGGCCTTGATACATATCTTGATACTTTGGGCATCACACATGAATTCTCAGCTCCGTACACGCCACAGCAGAATGGCGTCGTCGAACGCAAGAACAGAACACTCATTGAGATGGCCCGAACGATGCTAGATGAATACAAGACTCCAAGAAAATTCTGGCCTGAAGCCATTGATACTGCATGCCATACAATCAATCGTGTTTATCTTCACAAGCTTCTGAACAAGACATCTTATGAGCTCCTTACTGGCAAGAAGCCAAATGTCAGTTACTTCAGAGTATTTGGCGCCAGGTGCTGGATCAAGGATCCACATCACACTTCAAAATTTGCACCAAAAGCACATGAGGGTTTTATGCTTGGATATGGAAAGGATTCGCACTCCTACAGAGTCTTCAATCTCTTTCATTATAAAGTGGTTGAAACAGTGGATGTGCGGTTTGATGAGACTAACGGTTCACAAAGAGAGCACCTGCCAAATGTGCTAGATGAAGTTCCATCCAGCGAATCAATCAAGCTAATGGGAACTGGAGAAATCATACCCTCTGAAGCTCAACCTGAAGAGGAACTTATCATCTCCGCACCTGATCAACCTGAAGACAATGCTCAGCCTGAAGACAATCCCACTAACAATGACAATGATCAGCAAGAGCAAAATCTTCGCCCTGTACATCCTCGTGTTGCCAATGAAGTGCAGATTGAGAGAATAATTGATAGCATCAATGCACCTGGTCCGCTCACTCGTTCAAGGGCAACTCAGCTAGCAAATTTCTGTGGGCACTTCGCATTCGTCTCAATAACAGAACCCAAGAAAGTTGAAGAAGCCTTCATGGAACCTGAATGGATTCAAGCTATGCAAGAAGAGCTTCAACGGTTTGAGCTGAATAATGTATGGGAACTGGTTAAGCGTCCTGATCCTCGGAAGCACAATATAATAGGCACCAAATGGATATACCGCAACAAGCAAGATGAGCATGGTCAAGTTGTCAGAAACAAAGCTCGTCTCGTTGCTCAAGGATATACTCAAGTGGAAGGCATTGACTTCGATGAAACATTTGCTCCTGTGGCTTGACTTGAAGCCATACGCATACTGCTGGCCTATGCAAATCATCATAACATACTTCTATATCAAATGGATGTGAAGAGCGCCTTTCTCAATGGCAAGATTGAAGAAGAAGTGTATGTTGCACAACCGCCTGGCTTTGAAGATCCAAAACATCCTGACATGGTATACAAGCTCAACAAGGCACTGTATGGCCTCAAACAAGCCCCTCGGGCTTGGTATGACACACTCAAATACTTCCTGAAGAGCAAAGGCTTCATACCTGGTTCCCTCGACCCCACTCTCTTCACGAAGACATATGATGGTGAACTGTTTGTGTGCCAAATATATGTGGATGACATCATCTTCGGCTGCACCAATCAGAAGTACAGTGAAGAGTTTGGATATATGATGCAAGAGCAATATCAGATGTCCATGATGGGAGAGCTGAAGTTCTTCCTCGGTCTTCAAATACGACAGCAACGCAACGGCATCTTCATATCTCAAGAGAAGTATCTCAAAGATTGCCTGAAGAAGTTCGGTATGCAAGACTGCAAAGGCTTCACGACGCCAATGCCAGCCAAACATCATCTGGGTCCCGACGACAATGGTAAAGAGTTCGATCAAAAGGTATACCGCTCCATGATTGGTTCTTTACTTTATCTATGTGCATCTAGGCCAGATATTATGCTTAGTGTTTGCATGTGTGCTCGATTCCAAGCGGCACCAAAGGAGTCGCATCACTTAGCTGTGAAGCGAATTCTTCGATATTTGGCTCACACCCCAACTCTAGGATTATGGTATCCAAAGGGCTCAGAGTTTGATCTGGTTGGATTCTCGGATGCTGATTATGCTGGTGACAAGGTGGATCGCAAGTCTACATCAGGCACATGTCATTTTCTGGGACGATCACTTGTATGTTGGTCTTCAAAGAAGCAGAACTGTGTATCTCTCTCCACTGCTGAATCTGAATACATTGCTGCTGGATCTTGCTGCGCTCAGCTTCTGTGGATGAAGCAAACACTCAAGGACTATGGCATTCATCTGAAGCAAGTGCCACTCTACTGCGACAACGAAAGCGCCATCAAGATTGCCAACAACCCAGTTCAGCACTCGAAGACAAAGCACATTGAAATTCGTCATCACTTTCTCAGAGATCATGTTGTGAAGGAAGACATTGATATCATACACGTCAACACTGAAGAACAATTGGCAGATATCTTCACCAAGCCCTTGGATGAGAAGAGATTTTGCAAGTTACGGTGTGAGCTAAATATCTTGGAATCCTCAAATGTCCTGTGATCAGGCACACATCCTAACACTTATGCATATTGATGACTTAGATGTGCAACACACGAAGTAAAGTATATCTTCAATCAATGAAGACATACATTCTAAGTGTGAATACATTAATGTGGAATTTGACTTCGGAGCGCCACGATAATTGTGCGCCGTGTCTGGGTCTAATACTTCCTATACGGTGGGTAACGCCACCACCAAAGGTTCTGTTTGAAGTGTTTCACTCATGGCGTTACATTTGCTATGTCTTCACATTTGGTTTGGCTTCAATTTCAACATGTCTTCATGATTATCTTCACTATGTTGAATATATATATATATATATATATATATATATATATATATATACTAGTGTTCTGTCCTCTACAGCATTCACTTATAGCTATGTCTTCTTGTTGAATCTTTTGAACTAAGTGAATGTGATCGGACCCTAACCTCTCTATGCTTTCTATCTCAAACTCTATCTCTCCAAGTCATATGCATTCTATTGAAACTGTCGAATGTCTTCTCTGCGTCCTTGTCAGCAGAAGATACAGAGACAAACATTAAGTCCGTTTTCAATGCTCATTCCTTCACCTGAAACCCGGAGAAGTGGGAACGACCACCCGACAATCCAGGCGTGCGTGGGACGTGGAACAACCTCCGACATGCTGCATGATGGCCACGTGTTCCTCAGATGTGAATCGCCAGGGGCACCTGTGTAATAACACTGAGCCGCCCCTGTACCTATAAATACACGCCTCACCGCAGTCATTATCTCTTCTTCCACTCTCGCACGAACCCTAGCGCCACCGCTAGCCCTCGACGACGCCGGCGACGAAGCGCTTCGCTGCCGCAACCTCTCCGACGCCGTCTTCACGCCGACCGCGGACATCGTCTTCTCCGCCGTCGCCGTAGGTGTCCTCCGTCGCCAAGTTAGGGCACGGACGATCGAACTGCTCGGCCTCCTCTTCCACTCCGTCTAGCAGTTCTTCGTGTGGTAAATAAAACTTCCTTTTTACGGCCCCTTTGATCCTATAGCTTTGTCACTTTCTACCACAAGCAGTTTCTATTCACACAAGTTGGATCTCTTTCATACTGCATCTCATAACATGCCTAGTATATTCACTTATGCTTCACAAAGTAGTTAGATTCCTCACTTGTACTGATCTCTGGATTCGTACAAATCTGGAACCAACTCCTTATCTATGAGTGAATGTCTTCGCACGATGAGGTCAATGTCTTCTAAACTGATTTATCTTCAAAATCTTCTGAGAATGCATATGACCTCTTCCCCTTCCCTCGCACCTTAATGCTGTCACAGGTACATGTCCGTGGGAGAATCCCTTGGTTCTCATAGTCTGCATTCATTTGCAGAATTCTTACAGCATCATATAAATTCTCCCGAAGCCAGTTCCTGTTTGTCCAGCAAGCGAAAACCTTTGAAGCCTTTGAACGTATTGAAGCCTTTCAGTTTAAAATTCATGGCTTCAGAGAAATCTGCAAGGAAGGGAGGCAGACAGCGTCGTGGCGGAACATCAAGAGATCTGCCTGATGACCTCTCAGAACTTTACAAGACAGATCCTGAAGAGGATTATAATCAGCGCAAGACCCGAATCCAGTGGATTCGAAGATATTGGGCAGAACAATGGTTCAAATACCGGTTTGTGACCCAAGAATATGCTGAGAAAAATGCCATCAAGCGACCGTGGGGAGACATCCTATACAAGAATCTTCAACCCAGGTCCAGAGAAGAAGCCATTGAACAAGGCTTCTATCCCTGCATGGTCCGTGGGCCACAGCCTGCAGATGCACACCCATCGTCACTACTATGGTGCCGTGACGACAATCTGTTCAAGCGCAACTTCCAGTTTGCCAAGAACTCAGCGAAGCAGAACAAGAAGTCTTTGGGATTAGACTTCAACCCTGGTCCCTCTGCTCCCCGTGCCGATGGAACTCGCGAAGCTGAACCCAATCTTCTTGGGCCCTTCTACAACCTTGAAGGTCTCATCACCCATATCGTGGTTCAAGGGACTGCCGTGAATGAGCCTGCAGATGACGCTGAATCAGATGAAGCGCCTGCAGCGCCGAAGCCAAAGAAGCTGAAGCAGCCAAAAGCTTCAAAGCCTGCCTCTGCACCAAAAATCTCACGGGCGAAGCCACTGGCCACTGCACCTCCTGAAGACAGTGTGCAGTCTGAAGATTTGTCACGCATCTCCAAGCCCCAGAAGGTCAAGATGCCTCTGCCACACACCGGCCAAGAACTGACAGCTGCTGCCATTCTGCGAAACGATGCCATTGATCTGTCCAGTGATGAAGATCTTGCAGATGACGCTCTTGAGCAACTCATCAAGAGCAAAGAAGAAGCAGAAATCTTCAATGATCTGCCTCTCTTTGACGTGACAATCATCCACAACTTCATTGATGAGTGGTTTGACACGCCCAACATCAGCTTCGAAGATCTGCAACTACCCATTGGCCTCAGTGTCGCCTTCCATGGCGCCATTGCTTCAGAGCTAGCTCTCGCTCAGCGCATCGTCGAACTGAAGCAAAAGATTGACTATGAAAAGGCTCAGTTCAAGAAGCATATGGCCAAGCTCAGTGTACAAGAGGTGAAAAACTTCAAGATTATGCTGCACGAGCTCAAAGAAGCCTTTCTCAAGAAACGCGCAGAAGCTCAGGGTTCTCGGGAGCGCATGAAGAGCCTGGCTGACAAGTGTGTGCAAGGCTACAACGAGGCTGAGAAGCGCAAGGCCCTTGGGCGTCCGGGCATTGATCCCAGGATGGCTGCTAAGCAGAAGAAGAAGCCCACTGTGGCCGAACCCAACGCACCAAGGCAGGAAGCAGATCCCATTGTCTTCCCAACTAGCATGACTGGCTCGAAGCCAAAGGCCCGGTCAACCGCTTCAGAGCTGAAGAAGACGAGGACTGCTGAGGCTGAAGCAAGGAAGAGGAAACATCCTGAAGCCTCTGCTACTGCCCCCTCCAAGAAGAAGCGGAAGACCAAGAAGGAACGGGCTGCTCCCACAGAGCCCTTGATTGTTGAACCCATCTCCATGGTTCGCCCTGACGCTGAACCTCAAGAACGTCAACTGACTGTCCATGAGCCTGCTTTCACAGAGGCTCATGAAGCTGAAGACTTTCCAGCAGCTGATCCCATCGCTGCTGAAGACATTGGTCACCATGACCATGTTGAAGATGATGCAGTTCTTCCTCAGCTCGAGCACCAACAGGTATCATCGCCTGTGCTAACGCACAGCGAACTCATCAGCATTGGTCGTCCTCTGACGCCAATTGCTCAGGATGCATCATGGGCTGATCGCCCACAAGCACAAGAGGAAGAAGACTTTGAGGCCCAGCCAACTCCAACTCCACAGGCGTCGCCAGCGTTACGCAGGCTTCGCAAAGGACCAAGGCCTCCAGTCTCTGAGTCTGAAGCTAAAGCTGCTGAAGACATTCCGGCTGCATCAGCCGATGAAGAAGAAACCCCAAAAGCTGCTACTCCCCCGTCCCACCAAGAAGCTGTTCTCGAGGAGAACGTGACTGTGACCGACCCTCCAGCTCGTCAAGTGGAGGTTGAGAATCTTGAGGCTGCCACCACCAACACCAATGAAGCCACTGACGCTATCATGGCTGAAGCTAATGTGGAGCCTTCACCAACCCAAGCACCAGAAGTCAGCGAAGCCACTGATCCCACTGCTTCTGTTCCTGCGCCTGCTGCTGGTCCTCAGTTCGACTATCATGTTGAGCACAGGCCTCAGGTACAGAAGCCAATCCCAAGATTGCCCAGGTTTCCAGGTCCTGCATCAGCACCTGGATCCTTCAATGTCAATGGCTTCAGAGCAGACAACACTTTCTTCAATAGCTCCAGGAACCCCTACTCAAGGGAAAGAATATCATCTGATCGGTTCTGGAGCTATCCGCAGCGAAGCTATTACTCCTGCATTCTATACAATCAAGGTCGCATCTTCCCACACAAGCGTCTTGACATTGAAGCAATAGCTGGTCTGCCCTGTCTGGAAGAAGCTCTGGATTGCTTCAAAGAGGTTGGATTGCTGCCGTTCGTCACCGACCAAGAGCATTGGAATGAAGAGTTGCTGCTCCAATTCTATGCCACACTTCACATCCGCGGGTACAACAGAGATCCGAAGACTTGGGTCCTGGAGTGGATGACAGGAAACGTTCATCACGAAGCCAAAGCCTTTGACATCATTGAGCTCACTGGTCTACCCACTCCTGGCGATCTCTACGAAACTGGCTGTCAGATTCACAGTGAAGCTGTGGAAAGCATCTTTCAGAAGCCTGAACCCAACATGAGTCAGATGCTCAGTATGATGAAGCCATTGCCCCAAGATGCTGCATATCCCAAAGAGTTCTTTGTTGAAGACCTTGAGTATCTGCCAAGGACTATTTATCACATCATAAGGCGAACTCTCTGGCCCATCAAAGGACACTCTCCACATGCCAAGCTGGAAGGTGCAATGAAGACCTTGGTCTTCTATATTCTTCATGGCAAATGCTTCAATGCACAGGACTTCTTCATCCGCCAACTTGCTGCATCAGGCTCTGATCTTTTTGGCTTGAAGTTCTACGCTCCATGGATAATGCGGCTGATCAAACTCCACTCCGCTATCTCATATCAGCCATCTGCTCGCAATCATCGGATCTTTCTGCCTGATGTGGATATGTCTATTGAAGCCATTTATCCTGAGCCTGCCAAGGAACCTCTAAGTCTTCAGAATGCGGAGCATCAAAGTTTTTCTCAGAACATTGAAGGAGTTGAAGCAGTCACTCGTGTGTATCCTTTGGCTGGAACTACACGTGCACCACATCCTGCCCTTACTGAAGCCACCGACAGCACAACTGCCCAACGACCCAAGAAGCGCACTCGTGTTCTTAATGACCGAGAGCTTCTGGTGGCTCTTCATCAGAAACAGGATAGGCATCATGACTGGCTGAAGCGCCAAATGCAAAGCCTCTTGGTGGATGTCAACCGCATTCGCAATCTTGCCACCAAGAATGCTTTTGTTGCCCATGAAACCTCTCGACGCACATGGAAAGGGCTGACGCTGATGTGCTCTGAAGATGATCTTCAAGAGGATGGCTTCTCTGAACGCTTCAAGTTTGACTCCACACCTCCTCGAAGGGCCGTGCTGCGACGAACTCCATCTCTCGAAGACTCTGAGTTCTCTTCCTCTGCTGCAACTGTGAATGCCAGAGTGATCGAGGATGAAGACGATGCCACTTCACCGCCACCTCCTTCAGCACGCTTCGACACTGCTCCAAGTTCTTCTGCACCGCCGAACACCACCGACGACCCTGCTGCTTCACCTACTCTTCATGGGAACGAGTAGATGCTCTATGTCTTCAAACCTTTTTGGTCCTTACTGACAAAAGGGGGAGAAGCATATGAGTTTGATAGTCTTCAAGCGGGTCCATATGGGCGGGTGCTTTATATTTTGCTTCGTGTTTACAACTCTCGTTTTGATACATTTGGTTCTTTGAGTTGTAACACTTAAACTCGATGGTCGTCTGCTACTTATTTGCTACTTTGTGATGCGATGATAAATTCCGCATGTGCGACGATAAATTCCGCACTTAGATCATTTTGCAGACGTCCATTTTCCATTATGCATGTCATTATCTTCACATACCTTCACATGCATAGTGGATTGTCATCATAAGTTGAAGAGGATCTCCACAAGCACAACCTGCCATGTGCATTTGCATTCCAAAAGCAAATTACTTATATGCACATCTTCAGGGGGAGCCCTTGCAACTTATGAAGACAATTCCTTATTCTTTACAATTTCACATATTATATTCCCCGTTGAAAACTTCAACTAGTTTGTCATCAATCACCAAAAAGGGGGAGATTGTAAGTGCATCTAGTGCCACCCCTAGTTGGTTTTGGAGTATTGACGACAAACCTAGTTGAGGGACTGATGTGTTTGTGAGAATTGCAGGATAACACAGGTAGAAGTCCCTCATTGATTCGGTTTTCCTACCAGAGATGACCCCTAAAAATGTATGAAGACATTGATGTCAAAGGTGGTATATGAAGATATTCTCATTGAAGACTATGACAAGAGAAGACATCGCATGAAGCCTATGGAGCTCGAAGACTTAGATCTTTTGTAGTTCTGTTTCTTCTTTGTTGAGTCATAGGAACCGCCGTACTGTTAAGTGGGGTCCAAGTGAACCAGTCAGAATGACTGAAGTGATGCTTAACCAAAACCTATGTCTTCGAGTGAAGCCTATGAGAGCGAAACTTGTCCAGAGTCGGACAAGTCAGCTTTGCTTGTAGCCCAAGTAAAGCTGCCGCGTGAGTTTGAAATCTGACCGTTGGAACACGTGTCAGTTCCTTAGTGACCCAGGGTCATTTCGGACAAATCAGGTCGGGTTGCCTAGTGGCTATAAATAGCCCACCCCCTACAACCATAAACGGTTGGCTGCTTAGAGTTAGAGTACGGCTTTTGTCGGTTGAGAGCAACCCACCTCGAAGCCTTTGAGAGAGAATTCCTTGCGAGGATAAAGCCCTAACCACCCAGAGCCTAAGAGTGTTAGGCATCACTTAAGTCTTCTTGTCTGTGTGATCTAAAGACTTATTACACTTGAGGACTGTGAATCCTCTAGCCGGTTAGGCGTCGCGTTCTGAGCATCCAAGAGACATTGTGGATCGCCGGTGAACGAAGTCTGTGAAGGTTTGGGAGTCTACCTTGAAGACTTACCAGAGTGATTGGGCGAGGTCTGTGTGACCTTAGCTCAAGGGGAATACGGTGAGGACTGGGTGTCCTAAGCTACGTGTTCAGGATGGGTGTCCTCAGGTTTAAATACCTAGCCGCCCTAACCAGACGTACAGTTGTCACAGCAACTGGAACTGGTCCAACAAATCATTGTCTTCAACGAGTCACTGGTTTCATCCTTCCCTTCCCTTTACTTACTGTTGGTCCTTGTGAAGTCATTGTATGATTGCACTATCTTTTGTCTTCACTAAGTGACTGCGTGTTCTGTTTGGCTTCATAATATCTTCCTACGTGATCCTCACTACATAGCTGCTATTAGTCATTGTGCTTTCACTTCATTGAATACTTGACTATGGTTTGCCTAGTGTAGTCTACCTTCCGCTGCATGGTAATAGGTTTATTTCTATCATTTGTCTTCGAAAATTTCACGTTTTGAAGACTTACATAGAAATCGCCTATTCACCCCCCTCTAGTCGATATAACGCACTTTCAGATATTATGAATTTTAAGCAACTTGATCATGAACATGTTGCACAAGCTTGGGAGAGGATGAAATTAATGATACGTAATTTCCCTACACATGGTTTGAATCTTTGGATGATTATACAAAAATTGTGTGCCGGATTGAATTTTGCTTCTAGAAATCTTTTAGAATCGGCCGCGGGAGGCACTTTTATGGAAATCACTTTAGGAGAAGCTACTAAACTCCTAGATAATATTACGGTTAATTATTCTCAATGACATACTGAAAGATCTACTAATAAAAAGGTGCATGCTACAGAAGAAATCAATGTTTTGAGTGGAAAGATGGTTGAACTTATGAAATTGTTTTCTATAAAAAGTGTTTCTTCTGATCCTAATGATATGCCTTTGTCTACTTTGATTGAGAATAATAATGAATCTATGGATGTGAATTTTGTTGGTAGGAACAATTTTGGTAATAACGCGTATAGAGGTAATTTTAATCCTAGGCCGTTTCCTAGTAATTCCTCTAATAATTATGATAATTCCTACAACAATTCTTATGGAAATTATAATAAGATGCCCTCTGATTTTGAATATAATATTAAAGAATTTATCAGTTCGCAAAAGTGTTTCAATGCTTTGATTGAATAAAAATTGTCTAAGATTGATGAGTTGGCTAGGAACGTGGATATAATTTCTCTTGATGTTGATTCTTTGAAACTTAGATTTATTCCACCTAAGCATGATATCAATGAGTCTCTCAAATCTATGATAATTTCCATTGATGAGTGCAAAGAAAGAACCGCTAGGATGCGTGCTAAAAAAGGTTGCTTTGTGAAAGTGTGTTCTTCTAGTTTCCATGATAATAAAGATGAATATCTAAAAGTTATTGATGTGTCCCCTATTAAATCTTTGTTTTGCAATATGAATCTTGATAATGATGGGGTTGGAGATGAGTCAACTTTAGTTAGAAAGCGTCCCAATGATTCGGAGTTTTTAGATCTTGATGCAAAAAATGATAAAAGTGGGATTGGAGAGGTCAAAACTTTAAATAGAAATGAACCCACTATCTTGGATTTCAAGGAATTTAATTATGATAGTTGTTCTTTAATAGATTTTATTTCCTTGTTTCAATCCGTGATAAATTCTCCGCATGCTTATAGCCAAAATAAAGCTTTCACTAAACATATCGTTGATGCTTTAATGCAATCTTATGAAGAAAGGCTTGAATTGGAAGTTTCTATCCCTAGAAAACTTCATGATGAGTGGGAACCTACTATTAAAATTAAGATTAAAGACCATGAATGCTTTGCTTTATGTGATTTGGGTGCTAGTGTTTCCACGATTCCTAAAACTTTGTGTGATTTGCTAGGTTTCCATGAATTTGATGATTGTTCTTTAAACTTGCATCTTGCGGATTCCACCATTAAGAAACCTATGGGAAGAATTAATGATGTTCTCACTGTTGCAAATAGGAATTATGTGCCCGTATATTTCATTGTTCTTGATATAGTTTGCAATCCTACATGTCCTATTATTCTTCGTAGACCTTTCCTTAGAATATGAAGGAACAGAATATTAGATTCCAATTTCCGTTAAGGAAGGGCATGGAACACTTTACTAGAAAGAAAATTAAATTACCTTATGAATCTATTATGAGAGCCACTTATGGATTGCATACCAAAGATGATAATACCTAGATCTATCCTTGCTTTTATGCCTAGCTAAGGGCGTTAAACGATGGCGCTTGTTGGGAGGCAACCCAATTTTATTTTTGTTTCTTGGTTTTTGATTCTGTTTAGTAATAAATAATTCATGTAGCCTCTGTTTAGATGTGGTTTTGTGCTTTTAATTAGTGTTTGTGCCAAGTAGAACCTTTGGGAAGACTTGGGGAAAGTCTTTGCGATCTTGCTGTAAAAAACAGAAACTTTAGCGCTCACGAGATTGGCTGCCATTTTATACTGGATAGTGCTATTTAGTTAATTCTTTTTGCATATGATTAATAGATAAATGTATCACTTCCAGCAATTTATTTTAGAATTTTTGGGGTTCCATAAGTATTCCAAACCTACAGATTGCTACAGACTGTTCTGTTTTTGACAGATTCTGTTTTTTGTGTGTTGTTTGCTTATTTTGATGAATCTATGGCTAGTAATAGAGTTTATGAACCATAGAAAAGTTGGAATACAGTAGGTTTAACACCAATATAAATAAAGAATGAGTTCATTACAGTACCTTGAAGTGGTGGTTTGTTTTCTTTTACTAACGGAGCTCGCGAAGATTTTCTTTTAAGTTTTGTGTTATGAAGTTTTCAAGTTTTGGGTAAAGATTTGATGGATTATGGAACAAGGAATGGCAAGAGCGTAAGCTTGGGGATGCCCAAGGCACACCAAGTTAAAATTCAAGGACAACCAAAAGCCTAATCTTGTCATATTTCTTTGCATGATCATGTAGTTGACATCATATTTGTGGCAAAGCCACCGTGCTTAATTTTTTCATACATGTCACTCTTGATTCACGCAATCCCGGTAAACCGCCGGAGGCATTCACATAGAGTCATATTTTGTTCTATGTATCAAGTTGTAATTCTTGAGTTGTAAGTAAATAAAAGTGTGATGATCATCATTAGAGAGCATTGTCCCATGTGAGGAAACGATGATGAAGACTATGATTCCCCCACAAGTCGGGATGAGACTCCGAACGAAAAAAAGAGGCCATAAAAAAGGCCCAAATAAAAAAATGAGAGAAAAACAGAGAAGGGACAATGTTAGTATCCTTTTTCCACACTTGTGCTTCAAAGTAGCACCATGATCTTCATGATAGAGAGTCTCTTATTTTGTCACTTTCATATACTAGTGGGAATTTTTCATTATAGAACTTGGCTTGTATATTCCAATGATGCGTTTCCTCAAATGCCCTAGGTCTTCGTGAGGAAGCGAGTTAGATGCACACCCACTTAGTTTCTTTGATGAGCTTTCATATATTTATAGCTCTAGTGCATCCGTTGCATGGCAATCCCTACTCCTTGCATTGGCATCAATCGGTGGGCATCTCCATAGCCCATTTATTAGCTGCGTCAATGTGAGACTTTCTCCCTTTTTGTCTTCTCACACAACCTCAATCATCATATTCTATTCCACCCATAGTGCTATGTCCATGGCTCGCGCTCATATACTGCGTAAAAGCTGAAAGAGTTTGAAAAGGCTAAGTATGAAACAATTGCTTGGCTTGTCATCGGGGTTGTGCATGATGGGAGAATTTTGTGTGATGAAAATGAAGCATGGACAAACTATATGACTTGGTAGGGATAAGTTTTCTTTGGCTATGGTATTTTGATAAGACATAATTGCTTGATTAGCATACTTGGAGTATTACTATTTTTATGTCAACAATAAACTTTTATCTTGAATCTTTCGGATCTGAACATTCATGCCACAGTAGAGAAAAATACATTGAAGAATATTCTAGAAAGCATTCCACATAAAAAAATTTGTTTTTATCATTTACCTACTCGAGGACGAGCAGGAATTATGCTTAGGGATGCTGATACGTCTCCAATGTATCTATAATTTTTGATTGTTCCATGCTATTATATTATCTGTTTTGGATGTTGATGGGCTTTATTTTACACTTTTATTTTATTTTTGGGACTAACCTATTAACCCAAGGCCCAGTGCGAATTGTTGTTTTTTTTGCCTATTTCAGTGTTTCGCAGAAAAGGAATATCAAATGGAGTCCAAACGGAATGAAACCTTTGGGAGCGTGATTTTTGGAACAAACGTGATCCGGAGGACTTGGAGTGGACGTTAAGCAACCAACGAGGAGGCCACAAGGCAGGGGGCGCGCCTACCCCCTGGGCACGCCCTCCCCCTAGTGGGCCCCTCGTGGCTCAACCGACCTACTTCTTCCTACTATACATGTTCACATACCCAGAAAACATCCAAGAGCACCACGAAACCCTATTTCCACCGGTGCAACCTTCTGTACCCAAGAGATCGCATCTTGGGGCCTTTTCCGGAGCTCCGCCAGAGGGGGCATTGATCACGGAGGGCCTCTACATCAACTCCATGGCCCCTCCGATGATGTGTGAGTAGTTTAGTTCAGACCTTTGGGTCCATAGCTAGTAGCTAGATGGCTTCTTCTCTCTCTGGATCTCAATACAAAGTTCTCCTCGATCTTCTTGGAGATCTATTTGATGTAACTTTTTTGCGGTGTGTTTGTCGAGATTCGATGAATTGTGGGTTTATGATCAAGTCTATCTATGAACAATATTTGATTCTTCTCTGAAATCTTTTATGCATGATTGGTTATCTGTGCAAGTCCCTTCGAATTATCAGTTTGGTTTGGCCTACTAGATTGATCTTTCTTGCAATGGGAGAAGTGCTTAGCTTTGGGTTCAATCTTGTGGTGCTCGATCCAAGTGACAGAAAGAGAAACAACACGTATTGTATTGTTGCCATCGAGGATAAAAAGATGGGGTTTATATCATATTGCTTGAGTTTATCCCTCTACATCATGTCATCTTACCTAAGGCGTTACTCTGTTCTTATGAACTTAATACTCTAGATGCTTGCTGGATAGCGGTCGATGTGTGGAGTAATAGTAATAGATGCAGGCAGGAGTCGGTCTACTTGTCACGGACGTGATGCCTATATACATGATCATGCCTAGGTATTCTCATAATTATTCGCTTTTCTATCAATTGCTCGACAGTAATTCGTTCACCCACCGTAATACTTATGCTATTTTGAGAGAAGCCACTAGTGAAACCTATGGCCCCCGAGTCTATTCTCCATCATATAAGTTTCCAATCTATTTTATTTTGCAATCTTTACTTTCAATATATATCATAAAAATACCAAAAATATTTATCTTATCATTATTATCTCTATCATATCTCACTCTCGTAAGTGATCATGAAGGGATTGACAACCCCTTTATCGTGTTGGTTGTGAGGTTCTTATTTGTTTGTGTAGGTACGAGGGACTTGGGTGTGGCCTCCTACTGGATTGATACCTTGTTTCTCAAAAACTGAGGGAAATACTTACGCTACTTCGCTGCATCACCCTTTCCTCTTCAAGGGAAAACCAACGCAGTGCTCAAGAGGTAGCATCAAGCCGGTGACGATGGTGATCATGACGGTGCTTTGGAGATGGAGATCAAAGGCACAAGATGATGATGGCCATATCATATCACTTATATTTGATTTTATGTGATGTTTATCCTTTATGCATCTTATTTTGCTTAGTTCGGCGGTAGCATTATAAGATGATCTCTCACTAAATTTCAAGGTACAAGTGTTCTCCCTGAGTATGCACCGTTGCGACAGTTCTTCGTGCCGAGACACCACGTGATGATCGAGTGTGATAAGCTCTACGTTCACATACAATGGGTGCAAGCCAGTTTTGCACACGCAGAATGCTCGGGTTAAACTTGACGAGCCTAGCATATGCAGATATGGCCTCGGAACACTGAGACCGAAAGGTCGAGCGTGAATCATATAGTAGATATGATCAACATAGTGATGTTCACCATTGAAAACTACTCCATCTCACGTGATGATCGGACATGGTTTAGTTGATATGGATCACGTGATCACTTAGATGATTAGAGGGATGTCTGTCTAAGTGGGAGTTCTTAAGTAATATGATTAATTAAACTTTAATTTATCATGAACTTAGTACCTGATAGTATTTGCATATCTATGTTGTAGATCAATTGCTCGCGTATACCTTCCCTGTTTTATTTATGATATGTTCCTAGAGAAAACTATGTTGAAAGATGATAGTAGCAATGATGCGGATTGGATCCGTGATCTAAGGATTATCCTCGTTGCTGCACAGAAGAACTATGTCATTGATGCACCGCTCGGTGACATAACTATTGCAGGAGTAAATGTAGACGTTATGAACGTTTGACAAAGCTCGATATGATATCTACTTAATAGTTTAGTGGACCATGCTTTACGGCTTAGAACCGGGACTTCAAAAATGTTTTTGAACGCCACAGAGCATATAAGATGTTCTAAGAGTTGAAATTGGTATTTCATACTCATGCCCATGTCGAGAGGTAGGAGACCTCTGATAGTACTTTGCCTACAAGATGGAGGGGAATAGCTCAACCAGTGAGCATGTGCTCAGATTGTCTGAGTACTACAATTGCTTGAATCAAGTGGGAGTTAATCTTCCAGATAAGATAGTAATTGACAAAGTTCTCTAGTCATTATCACCAAGTTACTAGAACTTAGTGATGAACTATAATATGCAAGGGATGACGAAAATAATTCCCAAGCTCTTCGCGATGCTGAAATCGGCGAAGGTAGAAATCAAGAAATAACATCAAGTGTTGATGGTTAACAAGACCACTAGTTTCAAGAAAAGGGCAAAGGGAAAGAAAGAGGAACTTCAAAGAAGAATAGCAAGCAAGTTGCTGCTCCCACGAAGAAGCTCAAAGCTAGACCCAAGTTGGGAACTGAGTGCTTCTACTACAAAGGAAATGGTCATTGGAAGTGGAACTACCCTAGATACTTGGCGAATAAGAAGGATGGCAAAGTGAACAAAAGTATATTTGATATACATGTTATTGATTATACATGCAGTGCGAGGGAGATTATATTTGGGCTTCTTATTTTCTTCACTTTGCTTATCCTTCGAGCTTCGTCTCGGGGAGCCCCTCAACAATCTTTTCATCATTTTCTTTCTCTGAAAAATTTCTGAAATTTTTAGTAACTCAAAATAAAAGTGAACCAAACTCAACAAAATTGATAGCAACTACTCCTACAAGTGCGTAGAGATTATATCATGCATTAAAACTACTTTTGACCACATAAATTTGACATGCAAGCTCAAGAACAGGGTCACCTAAGCAGCAAAAATTTGCAATAAATAAAGCACTAGAACAAAAACTAATTGGACCATTGGAGGAGTCACATACCGAAGAACAATCCCCCAATGCAGTTTTGTGAATGGAGTTTTGAGCTAGGAGATCGAAAATGGCAGCAAGATGAGCTAGAACTCAGGTTTGAGCTAGTGGATGATTTTTTCTGGAGGAAGACGAAGTGTGTGGGTGCAAGAATAAGTGGAGGGGGCCATGTGGGGCCCACGAGGCATGGGGCGCGCCCAGGGGGTAGAGCGCGCCCTGGACCCTCGTGGCCAGGTGGTGAGGCCCCCTGTTGTGTTCTCAATGCCAATAATTCTTAAATATTCTAGAAAAAATCATATAAAATTTTTAGGGCATTTGGAGAAATTTTATTTTCGGGGTATTTTTTGCAAGGATAATTCAGAAATTAGACATAAAATACTATTTTTGCTTTATTAAATCTAAATAACATAAAGTAAAAGGAGGGTACAGAAAGTTGTGCTTTCTAACTTCATCCATCTCATGCTCATCATAAGGAATCCACTAACAAGGTTGATCAAGTCTTGTTAACAAACTCTTTTCGAATAACATGAAGCCGGAGAATTTTTGAATAACACTAGGTTACCTCAACAGGGATATGCACATCCCCAACAATAAGAATATCACATTTCTTCTTGATAGTAGGAAGAGGAAATTCAAAACCTCCAATAGTAATCGTTGGGATTTTTCCAATAGAATTGATACTGTGGACTTGAGGTTGTTTCCTCGAAAAGTGTACCGTATGCTCATTACCATTAACATGAGAAGTGACATTGCCTTTGTTGCAATCACTAACAGCCCTTGCAGTATTCAAAAAGGGTCTACCAAGAATAATAGACATACTATCGTCCTTGGGAATATCAAGAATAACAAAGTCTGTTAAAATAGTAATGTTTGCAACCACAATAGGCACATCCTCACAAATACCGACGGGTATAGTAGTTGATTTATCAGCTATGTGCAAAGATATTTCAGTAGGTGTCAACTTATTCAAATCAAGTCTACGATATAAAGAAAGAGGCATAACACTAACACCGGCTCCAAGATCACATAAAGCAGTTTTAACATAGTTTCTTTTAATGGAGCATGGTATAGTTGGTACTCCGGGATCTCCTAGTTTCTTTGGTATTCCACCTTTAAAAGTATAATTAGCAAGCATGGTGGAAATTTCAGCTTTCGGTATCTTTCTTTTATTTGTAACAATATCTTTCATATACTTAGCATAAGGATTCATTTTAAGCATATCAGTCAAACGCATACGCAAAAGATAGGTCTAATCATTTCAGCAAAGCGCTCAAAATCCTCATCATCCTTTTTCTTGGATGGTTTAGGAGGAAAAGGCATGGGTTTCTGAACCCATGGTTCTCTTTCTTTACCGTGCTTCCTAGCAACGAAGTCTCTCTTATCATAACGTTGATTCTTTGATTGTGGGTTATCAAGATCAACGGTATGATCAATCTCTACATCATTGTCACTACTAAGTTGAGCATCAACATGAACATCATCATTAACATTATCACTAGGTTCATATTCATTACCAGATTATGTTTCAGCATCAGGAATAGAAATATCATTGGGATTCTCAGGTGTGTCAACAACAGGTTCACTAGAAGCATGCAAAGTTCTATCATTTTTCTTTTTCTTCCTCTTAGAAGAACTAGGTGCATCAACATTAGTTCTCTGAGAATCTTGCTCAATTCTCTTAGGGTGGCCTTCACGATACAAAGGTTCCTGAGTCATTTTACCCCCTCTAGTCACAACTCTAACAACATTATCATTTTTCTTATTATTTAATTCATTGAGCAAATCATTCTGAGCTTTAAGTACTTGTTCTACTTGAGTCGTAACCATAGAAGCATGTTTACTAATAAGTTTAAGTTCACCTTTAACTCTAGACATATAATCACTCAAGTGTTCAATCATATAAGCATTACGTTTCAATTGTCTACCAACATAAGCATTGAAGTTTTCCAAGCATTGACCTTCATCAAATATATAGAGATAATTTACCTTCACTACCTGTGTCGGGTTATCAAGACCATCTATTTCTTCAATAGGTGGTAAATTCTTAACATCTTCAGCTTTAATACCTTTTTCTTTCATAGATTTCTTTGCCTCTTGCATATCTTCAGGACTGAGAAAAGAATACCCATTTTCTTCGGAGTTGGTTCAGAAAGTGTCCAATCATTTTCATTACTCAACATATTATTCAGTAGCAATTCAGCTTGATCAACAGTTCTTTCCCTAAAAACACAACCAACACAACTATCCAGGTGGTCTCTGGAAGCATCGGTTAGTCCATTATAAAAGATATCAAGTATTTCATTTTTCTTGAGAGGATGATCAGGCAAAGCATTAAGTAATCGCAGAAGCCTCCCCCAAGCTTGTGGGAGACTCTCTTCTTTAATTTGCACAAAATTATATATTTCCCTTGAAGCAGCTTGTTTCTTATGAGCGGGGAAATATTTATCAGAGAAGTAATAAATCATATCCTGGGGACTACGCACACAACCAGGATCAAGAGAATTAAACCATGTTTTAGCATCACCCTTTAATGAGAACGAAAACAACTTAAGGATAAAGTAATAGCGAGTTTTCTCATCATTAGTGAACAGGGTGGCTATATCATTCAACTTAGTAAGATGTGCCACAAAAGTTTCAGTTTCGTAACCATGGCAAGGATCAGACTGAACCAAAGTAATTAACTCAGGGTCGACAAAGAAATCATAATCCTTATCAGAAATACAGATAGGTGAAGTAGCAAAAGCAGGGTCATATTTCATTCTAGCATTCAAGGATTTTCTTTCAACTTAGCTAATAATTTCTTAAGATCATATCTATCATTGCAAGCTAAAAAGTCTCTAGCACCTTCTTCATCCATAACATAACCCTCGGGCACAACAGGCAATTCATATCTAGGGGGAGAATCTTCATCGTCACTTTCATCAATATGATCAGTTTCAATAATTTCATTCTCTCAAGCCCTAGCAAGTTGTTGATCAAGAAATTCACCTAATGGCACAGTATTATCAAGCATAGAAGTAGTTTCATCATAAGTATCATGCAAAGCAGAAGTGGCATCATCAATAACATGCGACATATCAGAATTAATAGCAGAAGCAGGTTTAGGTGTCGCTAGTTTACTCAAAACAGAAGGTGAATCAAGTGCAGAGCTAGATGGCAGTTCCTTACCTCCCGTCGTAGTTGAGGGAAAAATCTTGGTTCTTTTATCTTTCAAGTTCTTCATAGTGATCAGCATATATAAATCCCAAGTGACTTAAAGAATAGAGCTATGCTCCCCGGCAACGGCGCCAGAAAATAGTCTTGATAACCCACAAGTATACAGGATCGCAACAGTTTTCGAGGGTAGAGTATTCAACCCAAATTTATTGATTCGACACAAGGGGAGCCAAAGAATATTTCAAGTACTAATAGTTGAGTTGTCAATTCAACCGCACCTAAAAGACTTAATATCTGCAGCAAAGTATTTAGTAGCAAAGTAATATGATAGTAGCGGTAACGGTAGCAAAAGTAATAGTAGCAGTTTTGTAGTAATTGTAACAGTGGCAACGGAAAAGTAACTAAGCAAAGATCAATATATGAAAATCTCGTAGGCAATGGATCAGTGATGGAAAATTATGTCGGATGCGATTCCTCATGCAACAGTTATAACATAGGGTAACATAGAACTAGCTCCAGTTCATCAATGGAATGTAGGCATGTATTCCAAATATAGTCATACGTGCTTATGGAAAAGAACTTGCATGCCATCTTTTGTCCTACCCTCCCGTGGCAGCGGGGTCCTATTGGAAATTAAGGGATATTAAGGCCTCCTTTTAATAGAGTACCGGACCAAAGCATTAACACTTAGTGAATACATGAACTCCTCATACTACGATCATCACCGGTAAGTATCCCGATTATTGTCACTTCGGGGTTAACGGATCATAACACATAATAGGTGACTATAGACTTGCAAGATAGGATCAAGAACTCACATATATTCATGAAAACATAATAGGTTCAGATCTGAAATCATGGCACTCGAGCCCTAGTGACAAGCATTAAGAATAGCAAAGTCATAGCAACATCAATCTCAGAAAATAATGGATACTAGGGATCAAACCCTAACAAAACTAACTCGGTTACATGATAAATCTCATCCAACCCATCACCGTCCAACAAGCCTATGATGGAATTACTCACGCACGGCAGTGAGCATCATGAAATTGGTGATGGAGGAAGGTTGATGATTACGATAGCGACGGATTTCCGTCTCCGGAGCCCCGAACGGACTCCAAATTAGCCATCCCGAGAGAGATTAGGGCTTGGCGGCGGCTTCGTATCGTAAAACGCGATGAATCCTTCTCCTTGATTTTTTTTCTCCCCGAACATGAATATATAGAGTTGGAGTTGAGGTCGGTGGAGTATCAGGGGGCCCACGAGACAGGGGCGCGCCCCAAGGGGTGGGCCCCCCACCCTCGTGGACAGGGTGTGGGCCCCTGGCCTTGATTATTTTGCAAGTATTTTTCATATATTCCAAAAATATCCTCCGTGAAGTTTCAGGTCATTCCGAGAACTTTTATTTCTGCACAAAAATAACACCATGGCGATTCTGCTCAAAACTGCGTCAGTCCGGGTTAGTTCCATTCAAATCATGCAAGTTAGAGTACAAAATAAGGGCAAAAGTGTTTGGAAAAGTAGATACGTTGGAGACGTTTCAATGATCCTTGACCAATGGCTCTATTACTGGTTTCTCCAGATCCTCCTCTGGCGGTAGGGTGAAATTTGCCTTTAGCTCGGTCCAAAGATCATCTTTCTGTCTATCGTTGACATAAGACACTTGAGGGTCTTCGTTCTTAGGATTATTCCATTGGTGGATGCTAATCGGGATCATGTTTCTAACAAGAACCCCGCACTGAGCAGAAAATGCTTCCTTGGTCCGGCTGGGTTCAATCGGTTGGCCATCGCACGTGATTGCTATGATCGTGAACCTTTTATCCTGGCACAACCTTTTCTTCGGGCCTCGTCTTGTTACCGAAGTTTGGCTCGATCCGGAGGTATAGAAAAGAAGAAAGAAGAGTGTTAATATGTGTACATACCAAAACAATTAATTCATCAATTACCTAGTCAGCACAAGCTTAATTAATATATATACCTCACCGGACTTTGCAACAGCTCCCTCCTCTGTTCCATCACCGGAGCCGTCATCACAGTGCCCTTCTTCCACCGGCATTCGGTCACAGGAGCCATCATGATCATGTCCTTCCACCTCCATTGTTCTATCACTGGAGCCTGCTTCACACTCTCCTTCCAGATCACCGGTGTCGTTTAGATATGACATGACATCGCCTCCGCCGAAGATTATATCCCCCAACAACTATTCTTTTTCCAAGTCTCTTTGTTGATCCATAGTTTCTGCAAATATTACAACATGGCAATTAATATACAAACATGAAAGATGGATATATTAGTGGCAAACGTAGACCTAGCTAGCTCGACGTTTCTACGGTTTGGGGTGGCCTCGACAACACTTCTAGGGTTTGGGGTGGCCTCGACGCTTGTAGGATTTAACAAAATGGCGCCATTCTAGATATGCAAAAAATGGTTCCTATTTTTCTTGATCTCATCTACCCTTCTATATGTCATGTTGTCTAGTGTCAAACGATTCAAGAAAACCATGGCTTCATCATTAGGCAAAAGTAACAGGCGCATGATGGTACGAAGCTCTACAAAGTTATTTTGGAACGGAGTCCCAGATTGGATAATTTGCTTTTTGTTATGAAGTTCAACAAGAGCCTTCCGAATATCGCTATTTGGAAGGTCTTTGCTAAACTTCGTAGCAAAAAGCGGATTATCCTATCCGGGACTCCGTTCCAGAATAACTTTGGAGAGCTTCGTACCATCATGCCCCGGTTACTTCCGACTAATGATGAAGCCGTGGATTTCTTCAATACTTTGACACAAGACAACGTGACATATAGAACGTTACATACTTGAGATCAGAAAAAATGGATCAACTTTTGCACATCCATAATGGCGGCATTCTTGATAAATCTCTTATAAATCTTGACCCCCCTCATGTCGAACTTATCGGGGAGGGGGTATATCGACCCCCCTCATGTCGAAGTTATCAGGGAGGAGGTATATATCGACAACAATGACATACATACATGGAAAAAAATGTTATCGGGGAGGGGTATATCGACCCCCGCTCCTCATGTAGAAGTTATCGGGGAGGGGGTATATATCGACAACGACGACATACATACATGGAAAAAAAGTTATCGGAGTGGGGTATATCGACACCCCCCTCATTTCGAAGTTATCAGGGAGTGGATATATCGACCCCCCTCCTGTTGAATATATGTTTTTTTTGCGAAATCATGTTGAATATATGTTGAATTCCCGAGATAGTTAGGGGTGTTCTAACGCGGCACTACACGATATATATAGGTGAAGAGGGATAACATCCGGTATATCGACCCCCCCCCTCATCCGGTAATGTTCGGGGATAACATCCGGTAATGTTCATATATCATCATATCATCATCATCATCTACTACAAAAAGAATTGACATATTCTTTGCATATGAACATAAAAAATTCTTTGAACATAAAAAATTCTAACTTTTGCATATGAACATGCATACACAAAATTCTCCATTGCACAATTCAACTTGAACAAAGGGAAAAAAAGAAATAAAAAATAGGGCGGCGGCATCGGCCGGAGTGCGGGCGACATCGACGTCGGGGCGGACGGCGTCGTTGGGGCACAGGGGGGAGGAGAGGAGGGGGAACTGCGAGGTGCGGCTCACAGTTCGCGGGGAACGATGAGGTCGGGGTAGGGCTCAGCGATGACGGCGAGGTCGGGGCAGGGCACGGCGAGGTCGGGGCAGGGCTCGGCGACGACGAGGTTGGGGCAGGGCGAGGCGAGGTTGGGGCAGGGTGTGGCGAGGCCGGGGCAGGGTCGATGGCGACGACGGAGACAGCAGACGGGGTAGGGCAGCCTGGCGGCGTCGATGACCTCGGCGTCATCGGGCGGCAACTGGCGATGAAATGTGAAAAACGTGAAGTGCCGGCTTATATAGCAAAGGCTTTGGTCCCAGTTCGTGGCACCAACCGGGACCAATGCCCACCTTTGGTCCCGGTTCGTGCCACCAACCGGGATGGTAGCACGAACCGGGACCAAAGGTGGGCATTGGTCCCGGTTGGTGCCACGAACCGGGACCAAAGGTGGGCATTCATCCTGGTTCGTGGCACCAACTGGGACCAATGGCCTACGCCTGCCAAAGCCGTTGTGCGGTGGGATGTTTAGTCCCACCTCGCTAGCTGAGGAGAGGCCCCACCTGTTGATAAGTGTTGCCCCGCCATCTCTCTCGAACTCCCTTGAATTGCAGGCCTATGGGCCTGATCTCACACTGCTATGCCTGTGGGCCTGCTGGGCCTTCTGTGGGCTTGAATCCTGGCCCAACTAGCTGGGTTTCTAGTCGTATTCAGGCCGTGGTGGCCCAGTAGGTGGCATTTTTTTCTTTTTTTTCTTTTTTACTTTATTTTTTTGCAGCTTTCCAGTGATTCTTTTTGTTGTTAGGTCACAAAAATTATAGACTTTCTATTAGTGCATTAATTTAAAATTTTGTATAGTTTAAATTTGTGTGAATGACTAGTTTGTGAATAACTTTACTATAAAGATAGATGGTTTGACCGCTTTATCCCCAGTTGGCTTTACTGTTTTTTTATGGTTTTCCGTTTCCAGAAGGGGTCATCACCCTATACATGCATACACAGAAGAAGGATTACAAGTTGCATAAAGTAAAGATATCAAAGATGAAAAGGAAGTATAATGCTTACAGCAGGCGGTTTGTTCTTGGTATAAAAGGGATTCAAACCGGTTTGACTGCAGACTAGTTCTGATTCATTCAAAATCTTCTTTACACCTTCAGTGACTTCTTCATTAGTTATTGGAATGTTGCAATGGCGTTGAGGGTCTTCAACCTCACCGATGTACTCACGCATTAAACCAGGACGTCGGCTTAGCGGCAAGATACTCCAAGATATCCAACAGCGCACGAAATCAACACCTGTTAAAACCGTTGGCCATGAAAGCCCGGATTTTGGCGAGTTGAGGAGCATATTTCGCCCTTTCTGAAGAGCTTAAGCGTTGTGGCATTGGGTGGGTGTTGGAAAGCCTGTGATCACGAAAGCCGGGGAGGGGATTCTCATCTTCAGGGGACGTATCTCGGCAGTAAAACCAAGTCTGGTTCCATTCCTTTGGATGGCTGTGCAGTTTTGCATGAGGAAATTCAACTTCTTTCCGCTTTTGAATTGAGACACCACCAAGTTCAGTGTTGGGGCCATTTACAAATTATGTGCGCCGGTTTAAGTGAAAGAAGTCCCGGAACAGCTCCGCAGTTGGTTCTTCCTGTAAGTACACTTCATAGAAGACCTGGAAGTTGCATAAATTGGAGACCGAGTTGGGACCAATATCTTGAGGATGAAGTTGGAAACCGGCAAGCACACCTCGGTAAAACTTTGACCCTGGCGGTTTGAAGCCACGGCCTATGTGGTCAACAAAGACAACCACCTCACCCTGCCTCGGGGTTGGAGGATTTTATGTTCCTGGAACTCGCCATTTAATTTTAGTTTTCTTAGGCAAGGTGTCAATGCTGAACATATCATTCAATTGTTCCTCTGTGACCCGAGAACGAGCCCAGTTGCAAGCGGTGAATTGCTTGGCCATTGTGGAACAAACAAGCTGGAAGCAAAAGGCCGGTTTATAAATCACTTAGGATGACATACAAGATGCAAGGGAGTAAAAGATATACTGATATGTGAAATTGCATAAACCGGAGATCTCCGCAATAGTAGATAACAAGGCAGTTCCATAACATGGGTACCCAGACACTATTAAACCGGAGTATAACTATGGAGGTAAAGGACTCCTCTGGTTTATCAGAGGGCTAATGGTATCGATTGCTATGCAAAGTTAAACCGTCTATATTAGTGTGAGGAGTACAGATCTAAAAATACCTAAGTAAGGGGAAACAGATTTCACAGGTTTATATAAAAATTTCGGATCTAAGGAATGACAGAAACTGGAATATATTCAGGTTCAAGCTTTGGGTACTTAGACAGTTCAGCAGATTCAGATAATTTGTTCTAGGTATAAGGAGAGAGTCTAATGAGAATAATATGATTACGGCTATGGTCGCGCAAGGATAAATAGATCTAACTTAGCCTGGGATGCTACAGAGAGGAAAAGAGAAGAACAACACTGAGTTCTTCGATGAACTCTGACGAGTAGCGAAACCCTAAAAAGATAAGATCTGGGGTGGAAGTAAAAGAGGTTACCGGTGTCACAAGAACGTCGGAGGAAGGTTGCGGCTTTCTGGTTCGATCAGGGTGATGCAGCGGCTGATGGCGAGGCAGAGGCGAGGCTTGCCGTTGGTGGCGGCGCTCCGGAGCAGAGACACGCGAGGAAGAAGAAGAGACGAAGGGGTAGCAGGAGAGAAAGGGAAAAGGGGTCCCTTGCCCCTATTTATAAGGAAAAATGATACAACGGCAAGTGCGGGAATCGAGGAGCTTAAAAAATGGATAAGTAATAATGGTGTCGCCTCGATGACTTGATATGCGTTAATGAAGGTAATCTTCAGCTTTAATGAACATATGACATCAGGGCGGTTTGTTAAAATTCTGGGGCATGACGTCACGGCGGTTTACAAGATCAAAGTGAAAATGTGAAGGAGGAATTTTTCTAAGTAATGGAGATTGACATGAACCAGTTCAAACCAATCTGGGGCCTAATGTTGGGGATATTACTACTGGGTGTAAACCGGCCAGGAGTAGCCGGATTAACTTCATGAAGATTAGAAGCCCATGAAGACGTGAAGATGATGGCGCTTTACAAAGGCCCAAGGCCCAGGAGTGAGTTAAAACTTGTAGATGTAAACCGACTTAATCATGTAACTTGCCTTGTAAGATAGGAAGTAGGGAGACCGAACTGGACACGTTTATGATCTGACTTCGGGACTCTGTAAACCGGCGGGCGTCAACCTATGTATATAAAGGGATGACCCGGCAGCGGTTGAGAGGAACAACATCTCGAGAGCCAGACAAGCGGATTCGCTCCCTGGCCTTCGAAACCCCAGCAATACCAATCACAACTAGACGTAGGCTTTTACCTTCCTCGAAGGGGCCGAACTAGTATAAAACTCCCTGTGTCCCCTTGTCCGGTTTAACCCCTTTAAGCTAACCCTTTGCGATGGATCCATGACTAAGTCCTTTCACAAGGACATCTGCCGTGACAAACCCACGACAGATATAGTGGTAAAATCCAGGAAAGAGGAAACCTTGGTCGCAGATCTGAAAGAGACCTTTGATAATCTCCGGGTTTACAAAATGATGCTTAACCCGGCTAAGTGTGTTTTTGGAGTCCCAGCCGGCAAGCTCTTGGGTTTTTTGGTTTCCAACCGAGGTATTGAAGCTAACCTGGAGAAAATCAAGGCAATTACATCCCTGGCCAAACCAACGTGCATCAATGACGTTCAACGGCTGGCGGGTTGTGTTGCTGCTTTGAGCCGGTTCATAAGCCGGTTAGGGGAGAAGGCGATGCCTCTGTATCAGATGATGAAGAAAACAGATGATTTTGTTTGGAGCGATGCTGCAAACTCTGCTTTTGAAGATCTGAAGACACAGCTTGCTGAGCCGCCGGTCCTTGCTGCTCCAATTGAGAAAGAGCCGCTATTGTTATACGTAGCCGCCAATTCACGAGCTATTAGTGTCGCAATTGTGGTGGAGCGCAAGGAGGTTGGCAAGGAACATCCGGTTGAACGGCCGGTTTACTACGTCAGTGAGGTGTTAATTGAATCCAAACAACATTATCCACATTGGCAGAAGCTCGTGTATGGGGTGTTCATGGCAAGCCAGAAGCTTAAACATTATTTTCTGGGTCACCCAATCACTGTGGTTAGCTCTGCTCCCTTGGGAGACATCATTCAAAACAGCGAAGCCACTGGACGAGTTGCCAAGTGGGCCGTTGAGCTTGGGTCTCATGGATTGAAGTATGTACCACGTACTGCGATCAAGTCTTAAGCATTGGTTGATTTTATCAATGACTGGACAGAAATGCAGATGCCAGAAGAGAAACCAGACAACACATATTGGACTATTCATTTGATGGATCCAGACAGTTGGAAGGCTCGGGGGCTGGAGTTGTTTTAACCTCCCCTCGAGGTGACAAATTTTGTTATGTGTTACGGCTGATGTTTCCTTGCACTAACAACGCAGCAGAGTATGAAGCCTTGCTCCATGGTCTTCGAGTGCCCAAAGAGATGAGTCTGAGCCGGGTCAGGTGTCTTGGCGACTCAGACTTAGTGGCTCAACAAGTATCAGGCAAGTGGGATTCCAAAGACCCTCTCATGGCGGCTTATCACCGTGAGGTTGATGTGGTTGCAGGACATTTCAAAGGATATCAGGTGGAGCATATTGACCATAGGAAGAATGAAGCGGCTGATGCTCTAAGCCGGTTGGGATCTCAGCGTAAACCGGTGCCACCTAACACTTTTTTGGATGTCTTGCATAACTCGTCTGTTAAGTTGCCCACAGAATAAGATCTAGTCGTTCCTGACCCGGAGGGACAGTTGGTGGCGGCTCTTCATGTCATCCCAGATTGGACAGTGCCGTTCTTGGCTTACATGACCCAGGGCGAGTTGCCAACGGATGAGACCCTGGCTTGACAGATAACCCAGCGGTCTAAGTCAATGACGATTTCTAATGGAGAATTATACCATCGCAACGTCTCTGGAGCGTTTCAGCGGTGTGTTTCCCGTGAAGAAGGCCAAGAAATAGTTCGTGAGATCCATGAAGGCGATTGTGGTCATCACGCCGGGTCAAAATCTCTGGTGGCCAAGGCTTTTCGTCATGGTTTTTACTGGTTGACAGCTCACGTTGATGCGGAGGATCTGGTCAGCGGATGTGATGGATGTCAAAAGTTTGCATGACGAGCACCTGTGCCGGCTCAAGAACTCCGGATGATTCCAATCACTTGGCCGTTTGCGGTGTGGGGGCTTGACATGGTGGGACCTTTCAAAAGGTCTAAGGATAAAAAGACACATCTTTTAGTGGCAGTTGATAAATTCACAAAGTGGGTTGAGACAGAGCCAGTGAGTAAGTGTGATGCGGCCACGGCGGTTCAGTTCATGAAAAAGGTGATCTTCCGTTTTGGTTTTCCACACAGCATTATCACTGACAATGGCACTAACCTGTCCCAAGGGGCTATGGAGGAGTTTTGTCAACGTGAGCATATCCGGTTTGATGTTTCTTCTGTAGCTCATCCTCAATCCAATGGTCAAGCTGAGAGAGCGAATCAGGAAATTTTAAAAGGTCTCAAACCCTGGCTTATGGTTCCCTTGCAGCGAACGCCGGGTTGTTGGGTAGAGGAATTACCCTCGGTGTTGTGGAGTATCAACACCACACCTAACAGGTCCACAGGTTACACACCTTTCTTCATGGTGTATGGAGCAGAAGCAGTGTTGCCTAGTGACATCCATCATGACTCGCCCCGTGTGGCGGCTTATGTTGGAGCTAATAATGAACAAGCCACACATGATGCACTTGACTTGTTAGATGAGCAAAGAGACTTAGCAGCGACTCGATCAGCAATTTATCAACAGGACCTGCGCCGTTATCACAGCCGCAGGGTTAAGTCCAGGACTTTTCAGGAAGGTGACCTGGTGCTCCGTCTCATCCAGGATCTGTCAGATGCACACAAGTTATCCCCACCTTGGGAAGGACCCTTTGTGGTCAGCAAGAACTTAAACAACAGGTCATATTACCTCATTGATGTTCGAGAGCACAAAGACTCACGTAAGTCGGAGGAAGAGACCCGCCGGCCGTGGAACATTGCTCAACTTCGGCCATACTACACCTGAGCCACCGACTCTCATCATGTACATACTTTAACATTGTATATACCATGATAAGTAATAAAGCAGGACCATCGGTCTCTTTTCTTTTCAAAGATTGCGCATCTTTGCTATTTCTTATTTTCAAATGACTATTAAGGAGCTGATCATATTTGAATCAAGTCTAACCCTTTTTTAGTCCGGCTTATGATCGTATTCGAATCTAGCTGCAACTATCATGGTCACTTGGGGGCTTCCTGTTCAAACATAGGTCGTATTCGAACCAAAGAGAACATAGCTGTCGTAACCCTCTTGATCGGCTCAAGGCCAAACTCACTAGGGGGCTTCTTGATCATATCAGAATCATAGCTTAACCCTTTTGGGTCCGACTTGGATCGTATTCGAATCAGGGTCGTTAAAAACCTCTCAAGGTCATTCGGGGGCTTCCTGTTCAAACATAGGTCATATTCGAACCAAAGAGAACATAGCTGTCGGTACCCTCTTGATCGGTGCAACGCCAAAGCCACTGGGGGCTATATGGTCGTATTCTAACCTTAGCTTAACCCCTTTGGTCCGGTTTACTGATCGTATTCGAATCAGAAACCCCCAACCTTCAAATACAAGGTCAAATCGTATTAATTACCTGTTATTTGCCTTTTAGTTCTTTGTTGCCTTAATTTCACAAATAATTAGCATGGTCTTTTTCGCCGGCTGGACTATTTGACAACGAAGCCACCAAGGTATGATGATCATTAAGTATTCAGAAGTATTGACTTCTCACAAAGATGGAGTTATCAACTTCATTACCCGGGTTATTTAAACTGGTGGTCTAAGGATCAAAGGTACAAGTATGACTATTGTTTATACGCAATTGCCTACTGCATTAACCAAAGGGTTAGCTTCATCCTTGTTCTCTTTTTATATCTGTTTCTGTTTTCTATTATGGTAAACATATTGGCTATAAGCCGGGTGTTTTAACCCGTTCGATACTAAGCCGCCAAGCCAGTTTTTTCTCTTGTATTTACAGGAGCAGAGCTGAAGTATTACAGGGACAACCATAAATATGATGCATATATTGACATCAGGAAACACAGAATCACATACAAGTGTTTTATGCGCAATGGAATAAGCAAAGCATGCAGTGTTTTCACAGCTAAACTATTACAAGGCTTTTTATAAGCCCATGAAGATGGTTATTGCTCCTCCCTCACCGGTTCACCGCCCTCTGTTGACTGGAAGCTGGGTTTTGACCAGTCAAAACCATTCGCGTCGACAAATTCTGCTTCTTCATCAATCAGGCCGGCCGGGTCAACTTCCGGGGCAAATGTATTTTCACGGACAGGCGGGATTAAATCTATCACCTTATACGAGGGAGTTGCCATCTTCTTATTTTCAACATCAAAACCCGGCTGATACTTGTAGATGTTGGTTTCATCTCCAAGAATAGTCGCCTGAGGTCGCACTTCCCTCACGCAAGCAATAGAGTCGTCCTGTTCAAACAGTGACCCGTCTTCCTTTACCATGGGGTACCCTCTGGCTACATCAGCCGGGTCTAGATCTGGCACCCAAGCCTTGGAGCGGCTCAGGGCAGTCAAAGCTCCGGCTCTGGCACAGGAGCGCTTAATCTCTTGGAACCTGGCGAGCAAAATTGTCGGTTTCTTTAAAACATCGCTAAGCCGGTTGGGTCCTTGATTGGCAGGAGAGATGGCAGAAAGTGCCCGTTGTGCGCCAATATACAGTTGCTCCACTAAGGTATATACTGCCTTCAGTTTAATCACGTGATCTTGGCTTAGATTCTTGCTTCATGGGCCTGCACATATTTTGTAAAAAAAGTCAGCTGGCGGGTTATATTCCGGATCAGCAAACAATACACAAGATTAAAGACAGACGGCTTACCAAAGATGGCGGCCACCATTTGAGACACCCGGCCCTTTAAACCGTTCAGCTCTGTTGAAACTTCTTCAAGGGCTGCTTCGGCCTTCTCGGCGCATTGTGTCAGAAGTGTTTTTCCTCTGCCCAGGTTTTCTTCTTGGCAGTAAAGCTAGTCTTCAAATTTTCCGTCTTAGATAGACTTATTTGCAATTTGGAGTTAGCATACTGGATTTCTACCTCCTGACCTGCTAGCCGGGTCTTTGCCTTAGTCAATTGTGAGTTCATTTCAGATAATGCATTCTGCAAAAAAATGTACCTAGATGAGTCAAGATTTCGCTTAAAGTTCAAAAATCAAGATTCAAGTCTCAAGTCCAAAACAATTTCTTATGACTCTAAAGACATACTTTAAGTCCCAAGTACTTCACAAAGTAACAGCACTGGGCACTTGGGGGCTAATGTATGCTATTCAGCAAGTTTCTCAAGGTTAAGCCGGATTATGAAGTCCTTTGAATATGGTACAAGACAATTTAAAGTACCGGCTCATTTATGATCAAAATGAACCGGCCCTTGGGGACTACAGGTGAAGTTTTGTTCTATTTTATTGAACTCAAGAAAGGTTTCAAAGGTAAAAGTATTGGCCTATATTATAAAGTCTACAGATCATTCCATTTCTCTCATAATCTGAAAACTTGGGGGCTGGCGGAATATAGATAAGCCGGAAGAACATACCTCGTATTTCAGCTGTAGCTGTTTGACAATTTCGATCTCTGAGTCGTGACTGGAGTGCACATGACTGAGATAGCCGGATAAAATATCGTTGGCATTCAGATGATTGTAATGTGCAACATCAAAGTGCACTTTCTGTCTCTCCAATGCCTCTTGTTTCGCCGTGTGGTGAGCTAACACGGTTGGGGTCCCCAGCTCAACAAAGCAGCTCCCGGTGATCAAAACGTCCTGCGTAGACGGTGATGGCGGGTTGGCTGAGCTTGATGATCTAGTTGTGGAAGGGTTCACGGTGGTCTCATCAAACGACGGCTCAGGAGGATTTGCTTCTGCATTGACAGGCGGGTCTTCTGGAGTTTCATTTGATGGAGGAGAAGGTGGCCTTGCCGGTTCAGGAGCAAGGACTGGCGGGTCTTTCGCCGGTTTAGTCACCTTGGCCTTCTTAGACTTAGCTTGGCCACTACGTGAAAGATTATAGGACTGTTAGTATAAAGAGACAATTTGAAAAACACGAAAGACAAAGGGTTTTTTCTTACCCAGGGGCAGTCTTGAAGGCCGGAAACTGGGTTTGAGACGAGTCGCCAGAAGAGTGAGATACCTCCTACGAATATAAGACAAAGTAAGTAGTACAAGGAAAGACATCCATTAACAGAAAGTCGAAGACAAAGAAATAAACCTCATTCTGGCGTTTTTGGGGAGTTTTTTGAAGAACAACAGCCGGTCGTCTTCGGTCCGGGCTTGACGGCGGCTCTCATGTTGCTGCTTTTTCAAAAGAAAGTGAGGGTCCAGATAAGCCAAAGGGTGTGAAAACCTTACTTTCCGGGTTACGACTCGAAGTTTCTGTCTTGGCAAATGTGCTGAGTCGGAGGAAATAGTTACCTCTTCTTCCACGGCCTGACTGGCCCCAGTGTCGTCTTGGTAATGATCAGTGTTAATAAGATTATTAAAGAGTCAGCCAAGGGGGTCAAGGGCTACCTCCGATTCAGAAGTTTCGTCAAGTTTCATCATGTCTTCAACGGTGCTCTTCTTCTTCTTTTGGACCTACGAGTCGTTTTCTTGCTGGTTATGGCATCAACTCTTGCTTTCTTGGCAGCTTCATGGTCATATTTCACCTTCCAGAAGTCAGATTTGGCCTGCAAACAGGTAAAAACAAAATGAAAGGTTAGGCAAGTGTTAAATAATACGGCTGAGAAAAATACATAGGAGAGATATCAGAGTCTCCTTACTTCTGTCGCCGGGTTAAGCTTGTAGAAAGGGTTTAACCCGACGATACTGCAGTCTTCGTACTCCCCGTTCACCAGAAGGGTTGACATTGAAACAATATCTGCTTCCGTTAATTGAACGGGGCTATGACGAAGAGAGTCGTCTGGGCCTCCACCATACTCGTACATCAATTTTGATCGACGGCTCGGAGGAATAACCCGCCATAAGATCCAGCAGTGGATCAGGTCAACTCCAGTCAAGCCGTTGTCTAATAAGGCGTTAATCCTTTTTATGGATGGGATCGGCTTCCTACATTCGGCAGCCGTAAGCTTGTCAGGGAGCGTGAATTTGGAGTCAAGACGCTCGACGCGATAACCCGGCAGTGGCTTCTCATTTGCTGGTGAAATATCTTGACGGTAGAACCAAGTCTGATTCCAGTCTTTGGGATGACTCGATAAGACTATGAGGGGGAAGACAGCGCCTTGCCGACGCTGAATTGAGATGCCTCCAAGCTCCAAGCTAAGGCCGTTGGTGCACTCGTTCTACCGGTTCAGATAAAAATATTCTCTAAACAGCTCCACAGTCGGTTCTTCTTGGAGATACACTTCACAGAGCACTTGGAAGTTACAGATGTTAGAAATGGAATTGGGCCCGATATCTTGAGGGTGGAGTTTGAAAAAGTGGAGGACCTCTCTGAAGAACTTTGAGCCGGGCGGTGAGAAGCCACGGTTTATATGGTCAGTAAAAACAATCACTTTGCCAGCCCTTGGATTGGGCCGTTCTTCGTCCGGGTTAGGGGCATGGTAAGACATGACATCTTTTCCTAGCAAAAATCCTATGGTAGAACTCCTTCAGGCGTTCCTCAGTTACGATTGAGGGAACCCAGTTATAGATGGTTGGTGCTTTGGACGGCATAATGTTCAAAAATGAGCTGAAAAGAAAGGCAACATACTGGTTCAATTCAATGGTAAAATTAATAGTTCAACGATGATAATACAGGGAAGTAATGGCGGCTTGGTTAAGGGCTAATGCCATATGAGGAAAAGTAAGCCGGCACAGTTAACCGCCATGACTACAGATATTTGAGAAAAGCAAATTCAGCTAAGTGTTGAGACAAACAAGTTTCCTAAACTGCTTGGTATTATTTTAGATCAAATGGCTATTCAAAAATGGGAAAATTCTAGACCTAAAAAGTTCAGCGCAGATAAGTTTGTGAGTTCTAATGAGATCTTTGAACCAGAGAAAGGGATCTGTGGGCATCAAGAGTAGGCACAAAAACGCTACCGCACAAGCGTATATATCTTTTTGGATCAAGAAGAGGCCTGCGGTGGAAGAACTACGAGGAACTGCGACGAACTATGAAGAACACAAAGAAGTCTGGAAACCCTAATGCGGATCTGAGAAGTGAAAAGGAGAACACTCACAACCATGGATCTCCTGCGGAGGTCGCCGCCGTTCTCTGGACCGATTCGGGTTGATGCAGCGGCCAAGGTCGACGAAGACGGAGGAGAAGCGCGACGGCGGTGAGGCTTGAGCGGCAGGAGGGTTGCGAGAGGAAGAAGACAGACAGACAGAGAGAGAGAGAGAGAGAGAGAGAGAGAGAGAGAGAGAGAGAAGAATGAGGAAGGCCGAGGCGTGCCTATTTATAAGAAAAAATGTGAACAGACGGGCGCGAAAATTGAGGGGGAGCCGAATAATGGTTATCCAACTACACAGACGCCTCCATTCTTGGAAGACATTAAAGATGAAGATCCGTTGGGAGATGACGTCATAAAAGTTTTTTGCGTTTTCAAGAGATGACGTCATGGCGGGTTACAAAAACTTCTGCGAGGATAAGAAGATGGATTTTGTCTAAGTGTTGAAGATTGACAAAGAACGAAGTTCAAATTCAACCTGGGGCCTAATGTTGGGGATGTAGCTATCAGTTATGACCCGCCCAGGAAGGGCCGGGTCAGCCCCAATGGCGGGTTACACAAGAATCCCAGTAAACATTAAGATGATAGTTTATCAAATCTTATAGAAGGCCCAAAGGCCTAGAGGCGGCTTAAGGCCCAATATTGCAAACCGCCGTATGTAAGGAAAGACTTGTACAGAAAGTCAAGTAAAGGAAGTCACCGAGCCGAACACGATTATGAGTCGGCCGGGACTCTGTAGGCCACCAGGCGTCAACCCGTGTATATAAGGGGACGACCCGGTGGCGGCTGAGGGCAAGAGACAAGAGATCGATAACCAAGCCGGCGAGTTAAGCCTCTTGGTGATCGAAACCCTAGCAATACCAACACAACTAGACGTAGGCTTTTACCTTCATTGTAAGGGGCCGAACTAGTATAAAACCACTCGTGTCCTTTGTCCCGATTAACCCCTTTAAGCTTCCTAGTTGCGATGGCCCTACGACTAAGTCCTTTCGCTATGACATCTGTTGTGATAATTCCACGACAAAAAGGCTCACCATGGTGGTGCCGGCGACGAGATCGGCGCGGGCGATCGACGGCGGTGAAGACGGGGATGGGACGTGACAGACCGCTAAACCTAGACAAATCCTGAGGAAAATGGAGTTTGGAGGTCGAGCTTGGAGAGGAGAAAGCTTAAGTAGTGTGGCTCAGGCATTTAATTGAACACCTCATGTGCATAGGAGGTGAGCTAGAGCACCACAAAGCCCTCCCCTCGCCGTCCAGAAAAAACAGAGCAGTGCAGTGATCTGCTCGCGGGCGAGGGGGTATATATAGCCACATCATTGGTCTCGGTTCGTGGCTGGAGCCGGGACTAAAGCCCCCCGCCCCCTTTGGTCCCGGTTCCAGCCACGAACAAGGACCAATGGATGTGGGCCAGGAGCGAGGCCCATTGGTCCCGGTTCGTGTCTGGAACCAGGACCAAAGGGGCCAGATGAACCGGGACCATTGCCCCACGAGGCCCGCCGGGTCCCCTGGGCTCACGAACTGGGACGTATGCCACCATGGGTCCCGGTTCATGACTGAACCGGGACTAATGGGCTGGCCAGGCCTGGATCAAAGCCTCGCTTTCTACTTGTGCAAGTCCAAGGTCTGCGACCTCGAGGAGAAGAACAAGGCGCTCCGGGCGCAGCTGGCCCACTGTGCCCGTGGCGCCGGGATCGAAGAAGACGACGCCGATAAGGTTGAAATCCAAATAACCAGGGCACCGGCGGAATGAGAAGATGGGACGACTACGAGTGAGGTTTGCACGGTGAAGATAGCGGCGAGGCCAGCGCATGGCAACACGATGGACGTGGTGCTCAGGACGATGCAGTGCCTCAATGATCTGATGGGGGAAGACGATGTCAGCCTGGCGGCCATGAGCACCAGCGACGGCGATGGCGGCAACGGCCTTACCGGAGCATTCTTGACGATGCAGCTCAAAGTAATACACTTTTCTTATTCTTTTCTTTACAGTATGCTTTATATATTTTGATGGGAACCTCCATTTGAAATAAAATAAAATTGTATACATAATCAACCAGCTGAACTGAGCATGATACGTAGAATTATACTCCCTCCGTTCCATAATATAAGAACGTTTTTGACACTAAACTAGTGTCAAAAACGTTTTTATATTATGGACACAGGGAGTACTAGCAAGTAGTAGTACAATCCAGTAATTTGATCACGTGTTGGCTTCATTTCAACAAGTTGGCCAGTGGACGTGTCACACACACTCTGGCCGAAACCCTAAGCGTGCGTGCACACGTGAACAGTAAGCTAGCTTAACCTTAGGTAGGTAAGTAGTGTGTGTACCAGGTTACCTCAGATTTGTCATACGGAATCTCTCGGTTTGACCAATGACCAACGTGGCGCACCCAGCTAGATTTTTACTACATGGTGAAAAGTAACGCATATGGCGTCATACTCTTTTTAAATTCTGCATTGACTAGAAAATTTAACTTATATCTTGATGCGGTCGTTGCAGTCAGCGTCCGGCGCCAAATGGGAGGAGGAGGTGGTCAAGGAAGCCGTGGCGAAGGCCGTCGCGGCCCGCACGGGCGCCGACCGCCGTGGCGACGCCGCTGGCCGGTCTCGGCACGCCGAATGATTAAGCTGCTGCTCCATCCAACGGTCGGCTCGTCGTGCTCGTCAGGAGACCGCCGTTAGCTAACAACCCACCGCCGACGAATGCATGCAGTGCCGTCAGAAAGGAGTAGACTAATTTAGTTGCGTTACTGTCGCTGACTGGAAAGCTGAAACAATGGCCACGCATGATGCATGGACAATTCTACTGTTCGGGGTCGAGGTGACAAGACAACTTGACAGGACGAGGGAGCAACGGACGAATAACGCAGGACAAAATGGAAGATCGCCGTCATGTTGACCGTGCAATAGATCCAACCGTGGAAACACATATGCACGGTGATTAATTAGTGTCGACTCATCAGCATGAGCTGATATGTATAGGCGCTTTGAGGGAGGACTGTGATTACATGCGTGTGCTTACACGACTTACTGAATATAGTGCATTATTCTTACTTTCAGCCAATGATTCAAACCTTTTTTAGTCATTCTATGCCAATATCACCATCCCCTCCCACACCATCTGCCACTCCGGGGGCGGCGACCACTTCCTCACTAGCCGCCCGTCGCCCAACGGACGATGGTTCGGTGCCTTAAGGCACCTACCTTTGTGTCTATGATATGTGGGTCCAACAGATAGCTGGCCCACATGTCAATGACCCAAAGGCAGGTGCCTTTAAGGCACTGAAGCTGCGTCCCCCCTCCTGCTAACCCTCCCTGCTCCCCATAGCATCCACGAGCTCTGGCCAGGTGAGGCTCTCTGACTCCAATAGACCCCTCGACATCTACCTCCTCACGTGCTTCGTTGGTGCCACGCCTCAAGTCCATATCATGGTCCCCTCGCCGATGGCGCCCACCCAACCGCTGGTGGCACCTCTCGAGCCAGCAGGTGGTGTCGCGATAATCCATAAGTGTAGAGGATACGAATAACCTTCGATGTGAAGTATGACAAGCCAAATTTATTGATTTGACGCAATCAGAGTCATATAATGCTTATAAGTTATAGTGGTTGCATTGTCAATTCAACCACACCCGGAAACAAAGTACTTGCCCGAGATAATTTATTAGTAGCAAATGTGATGAAGTGTTGGTTGTTTGACTATAGTAGAGTAACAAAAGTATGAATACCTAATAGTTGCCAAGAACAAAGTATCTTAAAGAGAGAAACAATTACTATAAGTGTATGTATGAGGATGGATAATGAGATGTTGCATGTAGTAGCTGTGTGAGGATTGGGCCAGGTCCCAGGAAGCCTTCGAGCGTTGTAGCTATAGTGTTTGCTAAAGTTAACAAAAGGATTGGGCCTCGCCCTAGGCTGCGGCCCGGGCTGCCCGGGGCTTGGCGCCACCATTGGTTACATGGGTAGAATTAAATATGTAGTAGCAGTAACATAGGATGATGGCAATCTAGCTCATATTCAATACTTCATATAAGCATGTATTTCGTATATTATTGTATGTGCTTGCAGTAAGAACTTGCACAATATATTTTTGTTGAAAATATGCCCTAGAGGCAATAATACTGTATTATTTTATTTCTATTTTCATAATTAAGAGTATATATTTCATGCTATAACTGTTATGATCCTGAAATGTGCGATTCAATGAAAAACTCATATGCATGTGTGAAATGATAAATGGTAAATAATAGGTTCCTACTCTTGCCTCTAAGACCGGCTCAAGTGTTATTGATGCTCATGTTTTCCGGATCTTAGGATATCGGTTTAGAGGGCTATCTTAAAACCAGAAATTTCTAGTTTGTATCAGGCTCATTGTCTTGGGAACATGCAAATATAGCTATGTCTACATTAAATTCTGTCCAAATTTTGTTCCAATGTAAAACCAACCAACCAATGCATCGAGTGAGAGGGCCATGCATGTAACATTAATATTACCTAGCATTTAAGTGGGTCCTCCTTGGTTGGTTGATGTGATTTGCAAGATGAGCCCAATAAACCGAAAAGGAGGTAGTAGTTAGGAGTAGTACTTCTAGCCGACGAACCCACTTGTGGATGTGTCACACATTCCTATATACAACCTCTGTTTGTGTTTATTAGTACCCATCGTATTTTTGTCAAAGTTTGATCATATATTTAAGTAGCAAAATTTTAATGATGCCACACGAAATTATATTTTTGTATTCATATTTGAATGTAGTTTTCAACGATATTATTTTTGCTACACATAATTTACATTTTATTAGTTAAAATCATTGTCAAATTATGACCCGAAATATGGGGACTAATAAACCTTCAAATACGAATACCAAAATATTTTTTTGTGTGGCATGGATTAATATTTTGCTACTCAAATATTTGGTCAAACTTTGTCACAAAATACGACGAGGACTAAAAACCCAGAAGGAGGTTGTAACTTACTTATCTCAACTTGTAAACATGTCATCTCCCCATACAATTATGAATGGGATAAGGCTCACCTCAACATGCATTCATACATGGAAAAAGACCCCTTAAGACGTTCAACCATGCATGGAAAAATATTTTCCATTCAATTATTCTATTTATATTCAATATAAGTATTGTTACAACTATACATAATCAAATATAACAAGTGATATATATTTTCAATTTGGGTTCCCATGTCATCAACCCAATTTTTCATAAAGTAATTCTGGGAGCAACACATGGGGTATTTTTCTTTCTAGTAGCAGCAGTAGTAGTAAGCTTAGCCAGGATAAGTTAGATTGTGTGTACGAGGTTACCTGAGGTTTGTCAATAGGAATCTTTCTAGTTGACCAACGGAACGCACCGATCACGTCGATCTAGCTAAGATTTTTGCATGGAAAGTAAAAACACATGATGTCACGCGCGGTTGTAATTCTGCAGACTGGACAATAAGTTACTTACTAATTAACCCCCGGATGTGATGTGGTCGTTGGAGTCGACTTGGAGGAGGCGGTCAGGGAAGCCGTGGCGAAGGCCGTCGCCATTCGCATGACCGGCGACGGCGCCGTCCAGTCTCGGCCTCCGGGGATCGGGTCGTCAAGAGACCGCCGCCAGCTTAGCTAGCTTAAGCCACCCACCCACTCACTCTCGTACGCAGTGCGGTCAGAATAAAACTAATTACGTTAGTGTTGCTGACTGGAAGTGTTAAAAGCACGGACGATTCTACTGCCACGAACTAGTACGTATGGCCAGGTAGAGGTGATAAGACAGACAGCCTGACAGGACGAGGAACGACCGACGAATAACGGAAGGGTGAATGGAAGATCGCGGCCCTCATGTTGAACGTACAATCGATCAAGTCGTGGAATAGTATGCATGGTTGATTAGTCGCAGTGACTCATCAGCTTATTATATGATTTGGTTAGGGCGGAGTGTAAGTAAAAGCAGCCTATTTTGACTTGCTAATTGCTATGCCAGATATACCATTGTAATTCTATATCTAAATAGTTAGCCCCATTAACTATTTCTCTCAACATGCAATCATGCCACATCATCACACAACATGCATGAGAAAAGTCCCATCTCACTACCATATGTCTCTCAACATGCAAGCTAGCCACTTTATCATGACATGCATGAAAAAAGACCCATGTCAACATGCAAACATGAATTTTCATTCTATTAAGCTATATATATTTAAGAGAAAAGTATATTTTTCGTCCCTCAATTCTTGGCGGAGTCTAGATTTGGTCCCTCAACTCCAAAACCGGACAACTTGCACCCTTAACTTCTAAAACCGGACAAGATTCATCCCTGGTAACGGTTTTGACCGGTTTTGGTGCTGTCCCACCCCGGTTTTGACCGTTCCGACTCAAATTTGGATACCTTTTCCAAGTCCATGTGATGTTTCCAAATTCGGTTATTTTTTCAAATACGTGAACCTTTTTAAAAAATTTGTACTTTTTTAAATCTGCGTACTTTTTACAAGTTCATGTACTTTTTCAAATATGCGTATTTTTTTTAAGTTCATTTAATTTTTTAAAATTGATGTACACTTTCAAATTTGAGTACATTTTATTGAAAGAGTTCATGAATTTGAAAATTTTATGCGAACTTGAAAAAAGTACGCGGATATGGACTTCTTTTACGCAAAAATATGTGGATTTCAGAAATTGTTTCATCTTGAAACAAGTATGTGAATTTCAAACAAAGTTCATGGATTATAAATGGAACACGGATTTGAAAACAATGCGGACTTTGAAAAGCATGTGGATTTGAAATAAGTATGCGAATTTCAAAAAAAGTTCATGGCTTTGAAAAATACTTGGATTTGATAAAATTACACAAACTTGGGGAAAATACGGGGATTTGGAAAAGGTACATAAATGTTAAAAAATCACGGATTTGAAAAAAGTATGTGAATTTTAGAATAGTTTGCTGATTTGAAAAAAGTATGTTTATTTTTGAAAAAAATATGTGACCTTGAAAAAACTATGAGGAGTTGAAAAGTGTATGTGGATTTCAAAAAGTTCACGGATATAAAAAAATTACAGGAATATGAGTGAGCACGGGTCAAAACCGGGGTGAGTCAACACCAAAACCGGTCAAAACCGAGTCCGGGGACGAACCTTGTCCGGTTTCGATAGTTAGAGGTGCAAGTTGTCCGGTTTTGAAGTTGAGGGACCAAATCTAGACTTCACCAAGAGTTGAGGGATAAAAGGTATACTTTTCTCTATATTTAATAAACATTTTACAACTATGTAGTAATCAAACATAATAAATTATATGTATTTTTAGTTTTACCTTTTTATAGTATTACTTCAAATATTCATGTTTCATATAACGAATCACATTGAAATATGTTGCAAAATATTTTCGCAACAACGTGCAGAGTATCATCTACTCCCTTCATTCTTAAATATAAGTCTTTTTAGAAATTTTAAATGGAATACAACATATGGATGCATGTAGACATATTTTAGAGTGTAGATTCATTTATTTTGCTTCGTATGTAGTCATTTGTTCGAATCTCTAAAAAGACTTATATTTAGGAACGAAGGGAGTAGTTTCGTATAATGGTTGCATGCAGCGCATCCTAGATACATCATGATGTCAGCAACCAAGACACATGCTGCCACCAGGTGCAAGTAGTTTGGCGTAGACGGAGAATTTATGTTCAGCCAAACTTTTTTTTTTTGAGAATAGCCAAACTTTTCTAAACAGGAGAAATACATAAGATAAGAGTTGTTTCCCCACGTTCTCATCATTAAACTTAAGCAAAAACGTCTTACCATCCACGTCAAGGTTTTTAATGGAGCACGCAATACTAGACTGGTGTTGTTAATTTTTATGTAATTTGATTGCTTTGCTTCCACACACTGTAATCTAGCATCTGATGTCTTAGGCAAATGCTCATGGTACTACAGAACAAGCAGAAGAGCACATCTATTTCTTTTTAAACACTTCTGATTTATTCATTTTTTTTGTTCATTGTTTTTGATATAGCTTACCACTCATGCCAAGTGGTAATAAATACCAAAAATAATAATAAAATACAGATCCAAAGACCACATAGCGACGACTAAGTTAAGTAATTTAAGGTACATCTGATGTGATCGATCGTTGCAATCGAAGGCCGTTGCAGCCCGCTCGAGCGCGGACCGTCGTGGCGACGCTGCTGGCCGGCTCGGCACTCTGGTGCGTTTGGTTGCAAGGGTGGTCATGAATGGGTTGGGATCGTTCAAAAAATAGACATGTTTGGTTATAAAGCACATGAATGGTTCAAGTCAAAAAAAAAGAATATGCCTTGAAGGTGCTGAACCGTTCCACCCAACCAAATCGGTCGAATCAAATGGCCACCATTTGCATGCATGACTATGTGAGCATGACTGGTGGTCCCGACCTAAATAATTAGCTCATCTCTTATATTCAGCCAAACGCATGAATTGAATGGTTCAATCCCAAAAAAATTGGACGGTCCCAACCCATTCATATGACACCTTCAACCAAACGCATCCTAAATGATTAAGTTGCTGCGCCATAACTTACGCAGTGCCTTCAAAATATCAAGTCGAAAAGTATAACTCTTTATCTTTATCTCTATCTAATATTAAGGGTCCCGATAACTGCCACACGTGTGGTGTATCGGGTAGTTGTGCCACACGCCTCGTGTGGCATGAACAGCAACCAGCCCACACACCTACGTGTGGGCAAAACAACTAATGCACACATACACATACATCTTTTTTTCCCTCCTGAACCTTCTCACACGCGTGCGTGTGGACAAAGTTGATAACGCCCACACGCGCGTATGTCAGGCCTCGTACCCTTCTGGTCCCGCACGCGACGCGTGAAGCCCACCGCGCGTCCGCAGTTGCCATGGTTCAGACCCTCGTCCATGTTCGGTTATCTACAGTTGCCATATCGCTGAACTACGGTTGCCATGTCGGACAACTGCAGTTGCCATGGTTGCTCAACTGCAGTTGCCATGTATGGTCTGATCTAATGTAGTTGTCATGATTTCATAACTTTAGGAGTTGCCACATACTAACACTAGGCAGTTGAGTGAGTTGCCATGTGCTCACAAGCATGCTAGGGCAGTTGCCATGTAAAAAGGAAGAGTTGTCATCTGCTTACGTGCATGTTAGGGCAGTTGCCATGTACCATGCAAAAACACATGGCAACTCGGTAAAAGACAGTTGTCATCTGCTTACGTGCACACTAGGCAGTTGCCGTGTACCCTGCAAAAACACATGGCAACTCGGGTAAAAAAAGAAAGTTGCCACCTACTTATAAAGCACACTAGAGGCAGTTGCCATGTGCGCTGCGAAAACGCATGGCAACTAGCAGCTTACGCGTGGGAGACGAGACGGGCGTGTGGGTGAGATGACAAATGCCCACACACCAGCCCTTGTGCGTGACTGAAAACTGGTGTGTGGATGAACTGCTAAACGCCCACACACAGGCCCTTCTGTGTGGTAAAACGGATGTGTAGACGAACTATGTCACACACCACACACACGCCTTGTCCTACGTGGCATAGAAAAATCAGCCAAATTATGTCAAGATTCATGCATATAGTACTGGACGGTGATGGATGCGTGTGGTCGAGATGGTCAACGCTCACACGTGTGGGCGTTAACATTTCAGAATATTAAAGGGAGGATTGTTTCTTCACTATTATTGGTTTATGGTGGGACCAAAATAAGTTTTCGTCCGTCGGCACAATTTCTCGTTCGGAAGTTATCTCGATCTTTCCGTTAAAAAAAAGCATAGGACGCACAGAGCCATTATGGGCCGGCCCATTAGAGTACCAACTACTCGTGCCAGTGAAAACGTCCAAGGAAAAAATACTACTCGGTGAAGAATCGAACCCAGGCACTCACGCTAGACCACTAGGAATGCTACCCACTGGGCTAAACAAGAGTTGGTGTTTAGTGGCAGCGCAACGTCTTAAATTAAGCTAATAGTCGCGCCAGTAACTGAGAGTAAAATATTTATTTTAGAAAAAGTGTATATATTTTTTAACACAAATATTTTGCAAATATTTGAATAAAAAATTGAAAATCTAACATTTTTTAGAAAAAAGAACAATATTTCATTTTTTTATATTTTTGAGACCTGAATATTATTTAGCACGAACAACTTCTGAAAACTAGGAGGTACTGTACTGTTTTTTTTGAATTGCGAACATTTTTCTAAATCCATACCTATTAAAAACTAGGTGAATTTTTGAAATATGCCTATGAATGCATTTTTCTAAATCACAATTTTTTTTCCTGAACTTTCAATTTGAAAAGGCAAATATTTTACAAGACATGAATTTTTTTGGAAAATTGGGAGGTACTGTAGCTAAGATTTTTCTAAATCTATACCTATTAAAAACTAGGTGAATTTTTGAAATATGCCTACGAATGCATTGTTTTAGTTTAATTTATTAAACTAGGGATATGAAAGGAATCTTTGTCTCCGTCGTGTCTTCACGTACGACCAGCCTCGCTCGGCCCAGTCACACCCGTCAAAATGGATGAGGAGTCCAACTAAGATTTCATAATCTATCTGACACAAACTACTCAATTTACATGATAATAACACATACATATGTTATATGCAATGCTTTTCCCTGTATATTAGCCGGATGATAAAAAGAATATTTGTTCAACGTTCTTGATCTCGCCGGCCACGAAGGAGACTCAACGATCTAGCTATTGGATCTCGCCAACCTTGGTTAGTGAGAACTGGTACTGCGACCACTGATACAAGGACGACAAAGAGGATAAGCGGATGTTGGAAATATGAGCAAGTTACTACGAGATTTAATCTGAATAATTAGAAGATAAATCATGACTACAGTAATAGAGATTAAACTAATCATGCGAACTAGCATAGCAGATGAACAGATCACATCTAGGGCACGTACTAGAAACATGAATTCTACCACGATCTCGAACAGGAAGGATAGAATCACATACGGTGCAGCGGGAGCAGCACCGTCGGCGTTGACGTTGTCGCCCATGTCGTCGAGGATGAGGTTGCCGAGGTCGAGGAAGAAGTCGTCGTTCGCGAAGTCGTCGCTGCTAGCAGTCGCGCAAGTGCGCTCCCCAAAAACCTGATCGCCCCTCTCCCGTACAGGATCACGAGAGGCGGGGTTCCGGAGGCCTGCTGTCCCTTCTCCCAGTGTACGCCGAAAGGAGGGATGGAGAAGACTTGCTTGGCGGCGCAATGATCTAGAACGATGGTGAGAAACCATACGAAGCGGCTAGGGTAGACGTCTGCCTGACTATATAGTGCAGGCCGGGTAAGTCGTGGGAGTAAACCCCACGTCCGAGTCATCACGATCCAAAAGAATCGGAACCTGTTCAGTAATTAATGCTTCTGTTAATTATTAATTAATGACTCATTAATTTTTCCCGAGCAGCAAAAATATAGACAACTTGCATAGCTCTGTCCTTGGCTCGGCTCAATCCCGCAACCCGCGGCGCGTCGTGACGAGGCGTGGCGTGGCGAGGCGAGCGAGGAGGAGGAGCGCGCGTGTAGGTCTCCTCTTCTCATGCTTATACAAGTGGTAGAAGAGCTCACCTTATAAAGAGGTGCAACTCTCTCTTAATTTCCGGGCTGGGACTAAACTTTAGCCTCACTCACTCCACTCACATGTGTGCATGAATGGGCCAAGAGTATTTCAGAATTTTAGTTGGGCTTTGGGCCAAAGGCCTACTAGCAAAATTCCAACAATCCCCCACAAAGTCTCATTGGCACATCTCATCATTTAGTTCCAAAACATTGCTTATATACCGGTGCTTAGTGGAGACTGTGAAGTTGAACTTACACTTAGAGATTTATGCTACACTAGATCACAACTTGAATAGTGGACTATGCCTTGAACTACAAGTTTTCTGCGAGACTAGTTTCACAAAAATTCTTGACCGATACTGGGCTGTCGCAAGGCTTCCCCGCGGGTGGAGCGTATACGTCATACTCCAGGGCCTTTTCATGAATTTATTAGAGAACACCCAATTCTCACAGACTACGACATTAGCAGTCAAATTCATATAGGTGTGTTCCTCAGAAGATGTTCTGCAGGACAATATCTCTGCTTACCCGAATAAGCCACTTGGAACACATTAAAATAAGTATCAACCTGCCATGCAGATCAAGAGAGTATTGCATCTTCATGGAGTGGGATAGGTAATATAGGGATACTCTCCTCCCAGCTGACCAACAGCTTGTCTCCCACTTCTACTTCACGGGATCTCCGATCACATAGAGTGGGTTACCACTATGGACAACTCATGCGGTGGGTCTCAGACCCATCTCCATCGATGCATTATCTATCACATTACGTGATAGACCCTTTGTGAAGGGATCTGCCAAATTTTTCGACGTTTGGATATAATCCAACGTAATAACTCCGGAGTTCCTCAATTTTCTGACAGATTTCAGTCTCCTCTTCACATGCCTTGAGGACTTCATATTGTCCTTTGAACTGTTTATCTTGACGATCACAGTTTGATTATCACAGTTCATCAGGATAGGGGGTATTGGTTTTTCAACCATAGGTAAGTCCATCAAGAGTTCACGAAGCCACTCTGCTTCAACAGTGGCAGTGTCTAATGCTGTGAGTTCTGCTTCCATAGTTGACCTCGTTAAGATGGTCTGCTTGCAAGACTTCCAGGAAACAGCGCCACCACCAAGTGTGAAAACATAACCACTTGTGGCCTTAATCTCATCAGCATCAGATATCCAGTTTGAGTCACTATAACCCTCCAGTACCCTTGGATACCCGGTGTAGTGAATCCCATAGCTCGCGGTGCCTTTCAAATAGCGCATAACTCTCTCAAGCGCATGCCAATGATCATCTCCCGGTTTTGACACAAACCGACTCAGCTTGCTCACAGCAAAAGAGATGTCAGGCCTCGTGGCACTCGCCAAATACATAAGCGAGCCAATAATCTGAGAATACCTCAGTTGATCTCTAGCAATCCGTCGGTTCTTTCGAAGCAACACACTAGCATCATATGGAGTTGGAGAAGGCGTGCAGTCGCTATACCCAAAACGACTCAAGACCTTTTCCACATAGTGAGACTGAAGCAGTGTGATCCCACCATTCTCATCTCTCAACAGCTTGATGTTTAAGATAACATCAGCTACTCCTAGATCCTTCATCTCAAAACAGCGAGATAAGAAATCCTTAACCTCCTTGATTAAATCAAGTTTGGTTCCAAAGATCAGTATGTCGTCGACATACAGACAAAGAATAACTCCTTCGCCCCCACCATAGCGATAGTACACGCACTTGTCACCATCGTTTACTACAAAGCCGGCAGCAGTTAATGTTCTTTCGAACTTCTCATGCCACTCCTTAGGAGCTTGTTTAAGGCCATATAAAGACTTTAATAACTTGCACACCTTTCCTTCCTGACCAGGTACTACAAAACCATCTGGCTGATCCATGTAAATTTCCTCCTTCAACTCTCCATTGAGGAAAGCTGTCTTAACGTCCATTTGATGAACGAGAAGACCATGTGAGGCAGCCAGTGATAGTAGCACCCGAATTGTGGTCAGTCTAGCCACGGGTGAGTAAGTATCAAAGAAGTCTTCACCTTCTTTCTGGGTATAACCCTTGGCCACAAGCCGTGCCTTGTACTTTTCAATCGTACCATCAGGTCTAAGCTTCTTCTTGAACACCCACTTACATCCTACAGGTTTGCACCCATAAGGACGGTCAGTGATCTCCCAGGTACCGTTAGCTAAGATGGAATCCATCTCGCTACGTACAGCTTCCTTCCAGTAGTCAGCATCAGGAGATGCATAGGCTTCTGAAATAGTCCTGGGTGTGTCATCCACGAGGTACACAATGAAATCATCACCAAAGGACTTTGCAGTCCTCTGTCTCTTACTCCTCACAGGAGTTCCATTGTCACCCTCAACAGGATTCTCAACGTGTTCCATCGCAATGGTGGGTTCAGGAATTACAGTGAATTCCTCACTAGATGGAGTAGGTATCTCCTGATTTGATGAACTCGACATATCCTTCATAGGAAATATGTCCTCAAAGAAAGTTGCATCATTCGACTCCATAATCGTACCAACATGCATGTCGGATACCTCAGATTTTATTATCAAAAATCTATAGCCGATGCTATGAAAAGCATAGCCCAGAAGAACACAATCCACAGTTTTTGGTCCAAGCTTGCGCTTCTTGGGAATTGGTATATTGACTTTCGCCAAACAACCCCAAGTACGTAGGTAAGAGAGTTTCGATCTTTTCCTTTCCCATTCCTCAAACGGAGTCATGGTCTTATGCTTTGTGGGAACTCGGTTTAGGACATGACATGCAGTCATTAGCGCCCCCCCACCATTCCTTGGAAAGACGCGATGTGTCTAACATGGTGTTAACCATATCAGTTAGAGTTCGGTTCTTTCTTTCGGCTACCCCATTTGACTGAGGTGAGTAGGGAGGCGTCCTCTCATGGATTATAACATGTTCCCCACAAAACAGATCAAATTCATTGGAAAAATACTCTCCACCACGATCGGACCTAAGCCGTTTAATTTTCCGATCAAGTTGGTTCTCTGCCTCAGCTTTATAGTTTTTGAAGAAAGTTAAAGCCTCATCTTTTGATTTCAGGAGATACACATAACAATATCTAGTGGAGTCATCAATCAACATCATGAAGTATCTCTTTCCACCTTTTGTCAACATGCCATTCATCTCACAAAGATCAGAATGTATAAGCTCTAGTGGCGCCAAGTCTCTTGCCTCTGCAGTCTTATGGGACTTGCGAGGTTTCTTAGCTTGCACTCATACTTGCCACTTAGAGCCTTTAACAGTAGAGATTTTCGGAATTAAATTCATATTGGCTAGCCGTGTCATGCAACCAAAGTTAATGTGACAAACTCGTGAATGCCAAATATCAGACTCATTGTTGTGGCAAACATTATTAATAACTTTAGTGCAAATATCTGACAAAGACAGGCGGAACAAGCCTCCGCTCTCATAGCCTTTTCCAACAAATTGTCCATACTTAGAAATTACAACTTTATTGGATTCGAAAACCAACTTAAAACCATCTCGACATAAACGGGAACCGCTAACGAGATTTTTATTTATGGACGGCACATGATGAATGTTCTTCAGACACACAGTCTTCCCCGAAGTAAACTTCAGATCGACCGTACCAACACCTCGAACGATGGCATGTGACCCGTTCTCCATCAGCACGGGTGAAGTTCCTATTGCCTGGTAAGAAGAAAACATGGAGGCGTCATCACAAAAATGTACATTGGCACCGGTGTCAATTAACCAATCAGGGGATTGAAATACTGAAAGGATGGTAGGAAAAATCCCGTACCCTGATTCCTTCATATCAATATCACCGATGACAACATTAGCGGACTTGCCGCTCTTCTCATGTTCACGCTCCTCAAAGCGGTTAGGACACTTCGGAGCCCAGTGATTAGGATCACCGTAGACATGGCAAAGTGTTGGAAATATGCCCTAGAGGCAATAATAAATTAGTTATTATTATATTTCCTTGTTCATGATAATCGTTTATTATACATGCTAGAATTGTATTGATAGGAAACTCAGATACATGTGTGGATACATAGACAACACCATGTCCCTAGTAAGCCTCTAGTTGACTAGCTCATTGATCAATAGATGGCTACAGTTTCTTGACCATGGACATTGGATGTCATTGATAACGGGATCACATCATTAGGAGAATGATGTGATGGACAAGACCCAATCCTAAGCCTAGCACAAGATCGTGTAGTTCATATGCTAAAGCTTTTCTAAATGTCAAGTATCATTTCCTTAGACCATGAGATTGTGAAACTCCCGGATACCGTAGGAATGCTTTGGGTGTACCAAACATCACAACGTAACTGGGTGGCTATAAAGGTGCACTGCGGGTATCTCCGAAAGTGTCTGTTGGGTTGGCACGAATCGAGACTGGGATTTGTCACTCCGTGTAACGGAGAGGTATCTCTGGGCCCACTCGGTAGGACATCATCATAATGTGCACAATGTGACCAAGGAGTTGATCACGGGATGATGTGTTACGGAACGAGTAAAGAGACTTGCCGGTAACGAGATTGAACGTGGTATCGGGATACCGACGATCGAATCTCGGGCAAGTATCGTACCGATAGACAAAGGGAATTGTATACGGGATTGATTAAATCCTCGACATCGTGGTTCATCCGATGAGATCATCGTGGAACATGTGGGAGCCAACATGGGTATCCAGATCCCGCTGTTGGTTATTGACCAGAGAGTCGTCTCGGTCATGTCTGCGTGTCTCCCGAACCCATAGGGTCTACACACTTAAGGTTCGGTGACGCTAGAGTTGTAGAGATATTAGTATGCGATTAACCGAAAGTTGTTCGGAGTCCCGGATGAGATCCCGGACGTCACGAGGAGTTCCATAATGGTTCGGAGGTAAAGATTTATATATAGGAAGTCCAGTTTCGGCCACCGGGAGAGTTTCGGGAGTCATCGGTATTGTACCGGGACCACCGGAAGGGTCCCGGGGGTCCATCGGGTGGGGCCACCTATCCCGGAGGGGGCCATGGGCTGAAGGGGCGTGGTAACCAGCCCCTGGTGGGCTGGTGCGCCCCCCTTGGGCCTTCCATGCGCCTAGGGTTGGAAACCCTAAGGGGTGGGGGCGCCTCCACTTGGCTTGGAGGCCAAGCCACCCCTAGGGCTGCCGCCCCCCTCCCTAGATGGGATCTACAAGGGGCTGGCACCCCCCTAGGCCCCTATATATAGTGGAGGGGAGGGAGGGCAGCCGCACCTGAAGCCCTGGTGCCTCCCTCCCTCCCATGACACCTCTTCCTCCCCGCTTGTGCTTGGCGAAGCCCTGCTGGGATCCCGCTACTTCCACCACCACACAGTCGTGCTGCTGGATCTCCATCAACTTCTCCTCCCCCCTTGCTGGATCAAGAAGGAGGAGACGTCTCCGCTCCGTACATGTGTTGAACGCGGAGGTGCCATCCGTTTGGCGCTTGGATCATCGGTGATTTGGATCACGACGAGTACGACTCCATCAACCACGTTCTCTTGAACGCTTCCGCTTAGCGATCTTCAAGGGTATGAAGATGCACTCCTCTCTCTCGTTGCTAGTATCTCCATAGATTGATCTTGGTGACATTTAGGAAATTTTTTGAATTTCTTCCACGTTCCCCAACAGTGGCATCATGAGCTAGGTCTATGCGTAGTTTCTATGCACGAGTAGAACACAAGTTGTTGTGGGCGTCGATTTTGTAAATTTACTTGCCGTTACTAGTCTTATATTGATTCGGCGGCATCGTGGGATGAAGCGGCCCAGACCGACCTTACACGTACGCTTACGTGAGACTGGTTCCACCGACTGACATGCACTAGTTACATAAGGTGGCTAGCGGGTGTCTGTCTCTCCCACTTCAGTCGGATCGGATTCGATGAAAAGGGTCCTTATGAAGGGTAAATAGAAATTGGCATATCACGTTGTGGTTTTGGCGTAGGTAAGAAACGTTCTTGCTAGAAACCTATAGTAGCCACGTAAAAAAAACTTGCAACAACAATTAGAGGACGTCTAACTTGTTTTTGCAGCATATGCCGTGTGATGTGATATGGCCAAAAGGATGTGATGAATGATATATGTGATGTATGAGATTGATCATGTTCTTGTAATAGGAATCACGACTTGCATGTCGATGAGTATGACAACCGACAGGATCCATAGGAGTTGTCTTAATTTATTGTATGACCTGTGTGTCAATGAAAAACGCCATGTAATTACTTTACTTTATTGCTAACCGTGAGCCATAGTAGTAGAAGTAATAGTTGGCGACAAAACTTCATGAGGACATGATGATGGAGATCATGGTGTCATGCCGGTGTCGAAGGTGATCATGCCGCGCCTCGAAGATGGAGATCAAAAGGCGCAAGATGATATTGGCCATATCATGTCACTTTATGATTTGCATGTGATGTTTGTCATGTTTACATCTTATTTGCTTAGAACGATGGTATCATAAATAAGATGATCCCTCACAATAATTTCAAGAAAGTGTTCCCCCTAATTGTGCACCGTTGCGAAGGTTCGTTGTTTCGAAGCACCACGTGATGATCGGGTGTGATAGCTTCTAATGTTCGCATACAACGGGTGTAAGCCAGATTTACACATGCGAAACACTTAGGTTAACTTGACAAGCCTAGCATGTACAGACATGGCCTCGGAACATGGAAGACCGAAAGTTCGAACATGGGTCGTATAGAAGATACGATCAACATGAATATGTTCACCGATGATGACTAGTCCGTCTCACGTGATGATCGGACACGGCCTAGTTGACTCGGATCATGTATCACTTAGATGACTAGAGGGATGTCTATCTAAGTGGGAGTTCATTGAATAATTTGATTAGATGAACTTAATTATCATGAACATAGTCAAAATGTCTTTGCAAATTATGTCGTAGCTCACGCTTTGGTTCTACTATTTTAGATATGTTCCTAGAGAAAATTTAGTTGAGAGTTGACAGTAGCAATTATGCGGACTGAGTCCGTGAACTGAGGATTGTCCTCATTGCTGCACAGAAGGGCTATGTCCTTGATGCACCGCTTAGTGTGTTGAACCTCGAGCGTCGTTTGTAGATGTTGGGAAACATTTGACATACACGTTTTGATGACTACGTGATAGTTCAGTACGGGATACTAACGGTTTAGAATTGTGGCACCAAAGACGTTTTTGAAACGTCGCAGAACATATGAGATGTTCCAAAGACTGAAATTGGGATTTCAGACTAGTGCCCACGTCAAGAGGTATGAGACCTCTGACAAGTTTCTTAAGCCTGCAAACTAAGGGAGAAAAGCTCAATCGTTGAGCATGTGCTCAGATTGTCTGAGTACTACATTCGCTTGAATCGAGTGGGAGTTAATCTTCCAGATGAGATAGTGATAGTTCTCCATAGTCACTACCACCAAGCTATTAGAGCTTAGTGATGAACTATAACATATCAGGGATAGACATGATGATCCTTGAGCAACTCGCGATGTTTAACACCGCGAAAGTAGAAATCAAGTAGGAGCATCAATTGTTGATGGTTAAACCACTAGTTTCAAGAAGGGCAAGGGAAAGAAGGGATACTTCATGAGACGGCAAATCAGTTACTGCTCTAGTGAAGAAACCCAAGGTTGAACCAAACCCGAGACTAAGTGCTTCTATAATGAGGGGAACGGTCACTGAAGCATAACTACCCTAGATACTTGGTAAATGAGAAGGCTGGCAAGGTCGACAGAAGTATTTTGAATATACATTATATTATTGTGTACTTTACTAGTAATCCTAGTAGCACCAGGGTATTAAAATACCGGTTCAGTTGCTAAGTGTTAGTAACTCGAAATAAAAGGCTACGGAATAAATGGAGACTAGCTGAAGGTGAGATGACGATATGTGTTGGAGGTGTTTCAAAGGTTGATGTGATCAAGCATCGCATGCTCCCTCTACCATCGAGATTGGTGTTAAACCTAAATAATTGTTATTTGGTGTTTGTGTTGAGCATAGACATGATTGGATTATGTTTATCGCAATACGGTTCTTCATTTAAGGAGAATAATGGTTACTCTGTTTATTTGAATAATACCTTCAATGGTCTTGCACCTAAAATGAATGGTTTATTGAATCTCGATCGTAGTGATACACATGCTCATGCCAAAAGATATAAGATAGTAATGATACTACCACATACTTGTGGCACTGCCATTTGAGTCATGTTGGTATAAAACACATGAAGAAGCTCCATGTTGATGGATCTTTGGACTCACTCATTTTGAAAAGATTGAGACATGCGAACCACGTCTATTGGTAGATATGCATGAAGAAACTCCATGCAGATGGATCATTTGGACTCACTTGATTTTGAATCACTTGAGACATGCAAATCATACCACATGGGCAAGATGACTGAAAGGCCTCGTTTTCAGTAAGATGGAACAAGAAAGCAACTTGTTGGAAGTAATACATTTTGATGTGTGCATTCCAGTGAGTGCTGAGGCACGCAGTGGATATTGTTATGTTCTTACTTCATAGATGATTTGAGTAGATGCTGAGTATATTTACTTGATGAAACACAAGTCTGAATTATTGAAAGGTTCAAGTAATTTTAGAGTGAAGTTGAAGATCGTCGTGACAAGATGATAAAATGTCTATGATATGATCATAGAGATGAATATCTGAGTTACGAGTTTGGCACACAATTAAGACACTGTGGAAATTGTTTCACAACTAATACCGCCTGGAACACGATAGTGTGATGGTGTGTCCGAACATCATAACTGCACCCTATTGGATATGGTGCATACCATGATGTCTCTTATCGAGTTACCACTATCGTTTATGGGTTAGGCATTAGAGACAACCGCACTCACTTTAAATCAGGCACCACACAATTCCGTTGAGACGACACCGTGTGAACTATGGTTTAGAGAAACCTAAGTTGTCATTTCTTAAAAGTTTGGGGCTGCGATGCTTGTGTGAAAAGGTTTCAGGCTGATAAGCTCGAATCCAAAGCGGATGAATGCATCTTCATAGAATACCCAAAACAGTTGGGTATACCTCCTATTTTAGATCCGGAAGCAAAAGTGATTGTTTTAGAAATGGGTCCTTTCTCGAGGAAAAGTTTCTCTCGAAAGAATTGAGTGGGAGGATGGTGGAGACTTGATGAGGTTATTGAACCGTCACTTCAACTAGTGTGTAGCAGGGCACAGGAAGTTGTTCCTGTGGCACCTACACCAATTGAAGTGGAAGCTTATGATAGTGATCATGAAACTTCGGATCAAGTCACTACCAAACCTCATAGGTTGACAAGGATGTGTACTACTTCAGAGTGGTACGTAATCCTGTCTTGGAAGTCATGTTGCTAGACAACACTGAACCTATGAGCTATGGAGAAGCGATGGTGGGCCCGGATTCTGACGAATGGCTCGAGGCCATAAAATCCAAGAGAGGATCCATGTATAAAAGAAAGTATAGACTTTGAAAAGAACTACTTGATGGTCGTAAGGTTGTTCGGTGCAGATGGATTTTAAAAGGAAGACGGACAATGATGGTAAGTGTCACCATTAAGAAAGCTCGACTTGTCGTTAAGATGTTTCCCGACAAGTTCAAGGAGTTGACTACGATGAGACTTTATCACTCGTAGCGATGCTAAGAGTCTGTTGGAATTATGTTAGCAGTTACTGCATTATTTATGAAATCTTGCAGATAGGATGTCAAAACATTGTTTCCTCGATGTTTTTCTTGAGGAAAGGTTGTATGTGATACAGCCAGAAGGTTTTGTCAATCCTGAAAGATGCTAACAAGTATGCAAAGCTCTAGCAAACCTTCTAAGGACTGGAGTAAGCATCTCAGAATTGGAATGTACGCTTTAATGAGATGATCAAAGATTTTGGGTTTATACAAAGTTTATGAGAAACTTGTATTTCCAAAGAAGTGAGTGGGAGCACTATAGAATTTTTGATGAGTATATGTTGTTAACATATTGTTGATCAGAAATGATGTAGAATTTCTGGAAAGCATACAGGGTTATTTGAAAAGTGTTTTTAATGGAAAACCTGGATTAAGCTACTTGAACATTGAGCATCAAGATCTATAAGGATAGATCAAAATCGCTTAATAGTACTTTCAGACGAACACATACCATGACAAAATTTTGAAGGAGTTCAAAATAGATCGGCAAAGAAGGAGGTCTTGGCTGTGTTATAAGGTATGAGTATTGAGTAAAACTCAAGACCTGACCACGGCAGAATAGAGAGAAAGGACGAAGGTCGTCCCCTATGCTTTAGACATAGGCTCTAAAGTATGAAATGTTGTGTACCGCACCTGAAGCGTGCTAAGCCTTGAGTCAGTCAAGGGGTACAAGTGTGATCTAGGAATGGATCACAGGACAACGGTCAAGGTTATCCTTAGTAACTAGTGGACTAAGGAATTTTCTCGATTATGGAGGTGGTAAAAGAGTTCGTCGTAAAGGGTTACGCCGATGCAATCTTTGACACTAATCTGGATGATTCTGAGTAGTAAACCGGATTCGTATAGTAGAACACTTATTTGGAATAGCTCCAAAAGAGCGTGGTAGCTGCATCTACAAGATGACATAGAGATTTGTAAAGCACACACGGATCTGAAAGGTTCAGACCCGTTGACTATAACATCTCTCACAAGCATAACATGATCAAACCCAGAACTCATTGAGTGTTAATCACATGGTAATGTGAACTAGATTATTGACTCTAGTAAACTCTTTGGGTGTTAGTCACATGGGGATGTGACCTTGAGTGTTAATCACATATCGATGTGAACTGGATTAGTGACTCTAGTGCAAGTGGGAGACTGTTGGAAATATGCCCTCGAGGCAATAATAAATTAGTTATTATTATATTTCCTTGTTCATGATAATCGTTTATTATCCATGCTATAATTGTATTGATAGGAAACTCAGATACATGTGTGGATACATAGACAACACCATGTCCCTAGTAAGCCTCTAGTTGACTAGCTCGTTGATCAATAGATGGTTACGGTTTCCTGACAATGGACATTGGATGTCGTTGATAACGGGATCACATCATTAGGAGAATGATGTGATGGACAAGACCCAATCCTAAGCCTAGCACAAGATCGTGTAGTTCGTATGGTAAAGCTTTTCTAAATGTCAAGTATCATTTCCTTAGACCATGAGATTGTGAAACTCCCGGATACCGTAGGAATGCTTTGGGTGTACCAAACGTAACAACGTAACTGGGTGGCTATAAAGGTGCACCGCGGGTATCTCCGAAAGTGTCTGTTGGCTTGGCATGAATCGAGACTGGGATTTGTCACTCCATGTAACGGAGAGGTATCTCTGGGCCCACTTGGTAGGACATCATCATAATGTGCACAATGTGACCAAGGAGTTGATCACGGGATGATGTGTTACGGAACGAGTAAAGAGACTTGCCGGTAACGAGATTGAACGAGGTATCGGGATACTGACGATCGAATCTCGGGCAAGTATCGTACCGATAGACAAAGGGAATTGTATACGGAATTGATTAAATCCTCGACATCGTGGTTCATCCGATGAGATCATCATGGATCATGTGGGAGCCAACATGGGTATCCAGATCCCGCTGTTGGTTATTGACCGAAGAGTCGTCTCGGTCATGTCTGCGTGTCTCCCGAACCCGTAGGGTCTACACACTTAAGGTTCGGTGATGCTAGAGTTGTAGAGATATTAGTATGCGGTTAACCAAAAGTTGTTCGAAGTCCCAAATGAGATCCCGAACGTCACGAGGAGTTCCGGAATGGTCCAGAGGTAAAGATTTATATATATGAAGTCCAGTTTCGGCCACCGGGAGAGTTTCAGGAGTCATCGGTATTGTACCGGGACCACCGGAAGGGTCCCGGGGGTCCACCGGGTGGGGCCACATATCCCGGAGGGCCCCATGGGCTGAAGGGGCGTGGGAACCAGCCCCTGGTGGGCTGGTGCGCCCCCCTTGGGCCTCCCATGCGCCTAGGGTTGGAAACCCTAAGGGGTGGGGGCGCCTCCACTTGGCTTGGAGGCCAAGCCACCCCTAGGGCTGCCGCCCCCCTCCCTAGATGGGATCTACAAGGGGCCGGAGCCCCCTAGGCCCCTATATATAGTGGAGGGGAGGGAGGGCAGCCGCACCTGAAGCCCTGGCGCCTCCCTCCCTCCCGTGTCACCTCTTCCTCCCCGCTTGTGCTTGGCGAAGCCCTGCCGGGATCCCGCTACTTCCACCACCACGCCGTCGTGCTGCTGGATCTCCATCAACTTCTCCTCCCCCCTTGCTGGATCAAGAAGGAGGAGACGTCTCCGCTCCGTACGTGTGTTGAACGCGGAGGTGCCGTCCGTTCGGCGCTAGGATCATCGGTGATTGGATCACGACGAGTATGACTCCATCAACCCCGTTCTCTTGAACGCTTCCGCTTAGCGATCTTCAAGGGTATGAAGATGCATTCCTCTCTCTCGTTGCTAGTCTCTCCATAGATTGATCTTGGTGACACGTAGGATTTTTTTTGAATTTCTGCTATGTTCCCCAACACAAAGTCCCTTCCCCTTCTTATGAGAATTCTTCTTGAAGTTGGTAGAATGTGATGGCTTGTTGTTTGTATCAAACTTGCCTTTGCCCTGAGTTTTGTTCTTATTGTTTTTGAACTTGTTGGGCTGGGATTTCTTCTTCTGTACCATGTGGGCACTAGAACCTCCCTTAGCAATTCAAGCACGTGTGTCCTTTGCTCTCGCCTTTTCTTCAACATCAAGAGTACCAATGAGATCCGCAACAGAAAACTCCTGTCTCTTGTGTTTCAGGGAAGTAGCAAAATTGTTCCACGAAGGTGGAAGCTTGGCAATGATGCCTTTGGCAACAAATTTGTCCGGCAACACACACTTGAAGTAGTCAAGTTCTTTTGCGAGCGACTGTATCTCAAGAGCTTGCTGTACAACAGGGCGCTCATCAGTCATCTTGTAGTCATAGATTTGCTCCATGGCGTACAACTCGCTGTCGGCGTCCGAGGCACCAAACTTGGCCTCGAGCGCAGCCCACATGTCCTTGCAGTTGTCAAACGACATATATGAATCCACAATGGAGTCATCAAGAACACTCAGAAGAGCGCCTTTAAAGAGGGTATCGATCTTCTCGAAAGCTTCCAGCTGTGCTGGATTAAGATCGCCCTCAGGCTTGCCCTTGGTGGCGTCATAGCAGCCCATGGTCTGAAACCAGTAGACTGCTCTCGTGCGCCACCTCTTATATTGCGCCCCCTTAAAGGCAGGCGGCTTCAGATGCGCAGCAAAACAACTCGGAGTAAATTGCCTATAATCAGGTTTTTGGATTGTTGGAAATATGAGCAAGTTACTACGCGATTTAATCTGAATAATTAGAAGATAAATCATGACTACGGTAGCAAAGATTAAATTAATCATGTGAACTAGCATAGCAGATGAACAGATCACATCTAGGGCACATACTAGAAACATGAATTCTACCACGATCTCGAACAGGAATGATAGAATCACATACGATGCAGCGGGAGCAGCACCGCCGGTGTTGACGTTGTCGCCCATGTCGTCGAGGATGAGGTTGCCGAGGTCGAGGAAGAAGTCGTCGTTCGCAAAGTCGTCGCTGCCAGCAGTCGCGCGAGTGCGCTCCCCAAAAACCTAATCGCCCCTCTCCCATACAGGATCATGAGGGGCGGGGTTTGGGAGGCCTGCTGTCCCTTCTCCCGGTGTACGCCGAAAGGAGGGATGGAGAAGACTTGCTTGGCGGCGCAATGATCTGGAACGGTGGTGAGAAACTATATGAAGCGGCTAGGGTAGACGTCTGCCTGACTATATAGTGCGGGCCGGGTAGGTCGTGGGAGTAAACCCCACGTCCGATTCGTCATGATCCAAAAGAATCGGAATTGGTTCATTAATTAACGCGTCTATTAATGATTAATTAATGACTCATTAATTTTTCCCAAGAAGCAAAAATATAGATAACGTGCATAACTCTGTCCTCGGTCGGCTCAATCCCGCATCCCGCAACCCACGGCGCGTCGTGACGAGGCGTGGCGTGGCGAGGCGAGCGAGGAGGAGGAGCGCGCGTGTAGGTCTCCTCTTCTCATGCTTATACAAGTGGTAGAAGAGCTCACCTTATAAAGAGGTGCAACTCTCTCTCAACTTCCGGGGTGGGACTAAACTTTAGCCTCACTCACTCCACTCACATCTGTGCATGAATGGGCCAAGAGAATTTCAGAACTTTAGTTGGGCTTTGGGCCAAAGGCCTACAAGCAAAATTCCAATAGCGGAAACATGGGCCTGGTGTTATACTAAAATAGAGGATGTGGACCTGAGGATGAGGTATTAATTAAGTTTATCATATTAGGGGCGTGAGGGTGAGGTCTTTAGCCATGCTCAGTGGTAAGGACGTGTGAGAGTTGGTGTTCTCGTATTGCAACACACATGCATATTTGCTAGTAATATATTTATGTAATTGATGTTGCTGACCGGAAGGGTGAGAAAGCATGGCCATGCATGATGCATGGACAATTCTACTGTTTGGGGTAGAGGCGACAAGGCAACCAGCTACACAGGGCGAGGAGAGCGACTGACAAATAACACAGGACTAAATCTAAGATAGCTGTTGTGTTGACCGTGGAGAAACATTCAAACAGTGACTGATTAGCAGTGACTGATCCATCAGCTTGAGCTTATAGATATGTAGGCGCTTGGATTTTGTTAGGGAGGACTGAGTACATGCATGTGCTTATTTTGACTTCCCAATATAGTGCACTATTCTTACTTCGCCCAACGATTCAGCTTTTACTACTTTTTTTACTAATTGCTTACTGACAGCAGTGTCAGAGGTAGTTACATAGTCATATGTTGTGCGTCTAGCATGTTATATTGTTCATAAGTTGCTTGGCTTCTTGGCTCAAATTTTGCTTTGCACCAATGTCGCACCGAGTTATCTCCTATTACCAAACATGACTACCCCCTGAGCAATCTGCAAACTATTCCTTTTGGTGAAAACACTGGTTGAAGCCATTGGACACCTACAAAACACATGCTACATGTTTACATGGAAATGGGAAGTCCTTTTGGATGGACCCTTGTGAGGGACAAAGTTTATGACTTGTCCAGCCATAATTTTTGTTTTGCAAACAACCACCTTTTGTCTGTCCATCAAGTTTAGCAAATTGAAGATGTGGCCTCACTCTTCTATTTATCTTTTTTGAGTAGATGCATTTGCTTAGTTTTAACAAATGGAAATTCTGTTTGATGACATCATCCTTGGTGATGACCCTAACTCTTGGCAATTCGCATCAGATGCCTAACATTTGAATGTGGACTAGACTTCTAAACTCCTACTAGGACATTCCACTCCAATTCCTGTTATTTCCTGACTTTGGAAAACTTGTAATCAGCTCAAGCAAGAACAAATTGGCTACTTATGAATGATCGATTGAAAACCAGATAGGTTCTGCAGAGGAAGATCTCTTCATTCAGGACTACACTTGTCTCATGTATGACCAATTTGTTGTGGAGTCAAGGGATAATCTCTTCTTCTACTATCCAAATTTGCTGCAGGAACATCTGCCCCACTTAGTTAGCCTTATCAATTGGGATTCAAGATCAAGTTGATAATCACACACATTTACTGAATCTGAGTTTCCTTTGGACATCATTATTTTGGTTGCTTTGTGTTGGGGACCGCAGTATTTCAAAAAATTCCTACGATCACGCAAGATCTATCTAGGAGATGCATAGAAACAAGAGGGGAGAGTGTGTATACGTACCCTCGTAGACCGAAAGCGGAATCGTTAAGTAACACGGTTGATGTAGTCGAACGTCTTCGCGATCCAACCGATCAAGTACCGAACGCACGACACCTATGCAATCTGCACACGTTCAACTCGGTGACGTCCCTCGTACTCTTGATCCAGCTGAGGCCGTGATAACCCACAAGTATAGGGGATCACAACAGTTTTCTAGGGTAAAGTATTCAACCCAAATTTATTGATTCGACACAAGGGGAGCCAAAGAATACTCTCAAGTATTAGCAGCTGAGTTGTCAATTCAACCACACCTGGAAACTTAGTATCTGCAGCAAAATATTTAGTAGCAAAGTAATATGATAGTAGTGGTCAAGGTAGCAAAAGATAAAAGTAGTAAAAGTAATGTTTTTGGTTTTTTGTAGTGATGATAGCAATAGCAACGGGAAAGTAAATAAGCGAAGAACAATATATGGAAAGCTCATAGGCAATGGATCGGTGATGGAGAATTACCCCGGATGCGGTTCATCATGTAACAGTCATAACCTAGGGTGACACGGAACTAGCACCAGTTCATCAATGTTCGTCATACGTGCTTATGGAAAAGAACTTGCATGACATCTTTTATCCTACCCTCCCGTGGCAGCGGGGTCCTTACGGAAACTAAGGGATATTAAGGCCTCCTTCTAATAGAGTACCGGAACAAAGCATTAACACACAGTAAATACATGAACTCCTCAAACTACGGTCATCACCGGTAAGTATCCCGATTATTGTCACTTCGGGGTTAACGGATCATAACACATAATAGGTGACTATAGACTTGCAAGATAGGATCAAGAACTCTCATATATTGATGAAAACATAATAGGTTCAGATCTGAAATCATGGCACTCGGGCCCTAGTGACAAGCATTAAGCATAGCAAAGTCATAGCAACATCAATCTTAGAACATAGTGGATACTAGGGATCAAACCCTAACAAAACCAACTAGATTACATGATAGATCCCATCCAACCCATCACCGTCCAGCAAGCCTACGATGGAATTACTCATGCACGGCAGTGAGCATCATGAAATTGGTGATGGAGGATTGTGACGCCCTCGATTCAATCGTACACTAATCATACACGCAAATGTGTACGATCAAGATCAATGACTCACGGGAAGATATCACAACACAACTCTAGACACAAATTAAAATAATACAAGCTTTATATTACAAGCTGATAACCCACAAGTATAGGGGATCGCAACAGCTTTCGAGGGTAGAGTATTCAACCCAAATTTATTGATTCAACACAAGGGGAGCCAAAGAATATTCTCGAGTATTAGCAGCCGAGTTGTCAATTCAACCACACCTGGAAACTTAGTATCTGCAGCAAAGTGTTTAGTAGCAAAGTAATATGATAGTGGTGGTAGCGGCAACAAAAGTAAAGACAGCAAAAGTAATGTTTTTGGTATTTTGTAGTGATTGTAACAGTAGCAGCAGGAAAGTAAATAAGCGTAAACCAGTATATGGAAAACTCGTAGGCACCGGATCAGTGATGGATAATTATGCCGGATGCGGTTCATCATGTAACAGTCATAACATAGGGTGACACAGAACTAGCTCCAATTCATCAATGTAATGTAGGCATGTATTCCGTATATAGTCATGTGTGCTTATGGAAAAGAACTTGCATGAAATCTTTTGTCCTACCCTCCCGTGGTAGCTGGGTCCTATTGGAAACTAAGGGATATTAAGGTCTCCTTTTAATAGAGAACCGGAACAAAGTATTAGCACATAGTGAATACCTGAACTCCTCAAACTATGGTCATCACCGGGAGTGGTCCCGATTATTGTCACTTCGGGGTTGCCGGATCATAACACATAGTAGGTGGCTATAGACTTGCAAGATAGGATCAAGAACTTACATATATTCATGAAAACATAATAGGTTCAGATCTGAAATCATGGCACTCGGGCCCTAGTGACAAGCATTAAGGATAGCAAAGTCATAGCAACATCAATCTCAGAACATAATGGATACTAGGGATCAAACCCTAACAAAACTAACTCGATTACATGATAAATCTCATCCAACCCATCACCGTCTAGCAAGCCTATGATGCAATTACTCACGCACGGCGGTGAGCATCATGAAATTGGTGATGGAGGATGGTTGATGATGACGACGGCGACGAATCCCCCTCTCCGGAGCCCCGAACGGACTCCAGATCAGCCCTCCCGAGAGGTTTTAGGGTTTGGCGGCGGCTCCGTATCGTAAAACGTGATGATTTCTTCTCCCTGATTTTTTTCTCATCGAAACTCAATATATGGAGGTGGAGTTGGAGTCGGAGACGCAACAGGGGGCCCACGAGGTAGGGGGCGCGCCCTAGGGGGGGCGCCCCCCACCCTCGTGAGAAGGGTATGGGCCCCCCTGGTCTTCATCTTTGGCGAGGATTTTTATCGTTTTTTCTAAGATGTACCGTGGAGTTTTAGGTCATTCCGAGAATATTTGTTTTTTGCACATAAAACAACACCATGGTTATTCTGCTGAAAACAGCGTCAGTCCGGGTTAGTTCCATTCAAATCATACAAGTTAGAGTCCGAAACAAGGGCAAAAGTGTTTGGAAAAGTAGATACGACGGAGACGTATCAACTTCCCCAAGCTTAAACCCTTGCTTGTCCTCAAGCAATTCAGTTGACAAACTGAAAGAAAGGAAGAAAAACTTTTACAAACTCTCTTTGCTCTTGTTGTTGTAACTATGTCAAGCCAGCATTCAAGTTTTCAGCATAAATCATAACTAACCACACTTGCAATAATTCTCAGGTCTCATCATTACTCATATCAATAGCATAATCAACTAGCAAGTCATAATAATAAATCTCAGATGACAACACTTTCTCCAAACAATCATAATATGATATAACAATATGGTATCTCGCTAGCCCTTTCTGAGGCCGCAAAACATAAATGCAGAGCACCTTTAAAGATCAAGGACTGACTAGACATTGTAATTGATGGTAAAAGAGATCCAATTGATAGTCATACCCAATATAAATTAACAGTAATGAATGCAAATGACAGCTGTGCTCTCCAGCTAGTGCTTTTTAATAAGGGAGTGATGACTCAACATAAAAGTAAATGGATAGGCCCTTCGCAGAGGGCAGCAGGGATTTGTAGAGGTGCCAGAGCTCGGTTTTGAAATAGAGATAAATTGTATTTTGAGCTGTATACTTTCATTGTCAACGTAACAACTAAGAGATGGCGATATCTTCCATGCTAAACACATTATAGGCGGTTCCCAGACAGAATGGTAAAGTTTATACTCCCCTCCACCAACAAGCATCAATCCATGGCTTGCTCGAAACAACGAGTGCCTCCAACATACATCAGGTCCCAGGGGGAGTTTTGTTTGCAATTAATTTTGATTTAGTTTGCATAAAGCATGGGACTGGGCATCCTGGTGACCAGCCATTTTCTCGTGAGTGAGGAGCGGAGTCCACTCCTCTTGAGAATAACCCGCCTAACACGGAAGATAAGGACAGCCTTTGTTGATACATGAGCTATTCGAGCATACAAAACAGAATTTTATTTGAAGGTTTAGAGTTTGGCACATACAAATTTACTTGGAACGACAGGTAGATACCGCATATAGGAAGGTATGGTGGATTCATCTGGAATAACTTTGGGATTTAAGGGATTGGATGCACAAGCAGTATTCCCGCTTAGTATAAGTGAAGGCTAGCAAAAGACTGGGAAGCGACCAACTAGAGAGCGACAACAGCCATGTACATGCATTAAAATTAATAAACATTGGATGCAAGCATGAGTAGGATATAATCCACCATGAACATAAATATCGTGAAGGCTATGTTGATTTTGTTTCAACTACATGCGTGAACATGTGCCAAGTCAAGTCACTTAAATCATTCAAAGGAGGATACCACCCCATCATACCACATCATAATCATCTCAATAGCATGTTGGCATACAAGGTAAATCATTATAACTCATAGCTAATCAAGCATGGCACAAGCAACTATGATCTCTAATTGTCATTGCAAACATGTTTATTCATAATAAGCCGAATCAAGAACGAGGGACTCATCATATTTACAAAAACAAAAGAGGTCGAGTTCATACCAGCTTTTCTCATCTCAGTCAGTCCATCATATATCATCATAATTGCCTTTCAATTGCACGACTGAACAGTGTGAATAATAATAAGAGTGCACGTGCATTGGACTAAGCTGGAATCTGCGAGCATTCAATAAACAAGAGAAGACAAGGCAATATGGGCTCTTGGTTAAATCAACAATAATGCATATAAGAGCCACTTCAACAATTTAATTATGGTCTTCTCCTACTGACCCCCAAAGAAAAGAAAACAAATAAAACTATTTACACGGGAAAGCTCCCAACAAGCAAAAGAAGAACGGGAAATATTTTTGGGTTTTCTTTTTAGTTATTACTACTACAGCAAAAAAATAAACTACTACTAATTTTTTTTGGTTTTCTTAAGGTTTAACAAACACACAAGAAGAAAGTAGGAAAAGGAAAATAAACTAGCATGGATATTATAGTGAAAAAGTATGAGCACCGACATCTAGCAATGAGTGTGTGTGAACATAAATATAATGTTGGTGAGAAATACGTACTCCCCCAAGCTTAGGCTTTTGACCTAAGTTGGTCTATGGCCACGGCTGGCCTGGCGGATATCCATAATAATAGTTGTTGGGGTCGTACTGTGATGAGGAAGAATAGTTGCGATCATACTGATGTGCAGCGGTTATCGCCTGCTGAGCTACAGCGTGGAGTCGAGCTGCCTCCGCTCTCCTCTCGTACTCTTCTGCCTCCTCTCTGGTAGTAACATATCTTCCTTTTGTATGTGAATCAAAGAAGGCAGGAGCAGGGAGAGTAATACGAAAAACACGTCGTTTATCAAAAATTAACCGATATAAGAGAGGTGATTCAGGCCTCTCGACAAACTGGTGCGAAGCCATAGAGTTATAATCTAAATATGCAGGAGGCAACTCCATATCACCCTCACAAATGTCTATTTCAAGAAAATGAGCTAAGCGGGTTGCATAAATTCCTCCAAAGAAATCTCCATTATGTCTATTATGATGTAACCTACGAGCTACAATGGCTCCCATATGATAAGATTGGTCTCCTAACATAGCACTCCTAAGAATGCTAAGATCAGGGACACACATGTGACATGCTTCGTCCTTAGCATTTCTGCATCTACCAATGAAGAGAGCAAAATAATGTATAGCAGGAAAGTGAATGCTCCCTATGGTAGCCTGCGTTATATCTCTAGATTCCTCCACAGTTATACTAGCAAGAAAGTTTCTAAATTCAGATTTAGGGGGATCCCTAACACTACCTCATGATGGAAGTTTGCAAGCAGAAGTGAAATCCTCTAAGTCCATGGTATAAGATTTGTCATAAAGATCAAACATGACTGAAGGAGAATTACCGAAGATGAATACTCAAACCTCCTCACAAATGAACTTGTGAGATCATGATACTGGGGCATTTGTTAGCCTCAAAATCCTCAAGACCGGCATTGCGCAAATATGATTTGAATTCTTCTTTAATTCCCACACGGTCCATAAAATTTTCCGACGGCCATTCGCAAGGACGTACTGGAGCTTCTCTTGGTGGATCCTCGTCAGCATCGCGCATAGAAATCCTGGGTCCTTGCTTCTTGGAGGAACCACCTTGGAACATCTTCCTAAGCATATTGTTTTTCTCTGAAAATTCTGAAATTTTTAGTAACTTCAAAATAAAAGTAAACCAAACTCAATAATATTGATAGCAACTACTCCTACAAGTGCCTAGAGCCTATATCAAGCATTAGAACTACTTGGAACCATATAAATTTGACATGCAAGCTCAAGAACATGGTCACCTATGCAGCACAAATTTGCAAAGAATAAAGCACTAGAACAAAAACTAATTGGACCAATGGAGGAGTCACATACCAAGGAACAATCTCCCCAAGCAGTTTTGCGAGAGGTGCTTTGAGCAAGGAGATCGAAAATCACAGCAAAAGTGGCTGGAACTCGTGCTTGAGTTGGTTTTTCGGGTTTGTGTGAGATAGAGGAAGAAGATGGGTGCTGGGATAAGTGGAGGAGGGCCACCGTGGGCCCACGAGGCAGGGGGCGCGCCCTATAGGGGGGCGCGCCCACCACCCTCGTGACCAGGTGGCAGCTCCTCCCGCGGTAATTTTTGCACAGTAAATCCTCAAATATTCCCGAAAAAATCATATTAAATTGGCATGGCATTCTGAGGACTTTTATTTTCGGGATATTTTATATTGCACGGATAAGCCAGGAAACAGACAGAAAATACTATTTTTACTTTATTTAATATAAATAACAGAAAGTAAAAGTGGGGTACAGAAGTTTGTGCTTCTAGTTTCATCCATCTCATGCTCATCAAAAAGAATCCACTAACAAGGTTGATCAAGTCTTGTTAACAAACTCATTCCGATAATCATGAAACCGGAGAAATTTCGAATAACACTAAGTTACCTCAACGGGGATATGCACATCCCCAATAATAAGAATATCATATTTCTTCTTGACAGTAGGAAGAGGAAATTCAAAACCTCCAAATATAATCGATGGAATTTTTCCAATAGAGTTGATACTATGAACTTGAGGTTGTTTCCTCGGAAAGTGTACCGTATGCTCATTACCATTAACATGAAAAGTGACATTGCCTTTGTTGCAATCAATAACAGCCCCTGCAGTATTAAGAAAAGGTCTTCCAAGAATAATAGACATACTATCATCCTCGGGAATATCAAGTATAACAAAGTCCGTTAAAATAGTAACGTTTGCAACCACAACAGGCACATCCTCACAATACCGACAGGTATAGCAGTTGATTTATCAGCCATTTGCAAAGATATTTCAGTAGGTGTCAGCTTATTCAAGTCAAGTCTACGATATAAAGAGAGAGGCATAACACTAACACCGGCTCCAAGATCACATAAAGCAGTTTTAATATAATTCTTTTAATGGAGCAAGGTATAGTAGGTACTCCGGGGTCTCCAAGTTTCTTTGGTATTCCACCCTTAAAAGTATAATTAGCAAGCATGGTGGAAATCTCAGCTTCCGGTATCTTTCTTTTATTAGTAATGATATCCTTCATATATTTAGCATAAGGATTTGTTTTGAGCACATCAGTTAATCGCATACGCAAAAAGATAGGCCTAATCATTTCAGCAAAGCGCTCAAAATCCTCATCATCCTTTTTCTTGGATGGTTTCGGAGGAAAAGGCATGGGTTTCTGAACCCAAGGTTCCCTTTCTTTACCATGTTTCCTAGCAACAAAGTCTCTTTTATCATAACGTTGATTCTTTGATTGTGGGTTATCAAGATCAACAACAGGTTCAATTTCTACATCATTATCATTACTAGGTTGAGCATCATCATGAACATCATCATTAATATTTTTACTAGGTTCATGTTCATTACCAGATTGTGTTTCAGCATCAGACATAGAAATATCATTTGGATTATCAGGTGGTTCAGCAATAGGTTCACTAGAAGTTTGCACAGTTCTATCATTTTTCTTCTTCTTCTTTTTAGAAGAACTAGGAACATCAATATTATTTCTTTGAGAATCTTGCTCGATTCTCTTAGGGTGGCCTTCAGGATACAAAGGTTCCTGAGTCATTCTACCAGTTCTAGTAGCCACTCTAACAGCATAATCATTTTTCTTACTATTCATTTCATTAAGCACTTCTTTTTGAGCTTTAAGTACTTGTTCTACTTGAGTGCTAACCATGGAAGCATGTTTGCTAACAAGTTTAAGTTCACCTTTAATATCAGCCATATAATCACCCAAGCATCTAATCATATAATCATTTTCTTTTAATTGTTTACCAAAATAAGCATTGAAGTCGTCTTGCTTATACATAAAGTTATCAAACTCATCCAAGCACTGACTAGCAATTTTAGTAGGAGGGACTTCAGCTTTATCATATCTATAGAGAGAATTTACCTTTACTACCTGTGTCGGGATATCGGGATCAGGAGGTTCTTCAGTAAATAAAGAATTGAGATCATATGTTTCTTCAACTGGCGGTATATTAAGACCGTGTATTTCTTCAATAGGAGGTAAATTCTTAACGTCTTCAGCTTTAATACCTTTTTCTTTCATAGATTTGTTTGCCTCTTGCATATCTTCGGGACTGAGAAATAGAACACCTCTCTTCTTCGGAGTTGGTTTAGGAATAGGCTCAGTAATTGGAGCAGGAGCTGGCTCAGGAGTGGCTCAGGAGGTGCCCAATTATTTTCATTTGTCAACATATTATTCAATAGAATTTCAGCTTCATCCGGTGTTCTTTCCCTGAAAAGAGAACCAACACAACTATCCAGGTAATCTCTGGAAGCATCGGTTAGTCCATTATAAAAGATATCAAGTATTTCAGGTTTCTTAAGAGGATGATCAGGCAAAGCATTAAGTAACTTGAGAAGCCTCCCCCAAGCTTGTGGGAGACTCTCTTCTTTAATTTGCACGAAGTTGTATATTTCCCTCAAAGCAGCTTGTTTCTTATGAGCAGGGAAATATTTAGCAGAGAAGTAATAAATCATATCCTGGGGACTACGCACACAACCAGGATCAAGAGAATTAAACCATATCTTAGCATCACCCTTTAATGAGAACGGAAATATTTTGAGTATATAGAAGTAACGCGATCTCTCATCATTAGTAAACAAGGCAGCTATATCATTTAACTTAGTAAGATGTGCCACAACAGTTTCAGATTCATAGCCATAAAACGGATCAGATTCAACCAAAGTAATTATATCAGGATCAACAGAGAATTCATAATCCTTATCAGGAACACATATAGGTGAAGTAGCAAAAGCAGGGTCGGGTTTCATTTTATCTCTAAGTGATTCTTTGTTCCATTTAATTAATAACCTCTTAAGCTCATATCTATCTTTGCAAGCTAAAATAGCGGCAGAAGATTCCATATCAAAAAGATAACCCTCAGGAATAACAGGCATATTTTCATCATCACTATCATCATCGTATTCAGATTCAATAATTTCTTTTTCTCTAGCCCTAGCAATTTGTTCATCAAGAAATTCACCAAGGGGCACAGTAGTATCAGGCATAGAAGCAGTTTCATCATAAGTATCATGCATAGCAGAAGTGGCATCATCAATAACATGCGACATATCAGAACGAATAGCAGAAGCAGGTGTAGGTGTCGCAAACTTACTCATAACAGAAGGTGAATCAAGTGCAGAGCTAGATGGCAGTTCCTTACCTCCCCTCGTAGTTGAGGGATAGATCTTGGTTTTTGGATCTCTCAAGTTCTTCATAGTGTCCAGCAGATATAAATCCCAAGTGACTCAAAGAATAGAGCTATGCTCCCCGGCAACGGCGCCAGAAATTAGTCTTGATAACCCACAAGTATAGGGGATCGCAACAGCTTTCGAGGGTAGAGTATTCAACCCAAATTTATTGATTCGACACAAGGGGAGCCAAAGAATATTCTCAAGTATTAGCAGCTGAGTTGTCAATTCAACCACACCTGGAAACTTAGTATCTGCAGCAAAGTGTTTAGTAGCAAAGTAATATGATAGTGGTGGTAGCGGCAACAAAAGTAAAGACAGCAAAAGTAATGTTTTTGGTATTTTGTAGTGATTGTAACAGTAGCAGCGGGAAAGTAAATAAGCGTAAACCAGTATATGGAAAACTCGTAGGCACCGGATCAGTGATGGATAATTATGCCGGATGCGGTTCATCATGTAACAGTCATAACATAGGGTGACACAGAACTAGCTCCAATTCATCAATGTAATGTAGGCATGTATTCCGTATATAGTCATACGTGCTTATGGAAAAGAACTTGCATGACATCTTTTGTCCTACCCTCCCGTGGCAGCGGGGTCCTATTGGAAACTAAGGGATATTAAGGCCTCCTTTTAATAGAGAACCGGAACAAAGCATTAGCACATAGTGAATACATGAACTCCTCAAACTATGGTCATCACCGGGAGTGGTCCCGATTATTGTCACTTCGGGGTTGCCGGATCATAACACATAGTAGGTGACTATAGACTTGCAAGATAGGATCAAGAACTCACATATATTCATGAAAACATAATAGGTTCAGATCTGAAATCATGGCACTCGGGCCCTAGTGACAAGCATCAAGCATAGCAAAGTCATAGCAACATCAATCTCAGAACATAATGGATACTAGGGATCAAACCCTAACAAAACTAACTCGATTACATGATAAATCTCATCCAACCCATCACCGTCCAGCAAGCCTACGATGGAATTACTCACGCACGGCGGTGAGCATCATGAAATTGGTGATGGAGGATGGTTGATGATGACGACGGCGACGAACCCCCCTCTCCGGAGCCCCGAACGGACTCCAGATCAGCCCTCCTGAGAGGTTTTAGGGCTTGGCGGCGGCTCCGTATCGTAAAACGCAATGATTTCTTCTTCCTGATTTTTTCTCATCGAAAGTCAACATATGGAGGTGGAGTTGGAGTCGGAGACGCAACAGGAGGGCCACGAGGTAGGGGGGCACGCCCCCCACCCTCGTGAGAACGGTGTGGGCCCCCTGGTCTTCATCTTTGGAGAGGATTTTTTATTGTTTTTTCTAAGATGTTCCGTGGAGTTTCAGGTCATTCCGAGAATATTTGTTTTCTGCACATAAAACAACACCATGGTAATTCTGCTGAAAACAACGTCAGTCCGGGTTGGTTCCATTCAAATCATACAAGTTAGAGTCCAAAACAAGGGCAAAAGTGTTTGGAAAAGTAGATACGACAGAGACGTATCACAAGCCAGGGGCCTCGAGGGCTCGAATACATAAGCTCAAAAACACAAGAGTCAGCGGAAGCAACAATATCTGAGTACAGACATGAGTTAAACAAGTTTGCCTTAAGAAGGCTAGCACAAAAGCAACATTGATCGAAAAGGCAAGGCCTCCTGCCTGGGAGCCTCCTAACTACTCCAAGTCGTCAGCGGCCGGCACGTAGTAATAGGCACCCTCGGGGTAGCTGTAGTCATCAGTGGTGTCGTCTGGCTACTGGGATCTGTCATCTGGTCGCAACAATCGGGTATATGGGAAAAAGAGGTAGCAAAGCAACCGTGAGTACTCATCCAAAGTACTCGCAAGACTTACATCAGATCTAAACTAAGTATGCATCTGTATAAAAGGAAATGGGCTGTATCTGTGGACTAAACTGCAGAATGCCAGAAGAGAAGGGGAAAGCCTAGCCTATCGAAGACTAGCATCTTCAAGCATCTTGCAGCATATAGAAGAGTACAAATCAACATAATGTAAAGTAGGTAGTGTTATCAACCTCGGCCAGAGATCCTTTCTCGACTCCCTGCGAGAAAGCAATCCCAGAGCCATACTATCCAGTTCTCATCACAACCCATTTCTCATCACCATCCATTTCTCATCACAAGTATCCAGTTCTAGTTGTATCGATCGGGATACAACTCCAAGTGTCCGTTACCGTAGGACAGGCTATCTATAGATGTTTTCTTCCCTGCAGGGGTGCACCAATTTATCCACCACACTCAATTAACTCCGGACGGGCACACTATCCTGGGTCATGCCCGGCCTCGGCCAAACAATACGCCGCAACCCGACCTAGGCTTAATAGAGAGGCCAGCACGCCGGACTAAACCTATGCCCCCAGGGGTCATGGGCCATCTCCCCGGGAACTCCTGCACATTGCGTACGCGGCCGATGAGCAGACCTAGCTACCTCCTTCAACAAGGCAGGAGCTTACGCAGTCCAACCCGGCGCGCGCCGCTCAGTCGCTGACGTCGATTAAGCTTCTGCTGATGCATACGACGTAGAACGCCCATACTATGCCTACGTGATGGTTAGTGATATCAGGCCAGAGGCCCCTCGGATCAAATATCCAAACCGTAGTGGATCAGGAGCACGCGGTAACGAGCAGAGACTCACGATCGATGTGACCCCGTCGCCCCGTCTCGAGTACTTGCGGCAAGGGCTAAGAATGCCCGGCCACGCCTCGTAAGTATCTCGCGGGCACCTTCCAGGTCAACCCGACTCCACATCACTCGCTATTAAGCTCGCGCGGGTACCCCTCGGGGCCGACCCGTCTTTAGTAATATGGCTCAGTGCAAAGTCATAGTAACCATAGTAACTGTGTGTCTAACACCAAGGGGAAAACCCAAGGAATCACCCCCGGTGAATTCCACTCGATGTTGTCATCAAGGTGAACGTAAGAGGATCCACCCTCGAGGTTCACACTTGAGGGGTTGCACGACAGAGCCGTAATGGAAATGGTTAAGGAGGAAATCACCCTCGATGATCACGGCCGAATAGCTACACTACAGAGATCTCATCAGGAGTGATGTATGAGGTTCACCCTCGGCACTCGATAGTAACTCTGTAGTGTGGTACAACTAGGGGGGATGATGTGCGGTGTCGGCGCCTGGATGTCGATCACGTTGATCGATTCATCGAACATAAAGCGAGGCAATTGGGACAAGGTGGGGGTCACTGATGGATCACTAACCAACCTATGCTAAGCAGTTTAGGATAAGCAGGTAAGGTATGAAAGCAGGTAATAAGAACAGGCTATGCATCAGAGTAGGATCATACATAAAGCAGTAGCAGTTCTAATGCAAGCATGAGAGGGAAAGAAATGGGCGATATCGGAATGCTCAAGGAGGGTTTGCTTGCCTGGTTGCTCTGGCAAGGAGGGGGTCGTCGTCGACGTAGTCGATCACAGGGGCAGCATCGGTCTCGGGATCTACCAGAGAGAAGAGGGGGAAGAAACAGTAAATAAAAAGCAAACAGATGCATGACAAGACAATAAGCAGTGCTAGGGGTGTTCTAACGCAGTGTTATACGATACCGACGAAGGAGAAAACATCCGGGAAAATTTTCCTGAAGTTTAGCATTTTCGGACAGATGAAACAGAGGGGGACGGTTGCAGGTTTGCTATGATAGGGACGTGTGGCGGACGAACGGGTTGCGTATCCGGGTTCGTCTCATCGTTCTGAGCAACTTTCATGCACAATGTTTTCCATTCGAGCTACAGTTTATTTTATATGATTTTAAAATATTTAAACCATTTTTAGGATTTATTTAATTATTTAAATTCAACATTATCCAGAATAGTAAAAGATGACGTTAGCATGACATCATGCTGACGTCAGCAGTCAACTATGCAGTTGACTGGGTCAACTACGTGTGGCTCCCGCATGTCATACACTGGTTAGGTTAATTAGGGTTTAGCTAATTAATTACTGTTTAATTAAACTAACAGAATAATTAGATTAATTAAATAGGATTAATTAACTTAATTAATTCATTAATTAATTTAATTATTATTTATTTAATTTTATTATTAAAAAACGTTATGGGGTGGGCCTCGACTGTCATTGGGCCAGGGGCCCTAACGGGTTCGGGCGCACTGGTGCGGTTGCTCGCACCCGAGGCCATGAGAGGCGAGGACGAGTGCGCCCGGGGACTCGGTGGACGGCGACGGCGAAAGCAGCAATGGGCGCGTGAGCAGGCGGCCGCAGCAGCAGGCAGGGGAGGAGGCGCGGCCTCGCGGCGGAGTGCGGGACGGCGAGCTGCAGAGGCAACGGCGGGGCGACGCCAGGGCGTGGGGCGCAGATAGTCGCATAGGTGCGGGAGCGGCCAGCTGCGTCGCCGGCGTCGAGCTAGCAGTGGCCGGAGCGGGCGTGGGTGCGGGCACGCGCGACGGGCGGAGGCGGTTGCGGGCGAAGGCTGCTACGGCCGTGCGGGAGCAGCGGCGGTGGGGCGGCCAACAGCGAGCAGCAACAGCAACGCACGACACGGGGGCAGCAGCTGCTGCGTGCGGCACACGCACGCGACGGCAGGGGCGCGTGAGTAGCGCAAGCAGGGGGACGGTGTGGCGCGACAGCAGGAGCCGGGGATGGCCACAGCGAGCATAGCGCTTTGTGTGGAAGGGCGCGGCGATGCGGGGACGTGCGCGTGCGGTGGAGCAGCAGCAGTAGCAGCAGCTAGGCGCAGCGCGGGCGAGCGGGTGCGGTCGGGGTCATGGTGGCCGTGAGCACGGCGCGGGCGGCGCGGCGGCGTGGGGCTGCGGGGCGCGGTCGGGCGCGGTGAGCGCGGCCTGGAAGCGGTGACGGCCACGCGGGACATAGAGGGAAAGGGAGGGAGCTCACGGAGCCGGTAGGGAAAAGGGCAGCAGGGGTCGGGGTGGTGGTCGAGGACGATGGCGACGTGGAGGAGGCAGACCGGCAAGGTTGCGGTGACGAGGGACGATGGTGGAGAGGACGGCGACGTCGGGCGCATGGAGGTCGTGCCCCCAATCTCGATCCAGATCGGGGGGAGGGAGAGAGAGCGAGTGGGGGAGTGGGTGTCGGTGGGGGGTTATGGGTGAGTTGGGGGGTGGCCGGCTGGGCCGGCCTGGCTATGAGCTGTGTCGTCTGCCTAGTTGGCCAAGGGGGCCTTTTTCCTTTTTCCTAATTATTTTAGTTTTATAATATACCGAGTCAGCACCTAAATTAGTATCATTAATATAGGCCACTGCCCAACCTAGTTTGATACCAAAACAAGTTAGTTTAATATTTTAATAATTTAAAAAGCAATTAAGTTGTTATTTCAGCCACAGTTTTTATTTAGTTTAGGACATTTAAACATTTTGAAAAAGGTTGGTTCCAACACCAAAATAAGTTAGGGATTATTTGCCACATGAGGAACATTTTAGTTCTCATGTTTGAAAACTTTTATTGTCTGCCTTTATTCTAAATTTGAAATTTGAACTGGGTTTCGAACTGATGCGAGTTTATCAACAGTAACCGAGATGACGTGGCTTCATTAGCGGAGGTTCACCGTAGCTTAATTATTCGGTCGTCACAAGGATGGTTGGTGATGACGATGGCGATGGATTCCCCTCTCGGGAGCCCCGAACGGACTCCAAATCAGCCCTCCCGAGAGGTTTTAGGGCTTGGCGGTGGCTTCGTATCGTAAAACGCAATGAATTCTTCTCTCTGTTTTTTTTCTCCCCGGAACACAAAATATAGAGTTGGAGTTGGAGTCGGAGGAGCTCCAGGGGGCCCACGAGGTAGGGGGAGCCCCCTAGGGGGGCAGGCGCGCCCCCCACCCTCGTGGACAGGTGGTGGGCCCCCTGGCCTTCATCTTTTGCAGGTATTTTTTATATTTTCCAAAAAGTTGCTCCGTGAAGTTTCAGGTCATTCCGAGAACGTTTGTTAATGCACATAAATAACACCATGGTAATTCTGCTGAAAACAGCGTCAGTCCGGGTTAGTTCCATTCAAATCATGCAAGTTAGAGTCCAAAACAAGGGCAAAAGTGTTTGGAAAAGTAGATACGACGGAGACGTATCAACTCCCCCAAGTTTAAACGTTTGCTTGTCCTCAAGCAATTCAGTTGACTAACTGAAAGTGATAAAGAAAAACTTTTACAAACTCTGTTTGCTCTTGTCGTTGTAAATATGTAAAGCCAGCATTCAAGTTTTCAGCAAAGATTATAACTAACCACATTCGCAATAACGCTTAGGTCTCAAGTTTACTCATATCAATAACATAATCAACTAGCGAGCAATAATAATAAATCTCGGATGACAACACTTTCTCAAAACAATCATAATATGATATAACAAGGTGGTATCTCGCTAGCCCTTTCTGAGACCGCAAAACATAAATGCAGAGCACCCTTAAAGACCAAGGACTGACTAAACATTGTAATTCATGGTAAAAGAGATCCAGTCAAGTCATACTTAATGTAAACTAACAGTAATGAATGTAAATGACAGCGGTACTCTCCAACTGGTGCTTTTTAATAAGAGGGTGATGACTCAACATGAAAGTAAATAGATAGGCCCTTCATAGAGGGAAGCAGGGATTTGTAGAGGTGCCAGAGCTCGGTTTTGAAATAGAGATGAATAATATTTTGAGCGGTAAACTTTCATTGTCAACATAACAACCAAGAGATGGCGATGTCTTCCATGCTACACACATTATAGGCGGTTCCCAAATAGAATGGTAAAGTTTATACTCCCCCTCCACCAACAAGCATCAATCCATGGCTTGCTCGAAACAACGAGTGCCTCCAACTAGCAACAGTCCCAGGGGGAGTTTTGTTTTGCAATTATTTTGATTTAGTTTGCATAAAGCATGGGACTGGGCATCCCGGTGACCAGCCACTTTCTCGTGAGTGAGCAGCGGAGTCCACTCCTCTTGAGAATAACCCGCCTAACATGGAAGATACAGACAACCCTAGTTGATACATGAGCTATTCGAGCATACAAAACAAGATGATTATTTGAAGGTTTAGAGTTTGGCACATACAAATTTACTTGGAACGACAGGTAGATACCGCATATAGGAAGGTATAGTGGACTCATGTGGAATAACTTTGGGGTTTATGGGATTGGATGCACAAGCAGTATTCCCGCTTAGTACAGGTGAAGGCTAGTAAAAGACTGGGAAGCGACCAGCTAGAGAGCGACAACAGTCATCAACATGCATTAAAATTAATCAACACCGAATGCAAGCATGAGTAGGATATAATCCACAATGAACATAAATATCGTGAAGGCTATGTTGATTTTGTTTCAACTACATGCGTGAACATGCGCCAAGTCAAGTCACTTAAATCATTCAGAGGAGGATACCACCCTATCATACCACATCACAACCATTTTAATAGCATGTTGGCACGCAAGGTAAACCATTATAACTCATAGCTAATCAAACATGGCACAAGAAACTATGATCTCTAGTTGTCATTGCAAACATGTTTATTCATAATAGGCTGAATCAGGAACGATGAACTAATCATATTTACAAAAACAAAAGAGGTCGGGTTCATACTAGCTTTTCTCATCTCAGCCAGTCCATCATATATCGTCATAATTGCCTTTCACTTGCACGACCGAACGATGTGAATAATAGTAATAGTGCACGTGCATTGGACTAAGCTGGAATATGCAAGCATTCAATAAATAGGAGAAGACAAGGCAATATGGGCTCTTTTGTCAGATCAACAATTATGCATACAAGAGTCGCTTCAACAATTTAATTATGGTCTTCTCCTATCGACCCCCAAGGAAAAGAAAAGAAATAAAACTATTTACACGGGAGAGCTCCCAACAAATAAAAGAAGAACATGAAATATTTTTGGGTTTTCTTTTTAGTTACTACTACAAGCATGGAAAGTAAACTAACTAAAATCTACAACTATTTTTTTTTGTTTTTCTTAAGGTTTATCAAACACAAAAGAAGAAAGCATAAAAAGGAAATAAAGTAGCATGGATGATACAATGAAAAAGTATGAGCACCGACATCTAGCAATGAGTGTGTGAACATGAATGTAATGTCGGTGGGAAATACATACTCCCCCAAGCTTAGGCTTTTGGCCTAAGTTGGTCTATGGCCACGGTTGGCCTGGCTGATATCCATAGTCATAATTGGGGTCGTACTGTGATAAAGAAGAAGACTCCGATTGCCACTGGCTGGCAATCATCTTCGGTTCCCACTGGTAATTAGACTGTCATGAAGGATCAACTTGTGGTTCCGGCTCTGGCTCCATGGCTGGTGCAGGGTTCCAGTAGGCATGAATAGCCTTTAATGGAACAAGGTACTGGCTGCAGATAAATCAAACAAAGAAGGAGCAGGCAGGGTAATAGTCTCAGGATGATGTTTATCAAAGAACAATTTGTATTTAAGCTCTCCTTCCCTATTCTTAACAATAAAATCATGTGCCACCATACTTTTATAATCCAAATAAACATGAAGCAGCACTTTTTCTTCCTTCTCAGCATGCCTAATAGGTATGTTAAAATGTGCAGCTAGGCGTGAAGCATAGATGCCTCCAAAGATGGGGTCCTTTGTACGGTTCAGACTTAACCGTTTGGCAATAATGCCACCCATACTAAAAGTGTTATCACCATATAAACCTTGGAGCAAAATAATAATATCAGGGATACTAAGGTTTCCACAGTTTCCGCGACCAATTAAGCAACGACTAGCGAATAATGCAAAGTAGCGTAGAACAGGAAAATGTATGCTAGTGATTCGTGCATCGAAAACCTTCCTTGTTTCCCCTACCGTGATAGTATCAATAAACCCATCCACATCCTCGCGGTGTGGTTCCTCTGTCTTGCCCTCGAAAGGGACTAAACAAACCCGACAAAAATCATAAAGTGGCATCTCCTTATGCTCATCATATAAATGAAACTCCACCGTAGGTGGTGAGCTCCTAGAATGGAAATGAAATTTTTGCACAAAGATATTTGTGAGTAAGAGATACTGATCGCGTTGGTCGTGGAGGAAAGCGGTGAGGCCTGCATTCTTAGCCAATTCATGAAAATCTTCATAAATCTCGGCTGCTCTCAAGAAATCATCGGAAGGCCATTCACACGACCGAACCTCCGCGGTGCGAGGAAGATTATACTTAGGTTTCGGTGCCTTTTCCTTCGAGCTTCGGCTCGATGAGCCCCTCAAAAGTCTCTTCGTCATTTTCTGAAAAATTCTGAAATTTTTAGTAACTTCAAAATAAAAGTAAACCAAACTCAATAATATTGATAGCAACTACTTCTACAAGTGCCTAGGGCCTATATCATGCATCAAAACTACTTTTGACCATATAAATTTGACATGCAAGCTCAAGAATAGGGTCACCTAAGCAGCAAAAATTTACAATGAATAAAGCACTAGAACAAAAACTAATTGGACCAATGGAGGAGTCACATACCAAGGAACAACCTCCGCAAGCGGTTTTGTGAGAGATGCTTTGAGCAAGGAGATTGAAAATGGCAGCAAAATGAGGTAGAACTCTTGTCACTTCGAGGTTAACGATCATAACACATAATAGGTGACTATGGACTTGCAAGATAGGATCAAGAACACTCATATATTGACGAAAACATAATAGGTTCAGATCTGAAATCATGGGACTCGGGCCCTAGTGACAAGCATTAAGCATAGCAAAGTCATAGCATCTCAGAACATAGTGGATACTAGGGATAAAACCCTAAGAAAACTAACTCGATTACATGATAGATCCCATCCAAACCATCACCGTCCAGCAAGCATACGATGGAATTACTCAGGCACGGCGGTGAGCATCATGAAATTGGTGATGGAGGATGGTTGATGATGACAATGGCGACGTATTCCCCCCTCCGGAGCCCCGAACGGACTCCAAATCAGCCTCCCGAGAGGTTTTAGGGCTTGGCGGCGGCTTCGTATCATAAAATGCGATGATTTCTTCTCTCTGATTTTTTCTCCCCGAAACTCAATATATGGAGGTGGAGTTGGAGTCGGAGAGGCAACAGGGGGCCCACGAGGTAGGGGCGCGCCCCCCACCCTCGTGGCAAGGTGGTGGGCCCCCTAGCCTTCATATTTTGAAGGTATTTTTCTTATTTTCTGAAAAGTGGCTCTGTGAAGTTTCAGGTCATTCCGAGAACGTTTACTCCTGCACATAAATAGCACCATGGTAATTCTGCTAAAAACAGCGTCAGTTCGGGTTAGTTCCATTCAAATCATGCAAGTTAGAGTCCAAAACAAGGGCAAAAGTGTTTGGAAAAGTAGATACATTGGAGACGTATCAACTCCCCCAAGCTTAAACCTTTGCTTGTCCTCAAGCAATTCAGTTGACAAACTGAAAGTGATAAAGAAAAACTTTTACAAACTCTGTTTGCTCTTGTTGTTGTAAATATGTAAAGCCAGCATTCAAGTTTTCAACAAAGATTATAACTAACCACATTCACAATAACACATATATCTCAAGTTTACTCATATCAATAGCATAATCAACTAGCGAGCCATAATAATAAATCTCGGATGACAACACTTTCTCAAAACAATCATAATATGATATAACAAGGTGGTATCTCGCTAGCCCTTTCTGAGACCGCAAAACATAAATGCAGAGCACCTTTAAAGACCAAGGACCGACTAGACATTGTAATTCATTGTAATTCATCATAACCATTTTAATAGCATGTTGGCACACAAGGTAAACCATTATAAATCATAGCTAATCAAGCATGGCACAAGAAACTATGATCTCTAATTGTCATTGCAAACATGTTTATTCATAATAGGCTGAATCAGGAACGATGAACTAATCATATTTACAAAAACAAAAGAGGTCAAGTTCATACCAGCTTTTCTCATCTCAGTCAGTCCATCATATATCATCATAATTGCCTTTCACTTGCACGACCGAACGATGTGAATAATAATAAGAGTGCACGTGCATTGGACTAAGCTGGAATCTGCAGGCATTCCATAAACAGGAGAAGACAAGACAATATGGGCTCTTTTGTCAGATAAACAATAATGCATATAAGAGCCACTTCAACAATTTAATTATGGTCTTCTCCTATCGACCCCCAAAGAAGAGAAAATAAATAGAACTATTTACACGGGAAAGCTCCCAACAAGCAAAAAGAAGAACATGAAATCTTTTTGGGTTTTCTTTTTAATTACTACTACAAGCATGGAAAGTAAACTAACTAAAAGTTACAACTATTTTTTTGTTTTTTTCTTAAGGTTTATTAAACACACAAGAAGAAAGCATAAAAAGGAAAATAAACTAGCATGGATGATACAATGAAAAAGTATGAGCACCGACATCTAGCAATGAGTGTGTGAACTTAAATGTAATGTCGGTGGGAAATATGTACTCCCCCAAGCTTAGGCTTTTGGCCTAAGTTGGCCTATGGCCACGGCTGGCCCGATGGATATCCATAATAGTAGTTGGGGTCATACTGTGATGCAGAAGAGGAAGACACTGATTGCCACTGGCTGACAATCATCTCCAGATCCCACTGTTAGTTAGACTATCATGAAGGATCAACTTGTGGTTCCGGCTCTGGCTCCACAGCTGGTGCATGGTTTCGGTAGGCGTGAATAGCCTTCAACGAAACAAGGTATGTGCCTACAGCTAAATCAAACAAAGAAGGAGTAGGCAGGGTAATAGTCTCAGGATGATGTTTATTAAAGAACAATTGATATTTAAGCTCTCCTTCCATATTCTTAACAATAAAATCATGTGCCACCATACTTTTATAATCTAGATAAACACGAGGCAGCACTTTTTCTTCCTTCTCAGCATGCCTAATAGGTATGTTAAAATGTGCAGCTAGGCGTGAAGCATAGATGCCTCCAAAGATGGGGTCCTTTGTACGGTTCAGACTTAACCGTTTGGCAATAATGCCACCCATACTAAAAGTGTTATCACCATATAAACCTTGGAGCAAAATAATAATATCAGGGATACTAAGGTTTCCACAGTTTCCGCGACCAATTAAGCAACGACTAGCGAATAATGCAAAGTAGCGTAGAACAGGAAAATGTATGCTAGTGATTCGTGCATCGAAAACCTTCCTTGTTTCCCCTACCGTGATAATATCAATAAACCCCTCCACATCATCACGATGTGGTTCTTCTGTTTTGCCCTCAAAAGGGACTAAACAAATTCGACAAAAATCATAAAGTGACATCCCCTTATGCTCATCATATAAATGAAACTCCACCGTAGGTGGTGAGTTCCTAGAATGAAAATGAAAGTTTTGCACAAAGGTATTTGTGAGTAAGAGATACTGATCGCATTGGTCGTGGAGGAAAGCGGTGAGGCCTGCATTATGAGCCAATTCATGAAAATCTTCATAAATCTCGGTTGCTCTCAAGAAGTCCTCGGAAGGCCATTCACACGCCCGAACCTCCGCGGTGCGAGGTAGGTTATACTTAGGCTTTGGTGCCTTTTCCTTGGAGCTTTGGCTCGATGAGCCCCTCAAAAGTCTCCTCATCATTTTCTGAAAAAAATTCTGAAATTTTTAGTAACTTCAAAATAAAAGTAAACCAAACTCAATAATATTGATAGCAACTACTCCTACAAGTGCCTAGAGCCTATATCATGCATCAAAACTACTTGGAACCATATAAATTTGACATGCAAGCTCAAGAACAGGGTCACCTAAGCAACAAAAATTTGCAATGAATAAAGCACTAGAACAAAAACTAATCAGACCAATGGAGGAGTCACATACCAAGGAACAATCTCCCCAAGCAGTTTTGTGAGAGGTGCTTTGAGCAAGGAGATCGAAAATGGCAGCAAGATGAGCTAGAACTCGTGCTTGAGCTGGATATTCGTGTTTGTGGGAGGAAGATGAAGTGTGTGGGTGCAGGAATAAGTGGAGGAGGGCCACCATGGGCCCACGAGGCTGGGGGCGCGACCTAGAGGGGTGGGCGCGCCCTCCATCCTCGTGGGCAGGTGGTTGACCCCCCTGGTGTGTTCCTAGTTCCATAAATCCTCAAATATTCTAGAAAAAAATCATATTTAAATTTCAGGGCATTTGGAGAACTTTTATTTTTGAGGTATTTTTATATTGCACGGATAATCAGATAACAGATAGAAAACTATTTATTTTTATTTTATTTTATATAAATAACAGAAAGTAAAAGTGGGGTATAGAAGGTTGTGCCTTCTAGTTTCATCCATCTCATGATCATCAAAAGGAATCCACTAACAAGGTTGATCAAGTCTTGTTAATGAACTCATTACGAATAACATGGCACCGGGGAAATTTCGAATAACACTATGTTACCTCAACGGGGATATGCACATCCCCAATAATAAGAATATCATATTTCTTCTTGACAGTAGGAAGAGGAAATTCAAAACCTCCAAATATAATCGATGGAATTTTTCCAATAGAACTGATACTGTGAACTTGAGGTTGTTTCCTCGAAAAGTGTATCGTATGCTCATTACCATTAACATGAAAAGTGACCTTGCCTTTAGTGCAATCAATAACAGCCCCTGCAGTATTCAGAAAGGGTCTTCCAAGAATAATAGACATACTATCGTCCTCGGGAATATCAAGAATAACAAAGTCCGTTAAAATAGTAACGTTTGCAACTACAACAGGCACATCCTCACAAATACCGACAGGTATAGCAGTTGATTTATCAGCCATTTGCAAAGATATTTCAGTAGGTGTCAACTTATTCGAATTAAGTCTACGATATGAAGAGAGAGGCATAACACTAACACCGGCTCCAAGATCACATAAAGCAGTTTTAACATAGTTTCTTTTAATGGAGCATGGTATAGTTGGTACACCAGGATCTCCAAGTTTCTTTGGTATTCCACCCTTAAAAGTATAATTAGCAAGCATGGTGGAAATTTTAGCTTCTGGTATCTTTCTTTTATTTTTAATAATATCTTTCATGTACTTAGCATAAGGATTGGTTTTGGTATATCAGTTAATCGCATACGCAAAAAGATAGGTCTAATCATTTCAGCAAAGCGCTCAAAATCCTCATCATCCTTTTTCTTGCATGGTTTGGGAGGAAAAGGCATGGGTTTCTGAACCCAAGGCTCTCTTTCCTTACCATGTTTCCTAGCAACAAAGTCTTCCTTATCATAACGTCGATTCTTTGATTCTGGGTTATCAAGATCAACAGCAGGTTCAATTTCTATGTCATTATCATTACTAGGTAGAGCATCATTATGAACATTATCATTAACATTATCACTGGTTTCAGGTTCATTACCAGATTGAGTTTCAGCATCAAAAATAGAAATATCATTTGGATTCTCAGGTGTTTCAACAATAGGATCACTAGAAGCATGCAAAGTCTTATCATTTTTCTTTTTCTTCTTTTTAGAAGGACTAGGTACATCTATATTATTTCTCTGAGAATCTTGCTCAATTCTCTTAGGGTGGCCTTCAGGATACAAAGGTTCCCGAGTCATTCTACCAGTTCTAGTAGCCACTCTAACAGCATTATCATTATAGGTACATCTATATTATTTCTCTAAGAATCTTGCTCAATTCTCTTAGGGTGGCCTTCAGGATACAAAGGTTCCCGAGTCATTCTACCAGTTCTAGTAGCCACTCTAACAGCATTATCATTATCTTCACTATTTAATTCATTGAGCAAATCATTTTGAGCTTTAAGTACTTGTTCTACTTGAGTGGTAACCATCGAAGCATGTTTACTAATAAGTTTAAGTTCACCTTTAACATTAGCCATATAATCACCCAAGTGTTCAAGCATATTTGAATTGTATTTCAATTGTCTACCAAAATAAGCCTTAAAATCATCTTGCTTAGCCATAAATTTATCAAACTCATCTAAGCATGGGCTAGCAAATTTAGTAAATGGGATTTCAGCTTTATCATATCTATAGAGAGAATTTACCATTACTACCTGTGTCGGGTTATCAAGACCATGAGTTTCTTCAGTAGGTAATGGAGTAAGATTATATGTTTCTTCAACAGGCGGTAAATTAAGACCGTGTATTTATTCAATAGGAGGTAAATTCTTAACATCTTCAGCTTTAATACCTTTTTCTTTCATAGATTTCTTTGCCTCTCGCATATCTTCAGGACTGAGAAATAGAATACCTCTCTTCTTCGGAGTTGGTTTAGGAATAGGCTTAGGAATTGGCTCCGGAGGTGTCCAACTATTTTCATTTGTCAACATATTATTCAATAGAATTTCAGCTTCATCCGATGTTCTTTCCTTGAAAACAGAACCAGCACAACAATCCAGGTAATCTCTGGAGGCATTGGTTAGTCCATTATAAAGGATATCAAGTATTTCATTTTTCTTAAGAGGATGATCAGGCAAAGCGTTAAGTAATTGGAGAAGCCTCCCACAAGCTTGTGGGAGACTCTCTTCTTCAATTTGCACAAAATTATATATATCCCCTAAAGAAGCTTGTTACTCATGAGCAGGGAAATATTTAGTAGAGAAGTAATAAATCATATCCTGGGGACTACGCACACAACCAGGATCAAGATAAGTAAACCATATCTTAGCATCACCCTTTAATGAGAACGGAAATATTTTAAGGATGTAAAAGTAACGAGTTCTCTCATCAGTAGTGAACAGGGTAGCTATATCATTCAATTTAGTAAGATGTGCCACAACAGTTTCAGATTCATAACCATGAAAAGGATCAGATTCAACCAAAGTAATTATATCAGGATCAACAGAGAGTTCATAATCCTTATAAGTAACAAAGATAGGTGAAGTAGCAAAAGCAGGGTCAGGTTTCATTCTAGCATTTAGAGATTGCTTACTCCATTTAGCTAATAATCTTTTAAGTCCAGTTCTATTTTGGCACGCTAAAATAGCTAAAGAAGCTTCTTGATCAAAAACATAGCCCTTAGGAATAACAAGTGATTATTCATCATCACTTTCATCAGTATCATCAGATTCAATATTTTCAATTTCTCTAGCCCTAGCAAGTTGTTCATCAAGAAAATCACTAAGTGGCATATTAGTATCAGGCATAGAGGTAGTTTCATCATAAGTATCATGCATAGCAGAAGTGGCATCATCAATAACATGTGACATATCAGAACGAATAGCAGAAGCAGGTGTAGGTGTTGCAAACTTACTCATAACAGAAGGTGAATCAAGTGCAAAGCTAGATGGCAGTTCCTTACCTCCCCTCGTAGTTGAGGGATAGATCTTGGTTTTTGGATCTCTCAAGTTCTTCATAATGATAAGAAGATATATATCCCAAGTGACTCAAAGAATAGAGCTATGCTCCCCGGCAACGACGCCAGAAAATAGTCTTGATAACCCACAAGTATAGGGGATCGCAACAGTTTTCGAGGGTAGAGTATTCAACCCAAATTTATTGATTCGACACAAGGGGAGCCAAAGAATACTCTCAAGTATTAGTAGCTGAGTTGTCAATTCAACTACACCTGGAAACTTAATATCCGCAGCAAAGTATTTAGTAGCAAAGTAATATGATAGTAGTGGTAACGGTAGCAAAAGGTAATGGTAGTAAAAGTAATGTTTTTGGTATTTTGTAGTGATGATAGCAATAGCAACAGGAAAGTAAATAAGCGAAGAACAATATATGGAAAGCTCGTAGGCAATGGATAAGTGATGGAGAATTATGTCGGATGCGGTTCATCATGTAACATTCATAACCTAGGGTAACACAGAACTAGCTCCAGTTCATTGATATAATGTAGGCATGTATTCCGAATATAGTCATATGTGCTTATGAAAAAGAACTTGCATGACATCTTTTGTCCTACCCTCCCGTGGCAGCGTGGTCCTTACGGAAACATGAATTCTACCACGATCTCGAACAGGAATGATAGAATCACATACGGTGCAGCGGGAGCAGCACCGCCGGTGTTGACGTTGTCGCCCATGTCGTCGAGGATGAGGTTGCCGAGGTCGAGGAAGAAGTCGTCGTTCGCAAAGTCGTTGCTGCCAGCAGTCGCGCGAGTGCGCTCCCCAAAAACCTGATCGCCCCTCTCCCGTACAGGATCGCGAGGGGCGGGGTTCGGGAGGCCTGCTGTCCCTTCTCCCGGTGTATGCCGAAAGGAGGGATGGAGAAGACTTGCTTGGCGGCGCAATGATCTGGAACGGTGGTGAGAAACTATACGAAGTGGCTAGGGTAGACGTCTGCCTGACTATATAGTGCGGGCCGGGTAGGTCGTGGGAGTAAACCCCACGTCCGATTCATCATGATCCAAAAGAATCGGAATTGGTTCAGTAATTAACGCGTCTATTAATGATTAATTAATGACTCATTAATTTTTCCCAAGCAGCAAAAATATAGACAACGTGCATAACTCTGTCCTCGGTCGGCTCAATCCCGCATCCCGCAACCCGCGGCGCGTCGTGACGAGGCGTGGCGTGGCGAGGCGAGCGAGGAGGAGGAGCGCGCGTGTAGGTCTCCTCTTCTCATGCTTATACAAGTGGTAGAAGAGCTCACCTTATAAAGAGGTGCAACTCTCTCTCAACTTCCGGGGTGGGACTAAACTTTAGCCTCACTCACTCCACACACATCTGTGCATGAATGGGCCAAGAGAATTTTAGAATTTTAGTTGGGCTTTGGGCCAAAGGCCTACAAGCAAAATTCCAACAGCGGAAACATGGGTCTGGTGTTATACTAAAATAGAGGATGTGGACCTGAGGATGAGGTATTAATTAAGTTTATCATATTAGGGGCGTGAGGGTGAGGTCTTTAGCCATGCTCAGTGGTAAGGACGTGTGAGAGTTGGTGTTCTCCTATTGCAACGCACAGGCATATTTGCTAGTAATATATTTATGTAATTGATGTTGCTGACCAGAAGGATGAGAAAGCATGGCCATGCATGATGCATGGACAATTCTACTGTTTGGGGTAGAGGCGACAAGGCAACCAGCTACACAGGGCGAGGAGAGCGACTGACAAATAACGCGGGACTAAATCTAAGATAGCTGTCGTGTTGACCGTGGAGAAACATTCAAACAGTGACTGATTAGCAGTGACTGATCCATCAGCTTGAGCTTATAGATATGTAGGCGCTTTGATTTTGTTAGGGAGGACTGAGTACATGCATGTGCTTATTTTGACTTCCCAATATAGTGCACTATTCTTACTTCGCCCAACGATTCAGCTTTTACTACTTTTTTTACTAATTGCTTACTGACAGCAGTGTCAGAGGTAGTTACATAGTCATATGTTGTGCGTCTAGCATGTTATATTGTTCATAAGTTGCTTGGCTTCTTGGCTCAAATTTTGCTTTGCACCAATGACGCACCGAGTTATCTCCTATTACCAAACATGACTACCCCCTGAACAATCTGCAAACTATTCCTTTTGGTGAAAACACTGGTTGAAGCCATTGGACACCTACAAAACACATGATACATGTTTACATGGAAATGGGAAGTCCTTTTGGATGGACCCTTGTGAGGGACAAAGTTTATAACTTGTCCAGCCATAATTTTTCTTTTGCAAACAACCACCTTTTGTCTATCCATCAAGTTTAGCAAGTGGAAGATGTGGCCTCACTCTTCTATTTATCTTTTTTGAGTAGATGCATTTGCTTAGTTTTAACAAATGGAAATTCTGTTTGATGACATCATCCTTGGTGATGACCCTAACTCTTGGCAATTCGCATCAGATGCCTAACATTTAAATGTGGACTAGACTTCTAAACTCCTACTAGGACATTCCACTCCAATTCCTATTATTTCCTGACTTTGGAAAACTTGTAATCAGCTCAAGCAAGAACAAATTGGCTACTTATGAATGATCGATTGAAAACCAGATAGGTTCTGCGGAGGAAGATCTCTTCATTCAGGATTACACTTGTCTCATGTATGACCAATTTGTTGTGGAGTCAAGGGATAATCTCTTCTTCTACTGTCCAAATTTGCTGCAGGAACATCTGCCCCACTTAGTTAGCCCTATCAATTGGGATTCAAGATCAAGTTGATAATCACACACATTTACTGAATCTGAGTTTCCTTTGGACATCATTATTTTGGTTGCTTTGTGTTGGGGACTGCAGTATTTCAAAAAATTCCTACGATCACGCAAGATCTATCTAGGAGATGCATAGAAACAAGAGGGGAGAGTGTGTCTACGTACCCTCGTAGACCGAAAGCAGAATCGTTAAGTAACACAGTTGATGTAGTCGAACGTCTTCGCGATCCAACCGATCAAGTACCGAACGCACGACACCTCTGCAATCTGCACACGTTCAGCTCGGTGACGTCCCTCGTACTCTTGATCTAGCTGAGGCCATGATAACCCACAAGTATAGGGGATCACAATAGTTTTCGAGGGTAAAGTATTCAACCCAAATTTATTGATTCGACACAAGGGGAGCCAAAGAATACTCTCAAGTATTAGTAGCTGAGTTGTCAATTCAACCACACCTGGAAACTTAATATCTGCAGCAAAGTATTTAGTAGCAAAGTAATATGATAGTAGTGGTAACGGTAGCAAAAGGTAATGGTAGTAAAAGTAATGTTTTTGGTATTTTGTAGTGATGATAGCAATAGCAACGGGAAAGTAAATAAGCGAAGAACAATATATGGAAAGCTCGTAGGCAATGGATAAGTGATGGAGAATTATGTCGGATGCGGTTCATCATGTAACATTCATAACCTAGGGTAGCACAGAACTAGCTCCAGTTCATTGATATAATGTAGGCATGTATTCCGAATATAGTCATACGTGCTTATGAAAAAGAACTTGCATGACATCTTTTGTCCTACCCTCCCGTGGCAGCGTGGTCCTTACGGAAACTAAGGGATATTAAGGCCTCCTTTTAATAGAGAACCAGAACAAAGCATTAACACATAGTAAATACATGAACTCCTCAAACTAGGGTCATCACCGGTAAGTATCCCGATTATTGTCACTTCGGGGTTAACGGATCATAACACATAATAGGTGACTATAGACTTGCAAGATAGGATTAAGAACACTCATATATTGATGAAAACATAACAGGTTCAGATCTGAAATCATGGCACTCGGGCCCTAGTGACAAGCATTAAGCATAGCAAAGTCATAGCAACATCAATCTTAGAACATAGTGGATACTAGGGATCAAACCCTAACAAAACTAACTCGATTACATGATAGATCTCATCCAACCCATCACCGTCCAGCAGCCTACGATGGAATTACTCACGCACGGCGGTGAGCATCATGAAATTGGTGATGGAGGATGGTTGATGATGACGATGGCGACGGATTCCCCCCTCCAGAGCCTTGAATGGACTCCAGATCAGCCCTCTCGAGAGGTTTTAGGGCTTGGCGGCGGCTCCGTATCGTAAAACGTGATGATTTCTTCTCTCTGATTTTTTCTCCCCGAAACTCAATATATGGAGGTGGAGTTGGAGTCGGAGAGGCAACAGGGGGCCCACGAGGTAGGGGGCGCACCCTAGGGGGGCAGGCGCGCCGCCCACCCTCGTGGCAAGGTGGTGGGCCCCCTGGCCTTCATCTTTTGCAGGTATTTTTCTTATTTTCTGAAAAAGTGGCTCCGTGAAGTTTCAAGTCATTCCGAGAACGTTTGCTCCTGCACATAAATAACACCATGGTAATTCTGCTGAAAACGGTGTCAGTCCGGGTTAGTTCCATTCAAATCATGCAAGTTAGAGTCCAAAACAAGGGCAAAAGTGTTTGTAAAAGTAGATACGTTGGAGACGTATCAATAAGGAATTTGGTTTTACAAGTAAAACTTAGAACTTACGGTTCTTACGAACATGCATTTTGGTAGAAACAGCAAACTAAACAGCTGTAAACGATAGGGACTATGAGCAAATTAAATAGCAGTTGAGGATAAAGGTTTTAGAAGGACTGACTTACATTAGCAGTTAACACCGGCTTTATAATTCCCTTCTCCATGTCAAGGGAAGGATAACTCAAGAATTTCAGCACAAAATCTTCTTCATAAGCATTGCCTGTACTCTACATTTTGTAGAGAGTAATTATAGATATGATAATACTGGAAGGGATAGAGGATAATGAAGATAAGATGCAGATTGATGCTACATAATCAACTACCAATCCCTGGAAGTACAGGCGTTATAGGACAAAATGTACTGACAAGAGCAATGGGCTACACTTCTGCACTGGCATTGTTTGTGTATTCTACTTGTTGGTAAGATTAAATATAGATATGATCTTTTTTAGTAAATGGTCGGCGAGGGAGATGAGATGCAGAATGCTACAAAATGAACCAATCCCTCTTCCCATAATACAAGAGTGTTTTGAACACTGGTGTACTATACAAAACGTTCTTATATTATGGGACGGAGGGAGTAGCTGTTAATGTAAGTACAGTGATAGACCATGTTCAGTCCTTACAAGAGGACTGCAGAGCTAAACCTCTTCAAAAGCATTGGGTTGATTATAAATTTATGTAGGAGTCCATACGGATCTTATAATGTCCACCAAATGGACAATTACGAGGCTAACATGTGCAGTGATGCTACATAATCAAACAGCTATGAAAGTAAGTATGGTCATACAGGGCAAGAGGTACTCACAAGAGCAACGCAGTGTGCAGTATAGTTGCGAGATTCTGTGGTCCCTTGAGAACGAATGTTCTTCTGCTAACAGTTTTCGTACAAGTGAGACATTAAGGCAAATGCAGAAATGTAGTTCAAATTGTGATGTGATATCATAGACAGTACCTTACGCTGCAGCCGAGACCAATGTGTAACAAGATTATTCTAGTCACCGTCAGATAAATGTAGCACCGGAGACTTTACAGAAATTTTGTTCAGAGGCTTGCCATCGAAGTGCGCTTGCCTCAGGTAGGAACGATACTTCATCAACGAGTGCTTGAAAAGCGCAACCAACCCTTTCTCGTCATCACAATCCAGTTTGCTCCTCGCCTATTTAAAAGAATGAAATCTTGTGTCTTCTGTCAGCAGAAACATATGCAGTAATGACCATCAAAACAATTATCATGCTTCAATCTTTTCTTCGTATTCAACACACTCAAAAGAAAGTTCCACAAATCTTGAATAGCAAGCATATTGTTATTAGGCAAATTACCATGCTATTAAGAGACTCTCAAATTAATTTAAGTGAAGCATGAGAGATCAATAGTTTCTTTAAAACATATCCACCACCGTGCTCTAAAAGATCTAAGTGAAGCACATAGAGCAAAATTATCTAGCTCAAAATATATAACTGAAGCACATAGAGCAAAATTATCTAGCTCAAAAGATATAAGTGAAGCACATAGAGCAAAATTATCTAGCTCAAAAGATATAAGTGAAGCACATAGAGCATTCTATTAAATTTTAATTCATATATGGCTCTCTCAAAAGGTGTGTACAGTAAGGATGATTGTGGAATACTAAAAAACAAAGACACAAATAATACAAGACGCTCCAAGCAAAACACATATCACGTTGGTGAATAAAAATATAGCTCCAAGTAAATTACCGATGGAAGTGGACGAAAGAGGGGATGCCTTCCGGGGCATCCCCAAGCTTTGAATTTTTGGTGTCCTTGGATTATCTTGGGGGTGCCATGGGCATCCCCAAGCTTAGGCTCTTTCCACTCCTTGTTCCATGATCCATCAAAAGAATTCACCCAAAACATGAAAACTTCACAACACAAAACTCAAGATAGAAAACTCGTGAGCTCCGTTAGCGAAAGAAAACAAAAGACCACTTCAAGGTACTGTAATGAACTCATTCTTTATTTATATTGGTGTTAAACCTAATGTATTCCAACTTCCCTATGGATTATAAACAATTTTTACTAGCCATAGATTCATCAAAATAAGCAAACAACACACGAAAAACAGAATCTGTCAAAAACAGAACAGTCTGTAGTAATCTGTAGCTAGCGCAAGATCTGGAACCCCAAAAATTCTAAAATAAATTTCTGGACGTGAGGAATTTATCTATTAATCATCTGCAAAAAGAATTAACTAAATATCACTCTTAAAATAAAAATTACAGCAGTTCTCGTGAGCGCTAAAGTTTCTGTTTTTTACAGCAAGTTCAACAAGACTTTCCCCAAGTCTTCCCAACGGTTCTACTTGGCACAAACACTAATTAAACACAAAAAACACAACCAAAACAGGGGCTAAATAATTTATTTATTACTAAACAGGACCAAAAAGCAAGGAATAAAAATAAAATTGGGTTGCCTCCCAACAAGCGCTATCGTTTAACGCCCCTAGCTAGGCATAACGAGCAAGAATAGATCTAGGTATTGCCATCTTTGGTAGGTAATTCTTCAATTAGGCATCTACCATCTTTAGGAATTTCTTTATCTTTATTAATTATAAAATTTTTATAAATGGTTCTTTAATGATAGCAAAAAGATTGGGATGAATACTTATAGATTTAAGATCAGCAATTTCCTTACTAGATGATTCACCCTTATTTTTAGGAACATACATAAGCTTGGTAATTTTAGTAGGAGGACTAGGAGTATTCTTTACGGAAGAAAAAGCGGTTCCCAAATTTGCAATGATACCCTCAAGTTTATCAATTCTAGTAGAATATAAGTTCATCTTCTCATTAACTATGGGTTCCTTTTCCTTAATATTTTTCAATGTCATTCCTACCTTAGATCCATATTGAGTAATTTGATTGTGGATCTTTTTATCTAGATTTTCAATTGATTCAATAGTAGCAACTTTATTTTCAATAATTTCAAGTCTTTGCATAACATGCTCCAAAGTTAACATGGTTCCATTAACCAAAAGAGGTGGTGAGCCAAATAAATCTATCATAGCATTATAAGAATCAAAAGTATGGCTACCCAAGAAGTTCCCTCCGGTAATGGTATCGAGGATATATCTATACCAAGGATTAACACCTACATAAAAATTGCGAAGAAGAACTAAGGTAGATTGTTTCCTGGTAGATCTATTTTGAGCATTGCAAATTCTATACCAAGCATCTTTTAGATTTTCTCCCTCCCTTTGTTTATAATTTAGAACTTCACTCTCGGGAGACAATGGAGAAGATATGAGACTAGCCATGAAGACAAGCAAACAAACTAGCACATGAGCAAACAAAAAGGCAAACAGGGAGGGAGGATGGAGAGAGAGAGGGCGAATAAAACGGCAAGGGTGAATTGGGGGGAGAGGAAAACGAGAGGCAAATGGCAAATAATGTAATGCGAGAGATAGGGATTGTGATGGGTACTTGGTATGTTGACTTTTGGCATAGACTCCCCGTCAATGGCGCCAGAAATCCTTCTTGCTACGTCTTGAGCTTGCGTTGGTTTTCCCCGAAGAGGAAGGGATGATGCAGCAGAGTAGCGTAAGTATTTCCCTCAGTTTTTGAGAACCAAGGTATCAATCCAGTAGGAGCCCACGCTCAAGTCCCTCGTACCTACACAAAGCGATAGCTACTCGCAACCAACTCGATTAGGGGTTGTCAAGCCCTTCACGGTCACATACGAGAGTGAGATCTGATAGATAGAATATTTTTGGTATTTCTGATATAAAGATGCAAAGTAAAAAGTAAAGGCAAAGTAAATAACAAAGCAATATAAAAGTGATGGAGATTGATATGATGAGAATAGACCCGGGGGCCATAGGTTTCACTAGTGGCTTCTCTCAAGAGCATAAGTATTCTACGGTGGGTGAACAAATTACTGTTGAGAAATTGATAGAATTGTGCATAATTATGAGAATATCTAGGCATGATCATGTATATAGGCATCACGTCCGTGACAAGTAGATCGAAACGATTCTGCATCTACTTATATTACTCCACTCATCGACCGCTATCCAACATGCATCTAGAGTATTAAGTTAAAAACAGAGTAACGCCTTAAAGAAGTGACATGATGTAGAGAGGTAAATTCATGCAATATGAAATAAACCCCATCTTGTTATCCTCGATGGCAACGATACAATACGTGCCTTGCTGCCCCTTCTGTCACTGGGTAAGGACACCGCAAGATCGAACCCAAAGCTAAGCACTTCTCCCATGGCAAGAACTACCAATCTAGTTGGCCAAACCAAACAGATAATTCGAAGAGACTTGCAAAGATAACCAATCATGCATAAAAGAATTCAGAGAAGATTCAAATATTATTCATAGATAGACTTGATCATAAACCGACAATTCATCAGTCTCAACAAACACACCGCAAAAAGAAGATTACATCGAATAGATCTCCACAAGAGAGGGGGAGAACTTTGTATTGAGATTCAAAGAGAGAGAAGAAGCCATCTAGCTACTATGGACCCGAAGGTCTGAGGTAAACTACTCACACTTCATCGGAGGGGCTAGGATGATGTAGAAGCCCTCCGTGATGACGGCCCTCTTTCGGCGGAGCTCTGGAACAGGCCCCAAGATGGGATCTCGTGGATACAGAAAGTTGCGGCGGTGGAATTAGGGTTTTGGCTCCTGTTCTGATCGTTTGGGGGTACGTGTGTATATATAGGAGGAAGGAGTACGTCGGTGGAGCACCGAGGGGCCCATGAGGCAGGGGGCACGCCCTAGGGGGGGGGCGCCCCCCACCCTCGTGACCACCTCTTTGATCCCTTGCAGTAGGGTCCCAGTCTCCTCGATCACGTTCGGTGAGAAAATCACATTTCCGAAGATTTTATTCCGTTTGGACTCTGTTTGATATTCTGTTTATCCGAAACACTGAAATAGACAAAAAGCAACAATTCTGGGTTGGGCCTCCGGTTAATAGGTAAGTCCCAAAAATAATATAAAAGTGGCAAATAAAGCCCAATATAGTCCAAAACAGTAGATAATATAGCATGGAGCAATCAAAAATTATAGATACGTTGGAGACGTATCAGGCATCCCCAAGCTTAATTCCTGCTCATCCTCGAGTAGGTAAATGATAAAAAGAGAATTTTTGATGCGGAGTGCTACTTGGCATAATTTCAATGTAAATCTTCTTAATTGTGGTTTGAATATCCAGATTAGAAAGATTCAAGACAAAAGTTTATATTGACATAGAAAATAATAATACTTCAAGCATACTAACAAAGCAATTATGTCTTCTCAAAATAACATGTCCAAGGAAAGTTATCCCTACAAAATCATATAGTCTGGCTATGCTCCATATTCCCCACACAAAGTATTTAAATCATGCACAAACCCGATGACAAGCCAAGCAATTGTTTCATACTCTAACTTTTTCAAAACTTTTTCAATCTTCACGCAATACATGAGCATGAGCCATGGATATAGCACTATAGGTGGAATAGAATGGTGGTTGTGGAGAACACAAAAAGGAGAAGATAGTCTCACATCAACTAGGCGTATCAATGGGCTATGGAGATGCCCATCAATAGATATCAATGTGAGTGAGTAGGGATTGCCATGCAACAGATGCACTAGAGCTATAAATGTATGAAAGCTCAACAAAAGAAACTAGTGGGTGTGCATCCAACTTGCTTGCTCACGAAGACCTAGGGCAATTTGAGGAAGCCCATCATTGGAGTATACAAGCCAAGTTCTATAACGTAAAATTCCCACTAGTATATGAAAGTGACAACATATGAGACTCTCTATATGAAGAACATGGTGCTACTTTGAAGCACAATATATGAGACTCGCTAAATCATGGTGTTACTTTGAAGCACAAGTGTGGAAAAAGGATAGTAGCATTGCCCCCTTTTTGGGGGGCCTTCTTTTTTTGGCCTTTCTCTCTTTTTTGGGACGATGCTCTATTGAATGATGATCATCACACTTCTATTTATTTACAACTCAATGATTACAACTCGATACTAAAACAAAGTATGACTCTATATGAATGCCTCCGGCGGTGTACCGGGATATGCAATGAATCAAGAGTGACTAGTATGAAAGAATTATGAACAGTGGCTTTTCCACAAATACTATGTCAACTACATGATCATGCTAAGCAATATGACAATGATGGATGTGTCATGATGAACTAGATGGTGGAAAGTTGCATGGCAATATATCTCGGAATGGCTATGGAAATGCCATAATAGGTAGGTATGGTGGCTGTTCCGAGGAAGGTATATGGTAGGTGTATGATACCAGCGAAAGTTGTGCGGTATTAGAGAGGCTAGCAAGAGTGGAAGGGTGAGAGTGCGTATAATCCATGGACTCAACATTAGTCATAAAGAACTCATATACTTATTGCAAAATTTTAGAAGTTATAAAAGCAAAGTATTACGCGCATGCTCCTAGGGCGGGAGATTGGTAGGAAAAGACCATCGCTCGTCCCCGACCGCCACTCATAAGGAAGACAATCAATAAATAAATCATGCTCCGACTTCATCACATAATGGTTCACCATACGTGCATGCTACGGGAATCACAAACTTCAACACAAGTATTCTTTAAATTCACAACTACTCAACTAGCATGACTTTAATATTATCACCTCCATATCTCAAAACAATTATCATGCTTCAATCTTTTCTTAGTATTCAACACACTCAAAAGAAAGTTCCACAAATCTTGAATACCAAGCATATTGTTATTAGGCAAATTAACATGCTATTAAGAGACTCTCAAATTAATTTAAGTGAAGCATGAGATATCAATAGTTTCTTTAAAACATATCCACCATCGTGCTCTAAAAGATCTAAGTGAAGCACATAGAGCAAAATTATCTAGCTCAAAAGATATAAGTGAAGCACATAGAGCAAAATTATCTAGCTCAAAAGATATAAGTGAAGCACATAGAGCAAAATTATCTAGCTCAAAAGATATAAGTGAAGCACATTGAGCATTCTATTAAATTTTAATTCATATATGGCTCTCTCAAAAGGTGTGTACAGAAAGGATGATTGTGGCATACTAACAAACAAAGACACAAATAATACAATACGCTCAAAGCAAAACACATATCATGTTGGTGAATAAAAATATAGCTCCAAGTAAATTACCGATGGAAGTGGACGAAAGAGGGGATGCCATCCGGGGCATCCCCAAGCTTTGACTTTTTGGTGTCCTTGGATTATCTTGGGGGTGACATGGGCATCCCAAGCTTAGGTTCTTGCCACTCCTTGTTCCATGATCCATCAAAAGAATTCACCCAAAACTTGAAAACTTCACAACACAAAACTCAAGATAGAAAACTCGTGAGCTCCGTTAGCGAAAGAAAACAAAAGACCACTTCATGGTACTGTAATTAACTCATTATTTATTTATATTTGTGTTAAACCTACTGTATTCCAACTTCTCTATGGATTATAAACTATTTTACTAGCCATAGATTCATCAAAATAAGCAAACAACACACGAAAAACAGAATCTGTCAAAAACAGAACAGTCTGTAGTAATCTGTAGCTAGCGCAAGATCTGGAACCCCAAAAATTCTAAAATAAATTGCTGGACGTGAGGAATTTATCTATTAATCATCTGCAAAAATAATTAACTAAATATCACTCTTCAAATAAAAATGACAGCAGTTCTCGTGAGCGCTAAAGTTTCTGTTTTTTACAGCAAGTTCAACAAGACTTTCCCCAAGTCTTCCCAACGGTTCTACTTGGCACAAACACTAATTAAACACAAAAAACAAAACCAAAACACAGGCTAAATAATTTATTTATTACTAAACAGTAGCAAAAAGCAAGGAATAAAAATAAAATTGGGTTGCCTCCCAACAAGCGCTATCGTTTAACGCCCCTAGCTAGGCATAACGAGCAAGAATAGATCTAGGTATTGCCATCTTTGGTAGGTAATTCTTCAATTAAGCATCTACCATCTTTAGGAATTTCTTTCTCTTTAATAATTATCAAACTTTTAGGCACAAGATCAAAAAATTCATTTGTAATAAATGGTTCTTTAATGATAGCAAAAAGATTGGGATGAATACTTATAGATTTAAGATCAGCAGTTTCCTTACTAGATGATTCACCCTTATTTTTAGGAACATACATAAGCTTGGCAATTTTAGTAGGAGGACTAGGAGTATTCTTTACGGAAGAAAAAGCGGTTCCCAAATTTGCAATGATACCCTCAAGTTTATCAATTCTAGTAGAATCTAAGTTCATCTTCTCATTAACTATGGGTTCCTTTTCCTTAATATTTTTCAATGTCATTCCTACCTTAGATCCGTATTGAGTAATTTGATTGTGGTTCTTTTTATGTAGATTTTCAATTGATTCAATAGTAGCAACTTTATTTTCAATAATTTCAAGTCTTTGCATAACATGCTCCAAAGTTAACATGGTTCCATTAACCAAAAGAGGTGGTGAGCCAAATAAATCTATCATAGCATTATAAGAATCAAAAGTATGGCTACCCAAGAAGTTCCCTCTGGTAATGGTATCGAGGATATATCTATACCAAGGATTAACACCTACATAAAAATTGTGAAGAAGAACTAAGGTAGATTGTTTCCTGGTAGATCTATTTTGAGCATTGCAAATTCTATACCAAGCATCTTTTAGATTTTCTCCCTCCCTTTGTTTAAAATTTAGAACTTCACTCTCGGGAGACAACAAAGAAGATATGAGACTAGCCATGAAGACAAGCAAACAAACTAGCACACGGACAAACAAGAAGGCAAACAGGGAGGGAGGATGGAGAGAGAGAGAGAGGGCAAATAAAACGGCAAGGGTGAATTGGGGGGAGAGGAAAACGAGAGGCAAATGGCAAATAATGTAATGCGAGATATAGGGATTGTGATGGGTACTTGGTATGTTGACTTTTTGCGTAGACTCCCCGGCAACGACACCAGAAATCCTTCTTGCTATGTCTTGACCTTGCGTTGTTTTTCCCCGAAGAGGAAGGGATGATGCAGTAGAGCAGCGTAAGTATTTCCCTCAGTTTTTGAGAACCAAGGTATCAATCCAGTAGGAGCCCATGCTCAAGTCCCTCGTACCTGCACAAAGTGATAGCTACTCGCAACCAACGCGATTAGGGGTTGTCAAGCCCTTCACGGTCACTTACGAGAGTGAGATCTGATAGATAGAATATTTTTGGTATTTTTGATATAAAGATGCAAAGTAAAATGTAAAGGCAAAGTAAATAGCAAAGCAATATAAAAGTGATGGAGATTGATATGATGAGAATAGACCCGGGGGCCATAGGTTTCACTAGTGGCTTCTCTCAAGAGCATAAGTATTCTACGGTGGGTGAACAAATTACTGTTGAGCAATTGATAGAATTGTGCATAATTATGAGGATATCTAGGCATGATCATGTATATAGGCATCACGTCCGTGACAAGTAGATCGAAATGATTCTGCATCTACTTCTATTACTCCACTCATCGACCGCTATCCAGCATGCATCTAGAGTATTAAGTTAAAAACAGAGTAACGCCTTAAGCAAGATGACATGATGTAGAGAGATAAATTCATGCAATATGAAATAAACCCCATCTTGTTATCCTCGATGGCAACGATACAATACGTGCCTTGCTGCCCCTTCTGTCACTGGGTAAGGACACCGCAAGATCGAACCCAAAGCTAAGCACTTCTCCCATGGCAAGAACTACCAATCTAGTTGGCCAAACCAAACAGATAATTCGAAGAGACTTGCAACGATAACCAATCATGCATAAAAGAATTCAGAGAAGATTCAAATATTATTCATAGATAGACTTGATCATAAACCCACAATTCATCGGTCTCAACAAACACACCGCAAAAAGAAGATTACATCGAATAGATCTCCACAAGAGAGGGGCAGGACTTTGTATTGAGATTCAAAGAGAGAGAAGAAGCCATCTAGCTACTAACTATGGACCCGAAGGTCTGAGGTAAACTACTCACACTTCATCGGAGGGGCTAGGATGATGTAGAAGCCCTTCGTGATGATGGCCCTCTTTCGGTGGAGCTCTGGAACATGCACCAAGATGGGATCTCGTGGATACAGAAAGTTGCGGCGGTGGAATTAGGGTTTTGGCTCCTGTTCTGATCGTTTGGGGGTACGTGTGTATATATAGGAGGAAGGAGTACGTCGGTGAAGCACCGAGGGGCCCACGAGGCAGGGGGCGCGCCCTAGGGGGGGCCCACCCTCGTGACCACCTCTTTGATCCCTTCCAGTAGGGTCCAAGTCTCATGGATCACGTTTGGTGATAAAATCACGTTTCCGAAGATTTTATTCCGTTTGGACTCCGTTTGATATTCTATTTGTCCGAAACACGGAAATAGGCAAAAAAATAGCAATTCTGGGCTGGGCCTCTGGTTAATAGGTTAGTCCCAAAAATAATATAAAAGTGGAAAATAAAGCCCAATATAGTCCAAAACAGTAGATAATATAGCATGGAGCAATCAAAAATTATAGATACGTTGGAGACGTATCAGGGAGCTACATTGACTTAGGTCTCCCTCTAGCTCAGAATCACTGTTAGGATCATATTCTGAGCATGAATCTGTAGGTGGAGAGCGTTTGCATTGCATTACATCCAGTCTTGATTTTAGTCCCTTAATGCCAAGTTTGACAGCCATGGCATTGTTCTGCTTTATTTTTTTCATGCACGCAAGCTCATAATCATTATGTTGTTGTTCAGAATCTGAGATTCATGAAAACATAAAAAGTAGTTAGATTATCTATGGAATGCATTGTGGATTCAACTCGAAGAGTGTCTCCCTATAAACCCCTGCATATGCAAAGTTCACCTCCCCAACCATGCTGACTAGACCACACACAGAAATACAAACCCCTTATGTCTCTATAACAGGCAGGCACACATTTCAAAACTAAAGTAGGAACATTAGAATCATATGAAATTCATATTTGAACAAATAAACTAAGCAATTATGAGTGGCCTAATGTTTAGCTTCAAGGGTGGAGTGTTGGTAGTGCGACACAAAGCAAGTAGGCAGATTGTATTCCATGTAAAAGATCGAAACCTATGTAAAAGCTGGAAATGACACTTTCTTTCTATACAATGCAGTGTTCGTTACCCACACATGATGGAAGAGATCAGATAGAGCAATACTCTTCACTCATGTCTACGGTTCCAGGATTTAGAAATAGGGTGGTCCACCCTAAAAGAATATTGACAACAAATATGACAAGGCAAGCATAGATGTAGTGAATCAATCATTTACTTGTGACCTTACTAGGACAAGTATGCAGAATTGTAACTGCAGTAAGAGATCGTCCAAAATCTAAATGAAGAAGTTTGTCTAGCACTTATTGTTTGGAACTAATCGACATGAATAATTGGATATTATATCGAATGAGTAAGAAAGACAAGTAAAATTGTCAAAAACCTGGCTTGCAATAGTAATCTGGGTCAATGTCACTATGACCAACAATCCAAAATGACTAGTTTATGTTCCGAGGGCCAGAATTTTGAAAACCCTGTGAACTTTAGAGGTACTAAAGATTACCGAAATACATCTGAACCATTAAGTGTAGGTAGCACTGAGCACACAACAAACCCTAATGACAGTCCTGCCTAATGAGTAATGAATCAATTAGAAAATGGGTGATGAGGAGTGGTTGCTGAGTGTTGAGGACGTATCTCAGGATAAATCGGGTTGGCTTGGTGGGTGTTGCATGCCTGAGCCCTGAACGGACTGGGAAGGTAGGCACGGCGGCGCGCCCGGGCAGCGGTGACGCTGTTGGGTGAGCGGCTCCTGGCCTCCTGTTAGTCCGGCGTCTCCTCCTAGAGTCATGCCATCTGGGGACGGCAAGTCGCCGGCGAGGCAGGCGGCTGGGGGCGAGTAGAGATCGGAAGCGCGCAGCAGAACAGAGGGGAATCGGGGCCTGGGACGACCCAAAATCCCAGGGTGGGCCGGCCCACCGTGGGCACCATGTAGAGATACACACCCGAGCGGCGAACATGCATTTTCGAAACTAATTTAGGAACATTTAGCTGACCAATTAAACAACTCTGTTTTAATAATATCAGATTCGTATTTGAACAACTAAGCTTGTTTAGCTTGATGGGTGGAGCAGTGTTATTATGACACGAAACACGTATTATGATCGTATAGTGATCATAAAAGGGGGAAACTCTAAGCATATTTTTTTAGCAAAAGAGGGTTTCCCCTCCGATTTCTATTAAAGAAACTACCACGGAACCAACATGGTCAATTAAACCCTAAGCATGATCAATTAAACCGTATTATGGCTGTGCCATGGCAGATTTGAAGCTGCAAACCGGAGAAATGATATTTAGCATCCATTGTTTGCTTCGAACTAAGAACTAAATTCTAAGAGCTGAAAAGAAAGTAGAGTAACCAAGTTAAGATCTATTTTCTGGTTGAGATCAAAAAGTTGAGGAGATATGAAGTACCACCTCTTTTGCGGCGCCGTGTAGGCATCAGAGGTGCGATGGCTGTCGGTGGCATTGAAGCAGATCTGCGATGGTATACGGGTGCATCGAGGGATAAGTCCCGTTGCGGTGGAAGAGAAGGTCGTGTGAGCGGCCCCGGCAAAGAGGACGACGGCGCCGATGAAGCGAGAGGACGCGATGCAAGGCTATTGGTCCGTCGCCGTGGATGAGAAACGTCCATCTCTAGCAGTGGACGACACGGTCTTGGTAGGCGCTCCGGCATGGTGGAGGACGGTGGCGATGGATGTGGTGGAGGACGGCGGCGATGGGTGGGGTGGCGGACGGAGGCTGGTGTGGGGATGGGGTGTTCTAGCGCGGACGGTGTATGAATGGGAAAATGGAGGGAGAGGTACGGGGAACCATGTTTTTGGGACGGGCCTGTCTGAAATATGGGAAAAGTTACGAACTTAGCCCCCGTTTAAAATTTGGATGTCTCGTCGGTTGGGGATAGGACGGTAATCTCGCATCTCGCCAATATTTGCCCAGAGCGATTTCGGGCGAGGAGAGGGTGGTTGGCGCCCATGGTTGGCGCCCACGGTGTATGAATGGGGCTGATAGGTAGGGCGGTTGTGTCACGTCTGAGTGAAGTTACAAACCTGCCCCTATTGAAAATATTTGCCTACATCGATTTCGGCCGAGTCGAGTTTGTTTTGCCGCCCACCATGTATGAATGGGGAATGGAGGGAGAAACAGAGGTCTTTCGGACGAGCTCGAATCAAATGAGTTTTGCCGCCCATGTTTGATGCCCACCGTGTCGGAATGGTCTCAGAGGCGGTCGTGTCGTGTCTAATTGAAGTTACTAACCTACCCCTATTTAGAGCAGTGGAAATCGGGCCGATGGATTGTCCGTGTAATGGGTAGACAGTAATTTCCATCTCCCAAATACTTGGCTTCGGGCAGCCGACGTGGGAGTGGACATTTTGTTGCCTCTTTCGAATTTTGGGACAATAAGCATCCACGTTTACCATGGAAACTAAATTCGAATCCATTTTGTATTCCTATATGAATCTTTATAAATCATTCTATGTGTTTTTATATATCTTCAAAAGGACGACAAAGATGTATTCCACTGTCATATATGAATATGGTTTACAAATGCCGATACTCAAATTCAGAAACTAGAATCCAGTTTAAGGTGAATTCGAATATTTGGAACACTTCATGTCCAACTCAAATGTCACACGCAGCATAATGTGTACTCCCATTTAGATATGTACACAAGCGATGTATCAAGATTCAAATACCGAGTCAATCAACCAAGAATGTACAGAACTAATAGACATATAAACACTTATAGAGTATATGGATCAATAATATCAACTAACGTACATAAGCTAGGCCGCTGTACTTTTTTTGGCTACAACAGCATCCTTTTTTTAGCCAGCATCTTGGCCCTTTCCGATGCATGCCACTTATGGTCCATCTATACTACTACTATTGCTTAATGCACGTTCAGCCCGATTGCCATATTTGTAGGTTTGGCACAGCAATCCAAATGAAATGTCTCCGAGTCTTATCAATTAATACAGACTTGTGCTCAAATAAAATTACAAACCAAAAAACAAATAAACAATTATTACATGATCTCTAAAACAAATGGTTTGATTGATTACATGAACAGACAACACAAAGGTTATTCAACTATGGAAAGAACAATTCACCTATGATTTACCAAGTAGGAATTTAATTTCCTTTTTTCCTTCAGGACCTTAACAATCTGGTCAGTCTCAGCTTGCTTCGTTTTGAAATCCACCAAATATTTAATGGTTGTCTTGAGTACTACTTGTGATTGTGCTATTTGCTTCCTCAACATCTCAACTTCATCTCTAAGTGCAGAAGCAGAATCTCTTTCGACCACTAGTTTAGCCTCTAGAGCATCAACAGTTGGCAATTCATAATGCACGATTGGGCTGGTGCCACTGTTGTGGGACGATGCAACGTCCATGGGGACCTCGCTCTTTGATCATGAGCTAACCTATTTTGCCATTAAAGTTCCGATTGGATTCATAAAAGTTGAAGTTAGCAAAACATCTCAACTGGGAGTTATAACAGTAAACTGCTACGTCTTGAGCTTGCGTTGGTTTTCCCCGAAGAGGAAGAGATGATGCAGCAGAGTAGCATAAGTATTTCCCTCAGTTTTTCAGAACTAAGGTATCAATCCAGTAGGAGCCCACGCTCAAGTCCCTCGTACCTGCACAAAGCGATAGCTACTCGCAACCAACGTGATTAGGTGTTGTCAATCACTTCACGGTCACTTACGAGAGTGAGACCTGATAGATATAATATTTTTGGTATTTTTGGTATAAAGATGCAAAGTAAAAAGTAAAAGCAAAGTAAAAAAGCAAAGCAAGATTAAAGTGATAGAGATTGATATGATGAGAATAGACCCGGGGGCCATAGGTTTCACTAGTGGCTTCTCTCAAGAGCATAAGTATTCTACGGTGGGTGAACAAATTACTGTTGAGCAATTGACAGAACTAAGCATAGTTATGAGAATATCTAGGCATGATCATGTATATAGGCATCACGTCCGTGACAAGTAGATCGAAACAATTCTGCATCTACTACTATTACTCCACTCATCGACCACTATCCAGCATGCATCTAGAGTATTAACTTAAAAACAGAGTAATGCCTTAAGCACGATGACATGATGTAGAGAGATAAATTCATGCAATATGAAATAAACCCCATCTTGTTATCCTCGATGGCAACGATACAATACGTGCCTTGCTGCCCCTTCTGTCACTGGGTAAGGACACCGCAAGATTGAACCCAAAGCTAAGCACTTCTACCATGGCAAGAACTACCAATCTAGTTGGCCAAACCAAACGGATAATTCGAAGAGACTTGCAAAGATAACCAATCATACATAAAAGAATTCAGAGAAGATTCAAATATTATTCATAGATAGACTTGATCATAAACCCACAATTCATCGGTCTCAACAAACTCACCGCAAAAAGAAGATTACATCGAATAGATCTCCACAAGAGAGGGGGAGAACTTTGTATTGAGATTCAAAGAGAGAGAAGAAGCCATCTAGCTACTAACTATGGACCCGAAGGTCTGAGGTAAACTACTCACACTTCATCGGAGAGGCTATGATGATGTAGAAGCCCTCTGTGATGACGGCCCTCTTCCGGCGGAAATCCGGAACAGGCCCCAAGATGGGATCTCGTGGATATAGAAAGTTGCGGCGGTGGAATTAGGTTTTTGGCTCCCGTTCTGATCGTTTGGGGGTACGTGTGTATATATAGGAGGAAGAAGTATGCCGGAGGAGCAACGAGGGGCCCACGAGGCAGGGGGCGCCCCCGCCCTCGTGACCGCCTCTTTTGTTCCTTGGAGCAGGGTCCAAGTCTCCTGGATCATGTTCGGTGAGAAACTCACGTTCTCGAAGATTTCATTCCATTTGGACTCCGTTTGATATTCGTTTCTTCGAAACACTGAAATAGGCAAAAAAAACAGCAATTCTGGGCTGGGCCTCCGGTTAATAGGTTAGTCCCAAAAATAATATAAAAGTGGAAAATAAAGCCCGATATAGTCCAAAACAGTAGATAATATAGCATGGAGCAATCAAAAATTATAGATACGTTGGAGATGTATCAGGCATCCCCAAGCTTAATTCCCGCTCGTCCTCGAGTAGGTAAATGATAAAAAGAGAATTTTTGATGTGGAGTGCTACTTGGCATAATTTCAATGCAAATCTTCTTAATTGTGATATGAATATTCAGATTAGAAAGATTCAAGACAAAAGTTTATATTGACATCAAAATAATAATACTTCAAGCATACTAACAAAGTAATTATGTCTTCTCAAAATAACATGGCCAAAGAAAGTTATCCCTACAAAATCATATAGTCTGGCTATGCTCCATCTTCACCACACAAAGTATTTAAATCATGCACAACCCCGATGACAAGCCAAGCAATTGTTTCATACTCTAACTTTTTCAATCTTCACGCAATACATGAGTGTGAGCCATGTATATAACACTATAGGTGGAATAGAATGGTGGTTGTGGAGAAGACAAAAAGGAGGGGAAGATAGTCTCACATCAACTAGGCGTATCAACGGGCTATGGAGATGCCCATCAATAGATATCAATGTGAGTGAGTAGGGATTGCCATGCAACGGATGCACTAGAGCTATAAATGTATGAAAGCTCAAAAAGAAACTAAGTGGGTGTGCATCCAACTTGCTTGCTCACGAAGACCTAGGGCAATTTTGAGGAAGCCCATCATTGGAATATACATGCCAAGTTCTATAATGTAAAATTCCCACTAGTATATGAAAGTGACAACATATGAGACTCTCTATATGAAGAACATGGTGCTACTTTGAAGCACAATATATGAGACTCGCTATATCATGGTGCTACTTTTAAGCACAAGTGTGGAAAAAGGGATAGGGGCAAGTGGAAAAAAGGATAGTAGCATTGCCCCTTTTTATTTATTTTCTTTTTTTGGGGCCTTTTTTTCTTTGGCCTGTCTTTTTTTATTGGGACAGTGCTCTATTGGATGATGATCATCACACTTTTATTTATTTACAACTCGATTCTAAAACAAAGTATGACTCTATATGGATGCCTCCAGCGGTGTACCAGGATATGCAATGAATCAAGAGTGACAAGTATGAAGAAATTATGAACGGTGGCTTTGCCACAAATACTATGTCAACTACTTGATCATGCTAAGCAATATGATAATGATGAATGTGTCATGATGAACTAGATGGTGGAAAGTTGCATGGCAATATATCTCGGAATGGCTATGGAAATGCCATAATAGGTAGGTATGGTGGCTGTTTTGAGGAAGATATATGGTAGGTGTATGATACCGGCGAAAGGTGCGCGGTATTAGAGAGGCTAGCAAAGGTGGAAGGGTGAGAGTGCGTATAATCCATGGACTCAACATTAGTCATAAAGAACTCATGTACTTATTGCAAAAATCTAGAAGTTATCAAAGCAAAGTATTAAGCGCATGCTCCTAGGGGGATAGATTGGTAGGAAAAGACCATCACTCGTCCCCGACCGCCACTCATAAGGAAGACAATCAATAAATAAATCATTCTCCGACTTCGTCACATAACGGTTCACCATACATGCATGCTACGGGAATCACAAACTTTAACACAAGTATTATTTAAATTCACAACTACTCAACTAGCATGACTTTAATATTATCACCTCCATATCTCAAAACAATTATCATGCTTCAATCTTTTCTTAGTATTCAACACACTCAAAAGAAAGTTCCACAAATCTTGAATACCAAGCATATTATTATTAAGCAAATTACCATGCTATTAAGAGACTCTCAAAATAATTTAAGTGAAGCAAGAGAGATCAATAGTTTCTTTAAAAAGAATCCACCACCGTGCTCTAAAAGATCTGAGTGAAGCACATAGAGCAAAATTATCTAGCTCAAAATATATAAGTGAAGCACATAGAGCAAAACTACTTAGCTCAAAAGATATAAGTGAAGCACATAGAGTATTCTATCAAATTTTAATTCATGTATGGCTCTCTCAAAAGGTGTGTACAGCAAGGATGATTGTGGCATACTAAGACACAAAGACACAAATAATACAAGACGCTCCAATCAAAACACATATCATGTTGGTGAATAAAAATATAGCTCCAAGTAAATTACCGATGGAAGTGGATGAAAGAGGGGATGCCTTCCGGGGCATCCCCAAGATTTGAATTTTTGGTGTCCTTGGATTATCTTGGGTGTGCCATGGGCATCCCCAAGCTTAGGCTCTTGCCACTCCTTGTTCCATGATCCATCAAAAGAATTCACCCAAAACTTGAAAACTTCACAACACAAAACTCAAAATAGAAAACTCATGAGCTCCGTTAGCGAAAGAAAACAAAAGACCACTTCAAGGTACTGTAATGAACTCATTATTTATTTATATTGGTGTTAAACCTACTGTATTCCAACTTCTCTATGGATTATAAACTATTTTACTAGCCATAGATTCATCAAAATAAGCAAACAACACACGAAAAACAGAATCTGTAAAAAACAGAACAGTCTGTAGTAATCTGTAGCTAGCGCAAGATCTGGAACTCCAAAAATTCTAAAATAAATTGCTGGACGTGAGGAATTTATCTATTAATCATCTGCAAAAATAATTAACTAAATATCACTCTTCAAATAAAAATGACAGCAGTTCTCGTGAGCGCTAAAGTTTCTGTTTTTTACAGCAAGTTCAACAAGACTTTCCCCAAGTCTTCCCAACGGTTCTACTTGGCACAAACAGTAATTAAACACAAAAAAACACAAACAAAACTGAGGTTAAATAATTTATTTAATGAATAACAGCAAGTAAAAATACTGGGTTGACTCCCAACAAGCGCTTTTCTTTAAAGCCTTTTTAGCTAGGCATTGATAATTTCAATGATGCTCACATGGAAGACAAGAATTGAAGCACAAAGAGAGCATCATAATACATGTGACAAACACATCTAAGTCTAACATACTTCCTATGCATAGGCATCTTATAGGCAAACAAATTATCATGGCAAGCAAAAACTAGCATATGCATGGAAGAGGAAAGAAACAATAGTAATCTCAACATAACGAGAGGTCATTTAGTAACATGAAAATTTCTACCACCATATTTTCCTCTCTCATAATGATTACATGTAGAATCATAAGAAAATTCAACAAAATAGCTATCACATAAAATATTTTCAACACGATCCACATGCATGCAAAGTTGACACTCTTCCAAAATAGTGGGATTAACATTAACTAAAGGCATGACTTCTCCAAACCCACTTTTATCAAGATTTTCATAAGGACGTTCTCCAAATATGTGGGATCTAAAGTTGACACTCTTCCAAACCCACTTTCAATAATATTACAAACACTATTATCAATCTCATATTCATCATGGGGCTTAAATAAATTTTCAATATCATAAGAAGAATCACCCCAATCATGATCATTCCAACAAGTAGAGGACATAGCAAAACTAGCATCCCCAAGCTCAGGGTTTTGCATATTATTAGCACAATTGACATCAAGAGATTTTATAGTAAAATCATTGCAATCATGCTTTTTATTCAAAGATCTATCATGAATCGCTTCATAAAGTAATTCATCACACTTTTCAGATTCACGAATTTCAAGCCAAACCTCATAAAGATAATCTAGTGCACAGAACTCACTAGCAATTGGTTCATCATAATTGGATCTCTTAAAAAGATTAGCAAGCGGATGAGGATCCATAGATCTTAGGTTCTCTGTTTAGTAATAAATAAATGACTATTCTAACCATACGAGCAAACAAGAAGCAAGCGAAAAAGAGGCAAATAGAGAAAGAGAGGGAGGATAGAGAGAGAGAGAGGGCGAATAAAACGGTAAGGGTGAATTGGGGGGAGAGGAAAACGAGAGGCAAATGGCAAATAATGTAATCTGAGAGATAGGGATTGTGATGGGTACTTGGTATGTTGACTTTTTCCGTAGACTCCCCGGCAACGGCGCCAGAAATCCTTCTTGCTACGTCTTGAGCTTGCGTTGGTTTTCCCCGAAGAGGAAGGGATGATGCAGCAGAGTAGCATAAGTATTTCCCTCAGTTTTTGAGAACCAAGGTATCAATCCAGTAGGAGGCCACGCTCAAGTCCCTCGTACCTGCACAAAGCAATAGCTACTCGCAACCAACGCGATTAGGGGTTGTCAATCCCTTCACGGTCACTTACGAGAGTGAGATCTGATAGATATAATATTTTTGGTATAAAGATGCAAAGTAAAAAGTAAAAGCAAAGTAAAAAAGCAAAGCAAGATTAAAGTGATAGAGATTGATATGATGAGAATAGACCCGGGGGCCATAGGTTTCACTAGTGGCTTCTCTCAAGAGAATAAGTATTCTACGGTGGGTGAACAAATTACTGTTGAGCAATTGACAGAATTGAGCATAGTTATGAGAATATCTAGGCATGATCATTTATATAGGCATCACGTCCGTGACAAGTAGATCGAAACGATTTTGCATCTACTACTATTACTCCACTCATCGACCACTATCCAGCATGCATCTAGAGTATTAAGTTAAAAACAGAGTAATGCCTTAAGCAAGATGACATGATGTAGAGAGATAAATTCATGCAATATGAAATATACCCCATCTTGTTATCCTCGATGGCAACGATACAATACGTGCCTTGCTGCCCCTTCTGTCACTGGGTAAGGACACCACAAGATCGAACCCAAAGCTAAGCACTTCTCCCATGGCAAGAACTACCAATCTAGTTGGCCAAACCAAACGGATAATTCGAAGAGACTTGCAAAGATTACCAATCATACATAAAAGAATTCAGAGAAGATTCAAATATTATTCATAGATAGACGTGATCATAAACCCACAATACATCGATCTCAACAAACACACCGCAAAAAGAAGATTACATCGAATAGATCTCCACAAGAGAGGGGGAGAACTTTGTATTGAGATTCAAAGAGAGAGAAGAAGCCATATAGCTACTAACTATGGACCCGAAGGTCTGAGGTAAACTACCCACACTTCATCGGAGAGGCTATGATGATGTAGAAGCCCTCCGTGATGACGGCCCTCTTCCGGCAGAGCTCCAAAACAGGCCCCAAGATGGGATCTCGTGGATACAGAAAGTTGCGGCGGTAGAATTAGGTTTTTGGCTCCCGTTGTAATCGTTTGGGGTACGTGTGTATATATAGGAGGAAGAAGTATGTCGGAGGAGCAACGAGGGGCCCACGAGGCAGGGGGCGCACCCTAGGGGGTTGCGCCCCCCACCCTCGTGACCGCCTCTTTTATTCCTTGGAGCAGGGTTCAAGTCTCCTGGATCACGTTCCCGAAGATTTTATTCCGTTTGGACTCCGTTTGATATTCCGTTTCTTTGAAACACTGAAATAGGCAAAAAAAACATTAATTCTGGGCTGGGCCTCCGGTTAATAGGTTAGTCCCAATAATAATATAAAAGTGGAAAATAAAGCCCAATATAGTCCAAAACAGTAGATAATATAGCATGGAGCAATCAAAAATTATAGATACGTTGGAGACGTATCACAAACCAGTTAAACAAACAAGGAATTAAAGAGTTTCAATTGGATGCTGAAAAGTAGTTATTAACATCATTGTAACCCGCTGTTGCAGCAGCATAGCAGTTAAACAAACAAGTAGATATTTAAGTTAAGGCAAATAGGTAATTCTTAACGGTAAGTATCAAACACATAGATAGGCGCAGTCTACAATATGATTAACAGGCTGTGCCATTATGTAATCAGTAGAAACTAAATTAAGCCAAGCAACATAATTGAATAATTTTGCAATATGTGGCTAACTAAAATTCTGAGAAGCAGGTAACTGAACTTACGCTAGTTCTTTGTACATGCACACTGCAACTTCTTTTCGCTTACAAGGTTGTACGAAGGAGTCCATGGCATCAATTGCTCGGATATGCAGTCCCAATACTTCTTTCTTCCCACACTGCATGGGTAAGTCGAATGGTTAATCTGGTAAGATGGTGCGTCCTTGATATGTTATATGAGGACGTGTAGTCAGACTAGCTGTAGCCAAACACATCACACTGGCTTTTACTGTATATTTCATGCGATTACTTTTGGCATATCGAGATCTAAGCAATCTACAATAGGATGAAAAGACTGGCATCCTTCACATTATTGGCGAACTCAGTTCATAGAAACAAGCAATTCAACCATTCTGTGGGTAAATCAAAAGCACCACTGGAATATTTTTCACTATCCAATCATACACGCAAAAAGGGGCGACGCCACCATAGGGGCTGGTATGGGCGGCCGCCTCAGGTGGCTGGAAAGTGTGCACCTAGTTTGAGTCATCCAGGTTGGCCCACGCTAGTTTTGTTCGTCCCAGCGCGCGAGCAGGCAATGTAAAAAATGAAGAAAAATGTTTCAATTTGGATGGGCCAATAACATAAGTGCAAGGCAGTCCCTATAGCAGCCTCGCGGCCCAAACGAGCGCCTCCCATATCGATCGACAGCAGGAAAATTCCCAATTCATTTGCTCCAGCCTCCAGTCTGGTTCGCTCCTAACCTAGCCGCTGCTGGACAGACCGACACAGCACTTCCTCGCACCCTCGTTGGAGGGCGGTCGTCGGGCTTCAAGCAAACAGAAGGATAAGAAGATGAAGATCCAACCCTGGGTGTAGCCTACGTGGGAGGCAACGGCAGCAGCACGGGCATGGCATCGAGCTTGCACAAACGGACTGTCGCAGCTTGCAAGAGTAGCATGTGCAACGAGTAGGTACATCACATCCCTGATTATATCTAATTCAACTCTTTCAATTTCTGGCCAATAGTTAAACCTGACGGTGTTGTAAAACTGATTGTATGTAGGGAATCTATGAGAAAATGAAACCAATTTCTACTTATTTTATAACTCCCCCAATCAATACTGAACTGACTGAATCTGATGTATCTAATCAAGTTTCCGGTGCAAACATACAAGCTCATGTTGTTCTTGAGCCTGAAGTGTCTAATGAACAGACTGCTAATGAAGGATTTGATGCAAACATTTTACATGCTCCTGGTGATGAACATATAGTGTCTAATGAGGGATCTAATGCAAGCATTTTGCAAGCTCATTGAAGGATTTAGTGTCTAATGATGATCTACTATGTTGAGAGAGACAGAGATTTGCAGGCATTGATGACAAGCAAATTATAGTGCATTTTCATAGCTTGAGGAAACGTCGAGGCCATCTACCAGAAAGTCCCCGTATCATGACAACATAGCATAAATACTTTTCTAATCTGTTGTTTGAAACTATTGGCATACTTGTGCAGGATAGATATATTGATATGCAGTTTGCGCACTGGTTATACGTGCAATTACACTTCGATATTTTCAGCCAGAGAACGAATAATTCAAGCAGGTACAGACCATGTTTGTAGTCCTTGTACACCATGTTGCATTTTGTGTTTTTTGGTGCTTGCATCATTTAGTGTTTATAATCTGAACTACTTTGGATCATTAGCTGGTTTTCAAAGTGCATGTAGCTTCACATTTCTCAAGTTATGTTGATTTCCGGAGTGCAAGTGCCTTCGTATTTTTTAAGTTAAATGTTCGCCCCTGGTAACTTGAATTCGTGGATCAGCCACTGCACACAAATCATACACGAATGCCAGTACGAATTAAATGAAATGCAGGGACTTACGCTAGCTCGTTGTACAGGCTCACTGCAGCTCTGCTTGCGCTTGGGATGTTCCATGTACAAGTCCATGTTACCACTTGCTTGGATGTGCATGCCTTGTGCTCCTTGCATCCCCCTCTGCATTTTTGACATGGCGAATGGTTGATCAAATAAGAGGAATCGACCTTGATGTTGTACCGGAGGACAGATACTTACAAGGTTATACGGGTGTGCAGGATGTGTACCAGATCCCGTAGCACCGTCATGCTTCGCTAAAAATGGATTTGCTTGTTTCAGATGATATCTCCAGAAGAAATAAGAGTTAAAGTCAAAGTTGCATAGGCATGTAAGCTAAGAGAGCAGTGAAAGGATATCCAAACATCGTCGGAACAGTGCACAAGGGAGTGATGTGTGGATACCTAGTTCGGGCCGGCGTTATGGCATGCTCGCCTAGCTAGAGTGCGGGTCACTTCAGAGCCGTTGAGGGTGATGCGCTGGCGTTGGCTGGCCACGCACGGATGCAGATCTTGACTGGCAGTGGAGCGCTACGATGCGGTGGACGAGACCATTGGTGAAGCCCCAACGGCCTTGGGGGGCGGAGGTGCGATGATGTGCTCGGTGAAGTAGCCCTGGTGAGCTAGGAGACGGTGTCAAGAAGCGCACCTGATGCGGTGGAACTTGGTGTCTGTGAGGCACGTCGGTTGCGGCGACCGACATTGTCGGTGGACCACCCGATGCGGTGGACGAGGGTGTAGATGAGGTAGCTCCGGTGCGGTGGTGAAGCGCGACCGTCGTCTTCGTCATCGTCGTCCGGCATAGAGGTGGGGAACGGTGGGGAAAGAGACGAGACGAGGGGCGATTCGAGGGTTGGCGGCGAATTAGGGATTTGAGCAAAATCTGGGCACGAAAGGGGACGGTGGAGAAGAGAGATTTTGCTGGGCTGGAATTGGGCCCCCCCAGATATTTCTATCCGAAACATGGAAGCGGAACTTATATTGTTGTCGTCCTTTGGGGGGGTGGGTGGCTAGGTGCTACGCGTCCGTCCGACACACGCGACCACCCCGATAGGACTATGCTTTGGTGCCTTAAGGCACCTGCCTTTGTGTCCATGACATGTGGGCCCAGCAGGTGGCTGGCCCACATGTTAGTGACCTAAAGGCAGTTGCCTTTAAGGCACCGAAGCAGCATCCACCCCGACACGACCCTGGTCTGCCTGGTGCGCCTACATTTGAGAATGCAAATGAATCTTCTTTCATTTGCAAACGAATCTGTATGTATTACCATGCCCGTGTTTTCCTTGCAATAATTAGTCATTCGAAACGAGATACTCCATCCGTTCACTTTTGTAAGTCATTTCAGACAACTTAAAATGAACTGTTTTGCACATTGTCTGAAATGTCTTCAAGGTCTTATAAAAGTGAACAGAGGGAGTACTATAAATTAATTAATGAGGAGTTATTTGAAAAAAATCGAAACGGTACCCACGCTAACGTGGATTAGAGTGTGTGTCACATAATTAGTTATTTGAATTAGAGTGTGTGTCACGTAGTTAGTTATTTGAATTAGAGTGTGTGTCACGTAGCGATCTCCAATTCTAACGTGGATTTCGCATTTCACTGTATCCATGCTACTTTTTTAATACAAATTCATATGTATATGATGAACACCATGGTAGTGAGAAAACTTTTGGATGGATTCAAACATATGACCTACAAAATAGCACAACAAACTGAGTCAATGTCAACTTTTCGAAACTTAGTATGGCACGAATTCGAAATAATTACCCGTATGCCTGGTCCTCGGTTCAAATCTTACAATGTACACCGAATTGAAACATCGATATTAAGTCTCGTACTATGTACATTCAAATGTTGTTTTTAGCCCCCCCCCCCCCCCGCACAAACGCTACATACTTCCTGTATCGGTCAATCTTCCTCTCCTAACCACCTTAGGAAGCTATCGGTTTCCAACACACGTTCATTCTTTCTCTCCATGTTTCGATCTCTAAGTCTCTCAACTACACAACCCCTTTTTCCACTCTGTTACCAAATGTATTTACCTCACACACCCGCCATTGCACCCCATGCCGAGCTCTCTCTCTCCCCCCTCTCCCTCTCACCCTCTCGCGCTAAATACATGCATTGCCTATCTAGCCCCCCCAACCTCTCGTGCGCACGCACGCACGTTGTATATCTAGGTCACTCCCTCGAGACTGTCTCACTCTTTCTTCCGCACGGCGGGCCACACTCGCTCAATCTCGCTCTCTTTATCTGAGTCTCGTTTAACCTCGTTTTCTTTCACACACAAATGATATATCTCCCTGTTCGGGCCTCGATCGACACACTCTATACTCTCTCACGCAGATTGTCTATCTAGGTCAGTCCATCCAAGCCGCCGCCACTCTTTCGACCTCATGGTGGGCCACGCTCACTCAATCTCTCTCTCTCTCTCTCTCCGTATGTCTCGATTGACCTCGCTCTTTCTCGGACAAAAACGATATATCACCATGTTTGAGCCCAATTCGACCTATTCACATTGTATACTCTCTCACGCACATCGTCTATCTAGGTCACTCTCTCCAACCCGTCTCACTCTTTCGATCGCACGGCGACCCTATGTGATCGGTTGACCTTGCTTCCTCCCACGCACAAAATATATCTACACGTCTGTGACTGGATCATCTCTCAAGCTCTATCTTACAGCCCTCACCCTTGCCAAAAAGCTCAATCGGACAATATCTCTCCAGAGCATATATATTTGTTCAATGAATGTCGGACCACACTCACTTTGTCTCTCTATCTATATGTCTCTCGATTGACCTCGCTTTCTCACACCGTATCTTCCACGCGTTGAAGCTACTACCTCTCCATCCCTCGCAAAGCCGGAGCTATTTACATTGCGAGGGGCACTCCAACCTTGGATTAATTTGTGTAGGCATTTATTCCGGTCGGTTTAGATTATATTTTCGTAGCATTCGGCCCACAACTACTCCAAACACCGTTGCAACCCACGCAACTCCCCTAGTTGATTTCCCTCTGGCTCGGTCATCGCTCTCTCGCACGTCCTTTCTCGCCTTCAACGTCGCACCATGGTATTATTGAAAAAACTATGTTGTTCTCTTTAATTATTATAAATAAGCTACAAAACTACACACCGATAGTCCACTTGGAATGGAACAAATTTCGACCCACAAATTAAAGTGCTACAAACTACACACCGAGGGGCCCACATGTCATGAAACAAATTTGGACCCATATACAAATTAAAAAATAAAGGACGAGGATCGAACATGCGACCGGGCCTTCAAGCCGCACGTCAATAGGCAACATACGTAGAATAGCAATGTTTGTTGTACCCCCTTTGTTCACATAATGTTTTTATATTACCACAGCCTAATTAATGGATAACATGTAATATTATTTTTAGTACTATTCGCCTTCACTTACTGGTGGGTTCCATGTGTGCTCTCTCTCTCTCTCCTCCCCTTCTGCGTTTAGACGCACGGGCAAACAGGAAGAACTCGCGGGCGATGTTGCCGTTGACCATATCTGGACGCGTTCACAAGTCACGGCACCAGTTTCACGTACTAGCAGCACTAGTCAGTGTGTATGTGCAATGCACGTTAATTTGGAAGTATATTAAGTGCATGTGGATATTAACTACTAGGATATTATTTGCGTGTTGTCATGTGATTAGCATTATTTTTGGCATGAAATTAACTGCATGCTAAACGTGTTGAGCGCTCGACATTGAAGCAGTCTAGGTCGTTGGATGACAAGGAATACATGTGGCTTGATGACGTTTTATATTTAATTTGATACGGCTCTAGCAGAACATTCATTCGATCAAACCATACATTCCGTTCAGTCTGACTCCGACTTTAAATTATAAGATGATCGATATAAAATAAACAGAAATGATAAACGTTCGGATTTTAAGCATGGCAATCCGAACGTTTTTCATGGCAAATTTGGATTACGCGCAGGGGGCGGCGGCGTCTCGCGGTGGGAAGCGGCTCCTCTGTCGTGCTCTGTGTGTCGTCAGGCCACTGACCGACGGCGGCGGCGGTGTCTTGCACCGTTGTTGGCGTACTCATGGATGTTGGGCTAGATTCAAGGAAGGCCAAAATGTTCTAGACTTCGGAGTGAGTCAACTGGCAGGAGGAGGCGACTGGCGTTGGTGCAAGGAAGCGGTCGACGGCGGCCATCCATGCCGCTGAGGGGGGCACTGGCACCCGCGCGGGGACAGGCACTGTCAACGGCACGGCAGAGACATCCATGTGCACGGGCACCGGCACGGGCGCGCACGTCAGTGCACGCGCAGGCGCATGCGCTGGCAAGTGCGCGGGCACCAGCACGGGCGTGCGCGTCAGTGCACGCGCAGGCGCATGCGCTAGCAGGTGCATGGGTGCGTGAAAGTCGGTGGGGACCTCGTGGAACCCCGTGGGATCAAGCTCGGTGACAATGTGTGGCTCCCAGCCCATCAATGCCACGGGGATGGGCGTTGGCGCAGTCGGGGTGACGGGAGCCGGAATGGGAGCGGGGACAGGCGCGACATCTTCCCGCAAGGCCAGTTCAAGCTCGTCCCAAAGCGCCTTGTTATTGAGAGTCCGGCTGGGTGTCTTCCTAAGGAAACTGGAACACTAAGGGCAGACCATCGTGATGCGGCATGTCGTACGTTTAGGTCAGGCTAGTTGGAGGTAGACGACAGGAGAATCGGAGAGGAACAGAGAGGATTGTAGCGATACCGGGTAGTGCGGGGTTGATTTTAAACTGCGGCGCTGGCGACATTAAAAGTGGGAGCAGTTGGGATGACGGTGGGCGGTGGAGCCTGGTCAAAGGGCTCGCCTCCCGGTGAGCCTGCACAGCGGTCTGCTCGCACGCCTCCCTGACAGCCGGCGCAGCAGTCTGCTCGCACGCCTCCTGTCGACTCACATGCTTGCTCGGACGACACCTGCCGATGAGAAGAGGGGACTCGTGGCGGCACGTAAATGCCCACGGTTTCAATAGTGAAAGCGTTCGCCTTAACGTGATAGGTCTTTGTTCCAAAATACCTTGGCTCTTCATTTGTGCAACTTGTCATAAGCAGCTTGTCTCAAATTGAAGAAAAAACTTACAAAGTAATATTTGTGCCATATCACGTGACCATGCTTAGTTTCAAGAATTTATGCTCACTTTTGGATTTTCTGAAATTTAAGATCCAGGATTCGAAACAATATCATAACCTGCATCATGCAATAAATTTTCAAGCCGTACATCTGTCCTGTTGTATTTCTTAAGAAAGGATTTGGTCAAACATTTTGCTTAGTTAGACTTCAGACAAGTTATATATGCAGAGTAAAAGGGTAATCCCTCCGTACCAGTGCATTGCCTGATATATTAACTCAAGTACTAGGCACAAACAAACGGGCTTAATTCTGTGCTCATCATGGTGTAGTAGTAGTATTACTAGGCAATGTAGTTGACGGGTGACCTTGACGAGCGGCGACCGAGGAAATTGAACTGTGCTCGGCACGGTAGGTAACATTGTCTAGTTACTAAAGCATCCCTCTGTTGTTCATCGGTAGTCATTATGGACCGGGAGAGGGGAATTTCCTAGGGCTGGAATTCTGGCCGCCAGATATTTCGACTTGAAACGTTGAGGCTCGACTGGTTGGCATTGCCTAATGTGCGTACCATGCACGCCACCGAACGACATGAGCCCGGTTTTTTAGGATCAACATGAGCCAAGGTCTGGCTGGTATACCGTTGGGTCCTACCATTCGAGAATATGAAAGGAACCTTTAAATTGCCGAACGAATCTACGTGTATTACAATACCCATATTTTCCTTGCAAATACTAATCTCAACGTGGTAATTGATTTATGACGAGTTGTTGAATTAGAGTGAGTTTGTGATATAGTGGTCTCAACGTGGATTTCACATTTCATGGTATCCCTAGTAAGTCTTCCAATGCAAATTCAAATTTAAAAGATGAACAATATGGAGGTGAGAAAACTTTGTATGTATCAAGCATATGACCACACACACACACAGAGACACACACGCACGAACACAACAACAATCCAATAAGTATAGTGCATCTATTTTTCCAAACCATGCATGTATGACACAAATTCGAAACTACTCCTTCTATTCCTAAATATTAGTCTTTTAGAGAGTTCAACAAGTGACTACATACGGAGCAAAATGAGTGAATCTAGACTCTAAAATATGTCTATATACATCCGTATGTGCCAGTCCATTTGAAGCCTCTAAAAAGACTAATATTTAGGAACGAAGGGAGTAAAATGTAAGACATCCATGGTCCTCAGTTCAATATTTAAAATGAACATGAAACTGAAACATGAATATTAAGTCTAGTACTACAGTACATGCAAATGTTGTGTTTAGGCGGAGCTATGATTGTCGGGGGTCAACCCCTCGACCTTAGATAAAATTGTGGAGCTCTGTTTAGGGTTGTTTAGATTATATTTGTCCCCACCCTCCCAACCACCGATTGGTTGTGCACCCCCACCCCTCCTCCCCGGGAGAATATCATGTGCCCCCATACCTTAGATGCTATATGCCGATACGAGTTGCTTGGAGCTTGTAGATCTGAGATATAGCAGCTCACATGATGTGTCTTAATATTTTTGCAGGAAACCTTGATGAGTTTGAGAATTGCACACAATTTGTACAAAAACTACTTAGATGCCCTTTGATCCCATATCCAACGACCTCGAAGCTCGTATCACCGTAGCATCTAAGATGAAGGTGGACATCATATTCTCTTGTATGTAAGAATATCATGTGCTACCACACCTTAGATGCTTTGGTGATACAAGCTCTTCGGAGGCGTTGGATTTGTGACCCAACACCTCCTCGGTGGTTTGAATGGTTTTTTGCACAAAAGCCCCAAAAGAGTTCGGCCACTGCTTACAAGCACAAAGACTGCTCAGATGCCATTGCATCTCAGATCAAACGACCTCCAAGCTCGTATCACCGTAGCATCCAAGCTGCGATAGCACCTTATGTTTTCTCACACGGGAGAGTATGAGGTGCTCCCACAGTAGGAAGTTTGAATGTTTTTGCAATATACGGCTGATGGAGTTTGAGAAATGCGCAGAAAGTACAAGTACTATGCATGTGCCATCTGATCACTGATCATACGACCTAGATTCTCATATCACCGTAGCTGGTAATTAAGCTATGGGGAGCACCTAATATGAGCACCGGGGAGCCGTTGGATCGAAGATGCAGCGGCACACACGAGGCCTGAATGTTTTATTTGCAAAAAAACCTTTGGAGAGTTTGGAAATTGCGCATAATTACGAAGACTACTCCCAAGCCATTGGATCTCACTTCCAACGGTGTAAAAACTCATATCACCATAGTATCTAAGCTGTGGGGTGGATGTGATATTCTATGCCGCTGTCATTTTTGTTCGTAAACTTGCAAAAAAACATGTAACTTGTGTTGTTACTTGTCTAACCGCGCAAAGTGTTTGTTCAAAAAAACCATCCTACACTGAAATATCGGAACAACACACGGGGGTCCCACTTGTCATTAATCAAATTTGGACCTAAAACTAACAAATCTGAAAGACGAGATTCGAACTGGCAACCTGGACTACAAAGCGTAAGTCGATAGCCTGAAAAAACGAACGGTTGTTGGCTTTGTCCCATAACTTGATTTTATACAGTACTTGCGTTGAGTAGAGTAGAGGGAGTGCCTCGTCAACACGTGCATGACCGTTGTCTCACTTACTGGTGGGTCCCAGGTCTGCGATCTCAATCTCTCTTCTCTCCATCGTCTAACCTTTGCACGGGCACACACGAAGAGCGGCGCTAGCTTGCCGTGGTGTTATTACAACTAAAAAAAGCTTGGAAAATAGAAGAATCGCCTAGAACAAGAGACGTTGTGGCTGGTCGAGACGGAGCTAACCACATCTATCCTCCGTGCCACGTTTGCATGATGAAGCTGTGTGGCTAGTGGGGTGTTTTCGACCGACTGGCTGGGTCCCGAGGTCGAACCATAGGTACTACGTCTGATACAGTATATTTTTACACGCACATTTTTCCTCCGTGCCGAGACGTGGCACACCCTACCGCGCGGTTTCGGGGTCCTCCCGGGTGGTGCACGCATATATTCTTCCTGACGTGGGACGCCCTACCGCGCGTTTTCTGGGTCCTCCTCGGTCGTAGCGCCGAAGCAAGTAAATGAGTCGTCAAATCACGAAAGACCACCTTTCCCGCCGAGTACATCAGTGAAGCACGGTGGCTAGCTAGTTGGGCTAGTTCGACCGATTAGCTAGGCCGCCGCCACATTTGTTTTTTCACCCCTTTTTTATCTACTTGCCGGCAGGTAAATTTAAATATCCACCGCGGCGTTGCTCTGGTGTTTGGGTGCGGCAGGATTTTTAATTTTTTGATTGACGGGAGCAGGCGCGGCAGGATTTTTAATTTTTTGATTGACGGGAGCAGGCGCGGCAGCAATTAGTCACGATGACTCCGCCTGTAAAAACCCACTGCTCCCTGATGTGAGAAGTCGTCGACTGGTGTTTTACCGTGGTGAAAACCAAAAGATTCCCCGCTCCCTCCGCCTTCCCGTAGATTGCATTGCCTTTCAGCCGTTTCGCCCCCTTTGCTTCCTCTCCCCATTGCTTCTACCTGGTGCCATGGCGGCGCAGCAGATCACGGAGTCCGAGGTGAGGCGCCTGACACTGGCTCCCGTCGACCGGGAGCGGGCTCTGCGGGCGGTTGCACCCTGCATCACCAACGTCGTGCGCCTCGAGAAGCAGAGGGACTTCGGTGGTGTTTAGGCGCCCTCTGCATGGGCATGTCCATGTCTCGGCGCAACATGACCGTTGGATCAAACTCAGACGGTGCAGATCAGTCACTGTAGCACAAAGCGTGTGGGTGTGTTTGGTTGCATTCTCATCTCAATATAGTTGTTTCCTCTTCGTGTATTTTTGTCAACCTACTAGTGTGGACTCATGCACCCTTCATGCACTCTGCCAAACACCCAAAAGTGGGTCGAGAAGGGAACTTTTGCTCCCATCCCGTGCACCCTTCATACACCCTGCCTAACACTATTCGTGCTTCATATGGTTCATGTTTCGTGGAGTACTGTAGCACCGTACTCTCCGTGCGCTGTGGACCTAGTTCTGTTAACATTGATCTCACCGTTCATTCTCGACCGGACAGTCGAAAAAGCGGTACTATGTTACATATAGGAGTAGTTGACATGCGCACAACATCATTTGTTATCGTCATATCTTACTACACTAGCAACAAGATTGTGTAGTACTGACGTATGAACCACTGCACATGCCTAGTAGTAGGAGCACTGTGTATGTTCAAGTGGCTGCCGTGTTTCGCACTCCTCCGTCGTAAGAGTGGAAACGCTTGCTGTAATCATTTTTTTCTTCAGAAAAACAGTGGACACGCTCTACCGTGCGGATCCTCCTCCAGCCATGCACTAAATTACTCACTTTCGCCGACGTGTGGGACAGCCAGCACCTGGGTCCACCAGCCATGCACTAAATTACTCCGTAGTAGAGTGACGGTAGACTACCCCGATCGAACCGCCGCAGTAATGCCCAATGAGCCGTCAAATCACAAAACCCCCTCCTTTCCAGCAGTAAGTTGGACGGACGAAGCAACCATCATTTCACTCTTCTCTCTCAGCTTCCTCTCTTGAAGAAAACCCCCACTCGCTTCGCTTCTCCCTCATCTCGTTCCTCCTTTCACTCTTCTCTCTCAGCTTCCTCTCTTGGATGGACGCCGGAGCACCGGCCGACGTGATGTCTATGGCTCTGGCCAAAACCGTCGAGGCTCATGGTACGAAGAAGCGCAAGCACCCCGCCGAGACTACCGCAGACAAGCTCAAAGCCATCGCCCTGTCCAAGCCCCCCTCTCCGGGATCCCTCATTAAGCAAGTCCAGGTAATGTCTCTTGTTGACGATCTTTTTCTCGATCTTGATCGTGTTTTTTCATCTAACACGCAGTACTAGTACTGGTAGTACAACTTTCTGGGTGATCTTGCATGTGATTTTAGTGTGCCAAATGACGGTTCTAAATTCCTCTTTTGACCAAAACATGCGAGAGGTTGACACTGATTTCTTATAGATTACTTTCAACTACTCCCTCTGTCCCAAATTTCTTGTCTTAGATTTGTCTAGATACGGATGTATCTAATACTAAAATGTGACTTGATACATCCGTATCTAGACAAATCTAAGACAAGAATTTTGGGACGGAGGGAGTACTTTATGAACATCAATGCTACCTTTTAAGAGGGTATATTTGCCTCAGTAACTTGTGTTATGGATATTGCATGTAATCCCTCTGCTCTCATGCCTTTGAAGACATGTTCTAGTGTCTTTGTTCACTCATTTCTGTGCGTATATGTAGTCATATATGGAGTATAATATCGAAAATCATCTTATATTTCTGAACGGAGGTAGTAATAAAATATGGTTTCTGTTTGAATTAGAACCAGGTCCGCGGTGGAGATGAAGTTCTCAAAGTCATGCCGTGTGAACTGGAAGACCTGATGATGAGTTCTACTGCTGAACTATCCAGCTGCTGTGTCCTTGTCGCCACGTGTCCTGAACTAGTGTTTTCCTGTAGCATTGTTGTCAGGCGTGTTCTCGAGGCTGTACTTGACCACAACAATTTCCTGGTTGTGCCTTCGATTACGAAGGGTGTGGTTCTTGTAAAGCTTCCCAACAAATCTGATGCGGCCTGTCTTCATCATCATGTTTATGAGTGGAAAGACCACTCTGTTAGGTTCTCCAAGGTTGACAAGATGGTGATGGTGCATGTAGACATCTCACACGAAGTCCATGGCCTAGTCAGTTATGCGGGGTTCATCCCGTAGGTCGGTGGCAAGAAATAGTCTGCAGAGTTTAGTTAGTGCAACTTTGCTTGTCTGTAGTAAGTACTATTGTTCAGTACTTGATTTGTGTTTGTGAACCCTGTATTGTTTATTAGTACTGCCGCTTTTGGTGTGTGGTCAGTCCTGAGAACGGTCTATGTTAATGTCTGTCCACTCAATTCAGTCTGTATATTTTGAAGTATCCAGATCATATTTTTTGTGAGGACGGTTTATCAATTATGGTTACACTCCAATATCTGTATGCATTGCAGGGTTTATCGCACCCACCAGGATTTCCAGTCCCATGGATGTTCGGTCCATACGATTTGTCACGACCTTTGGACTGTCCTGCTTGTGGGAGTAGGCGGGGCCCCTGCATGCCACGCGTAGTTGGACGATCAATCTTCTGTTTAGTACTTCAACATAGTGATTTCCTGGTAAGGATTCACTCGTGTCACATCAAGTAAATCTTATTGATTTACTGTCTAAATCTTATTGATTTAATGTCATGTTTTCTTTCTTTTCCTGCAATTTTACGATGCAGGTTTTGCCATGTGACATTCATCACAGAATAAACCGTTTGGTTTGCTCTACGATGGCTATTTTTGCAGGTTTCACTTCTTATGTCGTGTCAGTAACGAAGGCACTGTCCATCACTTATATTACTGGAAAAAATTGGATCAGTCTGTTGTCTGAGTACAAGCTGAATCCCTATGATGAACTGCAGTTTGGTTTAACAAAAACGCCACAATTAGTCCTTCTCGCGTTTAAAAGAAATGAAGAAAAAAACTGGATCACGGTCACGGATCCTAGTCAAGTTAGAAAGCTGATCATAGCAGACCAGACACGATCGCCGCTGTCTCGCACAGATCGAGCACCGGCAGTTGCTCTAGCACTGACAGCGGCAGCAGCTCAGTCTGATCCAGCTGAGGATTGGGCACCGACCGCGTCAGCGGATCAGTCTGATCTACCGGAGGATCGGGCATCGACACCGGCACCTGCTCCGACACCGGCACCAGCTCTACAAGGAGCACCATCTCCGGCAGCAGCAGCGGCTTCGGCACCTGCACCAACACTTGCACTTGCATCTGCTCCGGCCCGTGCAGTTGCACCGGCAACAGACTGGGCTGCAGTTCGCACTTCATATACCAAAGTCCTTACAAAAACCGACATGTCCACCTTCTTGGTAAGCATTGGCCGCCCAAGTGCTTCGTTCTTTTTTCTTTCCATGTTGTTTCACATGATTCACTGTGTTGATCTAACTGTTTGGGTATGTCTTCTTGTTTGCAAACAGAGAATTCCTAGAGCAACGAGGGAGTCGTTCAACAATCCGGGCGACCGCGGCCAAGTTTCTCTTACCATGCGCAGCCTTGGTGTGAATGAACCTGCTCAATATACCGTAAGTACAAAGGATGGTCGCATGATGATTGATGCTAAAGGATGGTCAAGGTTCAAATCTAAATCATATCTTGCGGTAGGGGATGATGTCAAAATCGAACTTTCTCGGCAAGGAGAGCTGGTCCAAATCAACTTTGAAATTCTTCAGTAGCAGCACGCAACTGCCGAACTGATCTATCCTCCGAGAGATTTTGATGTAATAATCTGGCATGGTGAAACAAGTGTCCTGTGTGTATAAGTAGTACGACAGTATTATTTATCACATGGTATATCGTTGATAGAATTGCAACTCTGATTGCTGGTTAGGAACTGTCGTTCGATTTCATTCCAACAGCTGCCGTGCTTTATTCAATTTTGTGTATTCGCCTTGCGACAGCATCTAAAACCAGCGCCGTACCGATCGCTTGCAATATGAAAAGCGCTGAGGTAGAACACATGGGCCCCCAAACATGCAGGGTCGGCCTGCGGCCCAAAGTCCAGAACCGTGAGCCTATCTGAGTATTATATTCTCAGCTGAACCCCCATAAAAAAGCTGAACCCCCATAATGCCCGTGCGTTGCAGAGGGAGTATATTTCTCGGCAAGGTGAGCCTGTGATATAAAAGATTTGTATATTTCTTTACAGAGGGAGTATCTCTCTGTCAAAAAATATATTTATGTGTAACTAGTTACTCCTGTCTTTCTACTTCCTTTCGCTGATATGTGGGGCAACCGGCAACGGGGTCCACGTGCCATATGCACAAATTAGAGTGCACAACTTCACGGTAGACACACCCCGGTCGTAGCGCCGCAGTAATGCCCAATGAGCCGTCAAATCACAACCCCCCTTTCCAGCTTTAGCAGTAAGCTGGACGGACGAAGCGGCAATATTTCACTGGGCCTGAATCCCCTTCTCCCTCGTCTGCTTGTTCAGAGAAAACCCCCTCTCGGCGATTGCATAGGGTTTTCTCATGGAGAACCAGGTACGAATTCTTCATCCATCCCCGATAAATCCAAGTCCCTTGGTCGCAGGTAATGCTAGGATGGCAGCCGCCGCCGTTGATGCATTTTTCTTCCTACTGAATCTAGTGTGTTTCATTTGCAGTGCCCAAAGTGCGAGTACCCTACAGGTTTCTGCGCCCTCGGCGAGACGCCACACTTGTTCCTTCTCATCCTAACACAGCATTTTGAAACGCGCACAGTATGTTCCTAGAATCCTCTTTTCTATCCGGGAGGGTGGGGTTTTTTTGAACATGCTGTGTTCTCATATTATTTTTCCTGCAGTGTATTATTTGCTCTGCCAGAACACATGTACTCAAGATGCTCGGCCTTGCCATAACTGAATACACTAGTTTAATGGTCACAGTGAAGACAAGCCATGGATATAAGTTCCGAGTTGGGTTCATGAACCAAGAAGATCGCTGCTTTTTTATGGCCGAACTTGGATAAACTTTCTCAAGTGTTACGGACTGAAAGTTGGCGCACGAATGTTGATGGAAATAGCAGAACCTGGTCTCATCTTCACTGCGATCTTCCACCCCGACGTCGTTCCAATTGTTCATCCATGTTAGTTTTGTATCTGGTTCTTGCTTGTTGCCTCGATTACTTCTTAATCCACCTATTCTGTCTAACTAATCACAATTTAACTTTAGAAGTAGCAACGAATCTCTCACGAAGATGCTACTTCTAACTAATATTTTCTTATAATTGGTGGCACGTGTAGGTTTTTTCAGAGTTAAGCAGTCTGCTCGTTTGTTACTCTGTAATAACTCGGCTGTTACTAATGGCACTGAAGTTGACTGGATCGACATCCACAAGTTCCTACACTTTATTGATCGTCTTGAGGTCCTTGTGGGGCGTTTCAATGGTGGAAGGCCACGTGGGATATGTGTGCCACTGCTGCACTCGTTGAACAGGTCCAACTGTGTCGAGAAACTTATGGTACGAGCTGTTTTCTGTTATATATGTTGTTCATAAACTATTGCTTATACACAGTTTTACAGCTGTGATCTTCTTGAAACAGGAACTGCCGAGTTCTATTGTTCCTATACAGATGCCTGACCATGGTCGGGTCAGACTTGCGCTTGGTCACAACATGATGTTTATGTCGACCTACTCAATTCCCCTTGGAGGTGAAAAGATACTTATTCATGGGTGGTCTCAAATAATGAAGGCCCGTCCATCTTGGAGAATAGGACAGAAGATTATGTTCATGCTTTTCCATGGCTCTAAAGCGAATATCCTGTTTATTGACCATGTTGCGAGATGAAGCCGCTTTCAGAAGGTTGTGGATGCGCGGGGTGGTGCCTGGGCCTTGTCCTGGGGCTTGGCGGCCTCACCCTTGGTTAACTGTAGGCAAAGTAGCACTGTTCGAGGCGTGCTTTGTACGGTTGAACCTGTATAAGTACTCATACTGCTTTCAGCTTTGGTTGTTAAGTGCCCCTGCTGGTTTCAGTTAAGGTTGTTAAGTACTCCTGCTGCTTTTACAGTCTGTCGTGTTTCTTCAGTCCTGTCTTCCTCCAGCCGCCAAAACCAAACCAGCGCCGGCGGGGCCGCCTGCTTCCGCCTCCCACGGCTGGCTGCGCCTCAGCGCATGCATCGCCGCCCCACCGTCTCCTAAATCGTTAACGCCGACGTCCTCCGCGCGCTTTGGTGCGCTCGCCGCGGTGCTGCCCTCTCGCGTTGTCAACATGGTCAACAAACAACAGGAATCGGCAGAAGTACGTGGAGAGGATGACAGTAGGGGCCCACCACGTCAGCGTATGGAAAAATAAAATGCTTCCTCCTAGTGTTTTCCTGACATCTGGGACCCACGACATTGTGAGCGTATATAGTCAATAGACAAGAGAACAGCACAAGATCGGCTGACACCTGGGACGTAGCTACTCGAGCAGTATTTTTTTGTTTGGTATTGTTGAGACGGAGCAGGGTTTGAACTGGGCTGTGGCCCGTCTAGCCCAGGCTTATATTTATGTTCACCATGTGACCAGCCCAGCTATTTTTTCTTTGTGAAAATGAGCCCAGTTTATTTTTTCTGAAGAATACCCAATCCAGGCCTACTTATTTTTCTACGCCCTGATGGGCTGCAACTCTTTCAAGACGCCTGCAAATCTTGAAAGTAATATGAAATGGGTTGTAAATATAAAAACAGATGACAAATTGGCAATTACTTTATAATTTCTGAATTTTATCACATTTTCAGATTCCTATTTCACTGGGCATTAACCTAATTTAAATATATCTTCAAAGTACTTTAAATCTGGCTGGACATTTTGGTATTAAAAATAGTTTGGAACCCACAGAAATATGCGAAATTGGCCCTGGCCAACCAAAAAAAACGACTGCAATAAATTGCATAAGAAGTTTCCATGAGCTATATATAAATTATTAAAAAAAGAGGGAGTGGTCTGACTTGTGGGCCTGTTTAGTTGACGTGTATGAAAGATTTTTTTAGTTATTATATACGTCAACAAACGATTCTAGCAGACGTAACCGTTGGATGTCAATCCAACGGCCGTCGTGTTTCTTCAATCTCTGATCTTCTTGCTCCAGCCGCCAAAGCAGCGCCGGCGGGACCGCCTACTCCCGCCTCCCGTGGCCGGCTGTGCTGCCGCACAGGCCTCAGCATCCCCTACTACTCCCACCGCTGGCCAGGGCATCCCTCTACTCACCCACACCCCCTGTTATTCTGCGGCGATGGCAGCCTCACACCGCAGCCGAACCGGTGAACCCTCGTACTCCTCTCCACGCGGGCTTCCACTACCGCGTCTTCCCTGGCTCCGCGTCGTCCCCTTCCTAGGCCTCGCCGTCGTCCACCACCGTGGTGCTCTCGGCGCGGCGTGGTCAATGTGGTCAACAACCAACTTCCATCGGAAGAGTACTGTACGTGGAGAGGCTGACAGCTGGGTCCACGGCAGCCGCAAGGAAGTGCCTCCTTATTATGTGGAAAATAATTATTCCTCCACCTGACAGCAGGGACCCACCGGACGGGCCACCAGCATTTCGCGAAAAAAAAGTTTCCCCCTGACTGCTAGGACCCACAGGACGGGCCATCGTATTTCGCAAAAAAAACGTTCCCCCCGCTGTCAGCTCGGACCCACTCGAAGTGCCTCCTTATTACGCACAAAAAATGAATACCCCCCTGCTAGCTGGGACCCACCTTGGTGGGAGGCTGACTTGTGGGCCTACTAAGTTGACTGGGACGGAGGCCTTTGTCAACTTTAGTCAATATATGAATGATTCTAGCTCCAGTGGTCGTACGATGTCCATCCAACGGCCGTTGTCGGGGGTTTGGTGCGACATATGCCAAAGGATGGCTTATCATGGTGGGGGCGAGTAGAACGTCGCCGGTGCCTGGAAACGGGATGAGGCGAAGGCATGCACGCCGGCGAATCTTACCCAGCTTCAGGGCTCTCCGGGGAGATAATACCCCTACTGCTGCTCTGCGGGGTCTCCGCATGATCACTATGGCAAAGTGTTTACACGGTTGCTCCTTGAGCTATTTCTTGGAGGTAGGAGAGGGCAAGGCTAGCTCTCTCCCTTCTATATGATCTGGCCTAGAGCTAATGGGTTCCCACCCTTTGCATGGGTGCCCTGGAGGTTTTATATAGGCCTACCCCCCAGGGGTACAATGGTAATCCGGTGGGACGCGGGCCCAGCCGTCAGCGCCTCTGGCCTCCGTCTTCCCCGCCGACCACTGGGGCCCGCCGATTGGTGGGCCCCGCCGACTGGCCTGGTACGGAGCCGACAGGCCGCGTCCGCCGCGGGCGGGTCTCGCCGGCTGCTGATTACTGTGTTGTGCTTCTGATGACGCGGGCTTGATCATGGGGTCGTGGCAACAGCCCCGCCGCCTGGCGGGCGATCACTATTGCCACTCTCCATCACATCTTGATTAATGGTGCGTGGGCCCCGGGGGAGGGCTCGGCCGACTCCCCTGGGCCGACTCCCGACGGGTCCGACTGGTGGTCCTCATGCCGTCTCCTGGGGTCTCACCGACTGGTGGGACCCGCTGCCTCTGAGCCGTACAGACAATCCGTCGTGGGTGCAGGATTCGGTCCTGCAGTGCTGATGTCAGGGCCGGCATGGCAACAGTGCCACGCCGCACGGAGACCTTCCGGGGTACGGCGTGCTGTGGCCATGCCCGCCCTTGGTAAGTGGCGGGAGTGGGCTCCACTGTAGCCACTCTCCCGCCCCGTCCCCCTTGATGAGGTCACGGGGTTTGTTGGAGTCGCAGGCCGACTCCCCAAAGCCGGCTTCTCCGGAAGTCGCCAGTCAGGAGTCGGCTTACCCTGCGGTCGTCCCTGGGACTCGGCCGCGAGTGGTCAGTCGGCCGTCTTGCCATTGACTTCTTGAAGGCGGCTCTTCGTCCTGGGGCCTTGAGGGGTGCAGCCTGCCCCAATGTCTTGAAAGGTTCTGGAGCTCGGGTTGGCCTACCCGTGGCCCATTACTCCGACAGTAGTCCACGAAGCTGATGAGGTGCCACGGACGATCGGCCGAGAAGCCTCAGCAGTTTCTCCTTCCGGGTGCTCAACACATGGTCTTGGATGGACTTCTGCCGGGCCGACTAGAAGGAGTCGGACTCGCTCAACTAGGATTCGCTCAATTCCGACTCGCACAATATTTCGAACGTCGCGGCGGAATCCAAGTAGCGTGCTAGCTAAGCCTCCAGGCCACCGCCCGTTCTAGGCCTGTCATGCGATGACACGTGGCTGGGCCATTCTCCCAACCTACGCATGCGACGGGACAGGCCCATAGGCGGGGCCTGCCACTACTGCGCCTCGGCGCCCGAGCGGATCCGCCGTGGCCCCGGCGGACGGTTGGGATTCTCGTGGAGTTACTGCGCGTAGTAACTTTGTCGTGGAACGTGGGGGTCGTGGGGCCATGGGCGCAGTAAATCCCACGACCATCCCCTCGGCTTCGCAGACCACGAGGCTATAAGTAGGGAAAAGAGGGGGGCACGTGCGCTCCTCCTTCCCACCACTCCTCGCTCTCTTCCTTCTCACTGCTCCTCGCTCTCCTCCTTCTCACTGCTCCTCGCTCTCCTCCTTCTTCTTCTTCTTCGCTCCGCCGCGCGCCCAAGCTCCGACGAACGCCGCAGCGATCAGCTCACGATGAGCTCTTCCTCTGCCGCCGCGCCGCCCCGGTGCGCTCCGGCACCTGGGACGGCTCCGAAGTTCACGACGACCACGTCGAGTTCCTCCGCCGGACTCGTCGGCTCCCCGGCGAGGATCACGTGCGGGTGCGTCTTGTGCCGAAGGGGGAGATTTCCCCCGCGCCGCAGGAGGGCGAGCGGGTCATCTTTCGCTCGCACTGCTTGCGCGGGTTGGGGCTGCCGGCAAGCAATTTCTTCCAATTCTTCCTAGAGTTCTACGGCCTCCAGCCGCACCACCTCACCCCCAACACAGTGGTGCTGTTGTCCGCCTTCGTGGCCTTGTGCGAAGGCTTCCTCGGAGTCCTCCCCACCCTCGAGCTCTGGGGGGAGTTCTTCTTCTCCAAGCTCGGCACCCAGGCTGCATGGCGTGCCGGCTCAATGCGGCGCTATTATCGCCGTGCAAAGGTCGGGGGCCGACAACCCCTTCCCCTCCATCTCGCTGATAAAGTCGGTGAAGATGTGGAAGAGATCGTACTTCTACGTCAGGAGCGTCTCCGCGAGGGGCAACTGGGTCAACCTGCCGGCTTTCAAAGCCGGCCCGCCAGCTGGGAGACTGCCCAACTGGTCGTACCGGGCCAAGTCGCTGACGCCTGCGGGAGCCGGCGCCATCGTGCGACTCGGAGTGTTGACGCAGTCGAAGGGCTTGACTGGTCCAGACCTGCTGGCCGCCTTCTTAGCGCGCCGAGTTCTCCCGCTCCAAGGCCGCCCCCATATGATATGCCAGATGAGCGGGCACCGCGACCCGAGTCAGATGTGCACCAAGGACATGCCTCACGAGGAGGTGGCCTTCATGGTGAACTACCTCTCGGACAGCAAGCTCCTGCGGGATTAGCGGTTCGGCAAGGAGCCGTACTACCGCGCCAACCCCCCGCCTGTGCTGAGTTACCTTTCCTTTCTTTCTTTGGATTGTCTTTTTTCTTGCCGAGTTTGTTTTGACCAGTCGGCTTTGGTCAGAATCCCCTCCTCCACCCGCCAGCCGGCACCTCGGGGCCGGCCCGCGAGTTCCTCGCCGACCGGGCGGAGAGCAACATTGACGACCCCGATCTAGGGGCGGCGGCTCTAGAGGACGACGCCGAGGGAGGAGGAGGAGCAGCAGGCGACTTCAGGCCTTCGGCCACTTTCGCCGACTGGCCTAACAATGATGCCGAGGGAGAAGTCGCCCCCCGCCATCGGCCAGGAGCCGGCCAGCCTAGCAAGGGCTCTTCTGCTGTGCCGGGGGCTCCAGGCGGCGGGAAGAAGCGCAGGGCCGTGCCGACCTTGTTCTGCAGTCGGCCGAAGAAGCCCAAGGGTCCGGCTGCGGCGACCCGGCAGGACGAGGCGGCTGCGAAGGCCATCCGCTTCCGTAAGGAAGTGAAGAAGCCGCCATTGGTCTCCACGTGAGTACTCTGTCTTAATGCTTTATTCTTCTTTGTCGCTTTGTCTGAGTCTTTGCTTGTTCCCCTTGCTTCAGGGCTCCCCTCACTCTTGAGAGGGTCACCGCCGCCTCCGTCATGGGGTCAGCGGAGACGTCCGCCACCACTCGGCGGATTGACCCCGCTGCTGACCTCCGGGAGGCGATAGAGCAGAATGCGCAGGAGAAGCACAACGAAGAAGAGGTCGTTCGCCTGGAGAAGGCGGAGGCCGATAGGGCGGAGGCCTCCGCCAAGAAAAAACTGGCGAAGGCCGAAGCCGCCGCCGCGACGAAGCGGCAGGCTGAGGAGGCCGCACGCCGCCAATCGGTGGTGTTCGTCACCCCGTTGAACTCTGCGCCGCCGCCTCCGGAGTTCACGGGCCAGACTGGGGAAGCCGGCGGCGAGAACCCCATTGTGGAGAGGGAAGGCGATGACCCTTCTACGCCGGGCGTGATGGTTCCGCCGCCGCCTCCGCCGCCGTCTGAGGGAGCGCAAGGCAAGCAGCCAGTGGACCCTCCGGTGCCGCCGACCGAAGACGAGGCCGTGGCGAGGTTACTCCTCCAAGTCGGCTCGCCGACACGCCGCCGTCTGGAGAAGGCGACTTTGGCACCCCGCCCCCTGGAGGCCGGCACCGCTAGCTCGGCGATCCCAGACGCCGAAGCGACGAGCGCCGCGCCTATTGGTTGGGTGTGAGGAGGCGGCACATGGTCGCTGAACCAGGTGCTTCTGGACGTCCAGGCGAAGCTTCGTGCCGAGGGCGACGCTCTCCAGAATTGCACCAAGGCGTACCTGGCGTCGAGGGCAGCCGTCCGGGTATGTTTTTTCCTTTGGTCCTTGTTTCCTTGTTCCTCTCTGTGGGGGCGCGCCAGCGCACACACTGGGTGTAGTCCCCGAGTTTCGGGCTGGCTGCTGAGCAGGCGGCCCGGAATTCCAATTGATGAACTCTGGGTATTAATTTTTTGTCTGAAATGCTTGACGAGGGATTACCACAACCTCCGCGTCACTGCCTTCAACCGTAACGTTGAAGAGTTGGGCAAGCGGACCGCCGATTTGTCGGAGAGCTGGAGTAAGTCTTTTTCCTTCTTTGCGGGGGCGCGCTGGCGCACCCGCGGGCTGTACTCCTCGAGATTCGGGCCGACTGCTAAGCAGTCGGGCCAGATCTCCCCGACGATCTTCTTTATTGATGACTTAACGCCTTCTTTCTTTCTTCTTTTCAGGAGCCAATGCTGCTCTTCAACAGCAGCTGAGCGAAGCCAACTCCGCATTGCGCACCAAAGGGGAGGAGTGCAGCAAGCTCGCCACAGAGCGCGATCTGCTGGCCACTCAATTGGCAGAGCAGAAGGAGCTGCTTGTGAAGACGCAGAGGGAGGCGAAAGAGACGGAGACCGCCCTCCTGGCCGAGTTCGCGAGCGAGTACTCCTCCTGGTCTGACAAGGAGGCGATGCTGGCCTCCGGCTTCCATGAGATTGAAGACATCGTTGATGGTGAGTTTCTTTACTTTCTTTCTTCGAGCTGCCCATTATAAGTCGTGCCGACTCCTGGTTTTTGACTTGCTTCTTCGTTTCTTCCATCTTGGCAGACTTCTTTCCTGGGCACTCACAGGCCGCCATCCAAGCCATCGGGGCTGATCATGAAGGTCGGAGGGCGGAGGGCGCAGAGATCGCCGCCGACGCCCCCCGAACCCTTGACGAGCACATCCTGAGCATCGAGGCTCGCCTTCGGCCGACTCACCGGATGCTACGCCGGCTTCAGCGTGTTGGTGCCCAGGCGATTGCCACCCTGTGGCCGGACATGTAGGCTCCGCGCACCCCCAGCCTGACGGTCGACTGGCTAGAGGTCGCGGCTGGTCGTCTTGAGGCCTGGAAGGGCTCTTCGGCCCGAGCTGGAGCGCGCCGGGCCTTGGAGTTCGTCAAGGCGTGGTATCCGGGGGTGGATCTAGACCGGATGGCCACGCTTCGGTTGGAGGCCCAGCCGAAGCTGGCAGCTGCGGAAGACGCCCTCGTCAAGCGTGCTGCGGCGATCACCGAGTACACCGACACCAGCATCTTCGTCCCTGAGCGGTCTGAAGACGGCGAGGAGGTACCGCCGGAGTGGTTTGGGATGAACCCAGACTACGGCGAGGACTCGGCGGAGGTGATTGGCTCCAGCATCGAGGAGGAAGGCAAGGTGGAGGACGGAGGCGAGACGGAGGCACCGGAAGACGGAGCAGATGGCCAGTCTCAGCTCGACCACGCCTCCAGCAACAAGCCGCGTCCAACCGACCCGACTGCCGCCGGAGGCGATCAAGCCGAGACTAGCCAGCCAGCCGCCCCGACGCCTGACGCTGCCGCCTCGTCTGACCCTCTGAATCCGTCAGCTGCTTCCTAAGATGCCGCTTTACCTTTATTTTATCTGCTTCAGTAGTCTTTGAAGAACTTGTTAATTCGCACAATTCCACCCGCGGGGTGTATTTTGAACTTCTGCTTGAAGATTCGGCCAAGGGCCTATGCTATGTAAATATATTTATCCGAGTTCTATCTTTTCTTGCTCATTGTTCTCTTGGATTTTTTTCCTTTGCTGCTTTCTCTTAGTTGCCTACCTTGCCAATCGGACAGCCGCTCTGCGGACTGCCGCTGGATCAAATGCTTGGCTACTTTGGGAAGGCAAGTACTTAGCCATTTTTAAGAGTTTTTGAGCAAGTTGAATAGGAGGCGGCAATCTGACTACTCGAGAGTCGGTTTGCAAAAAGGATGGAAGCCGTCTTGAGCTATGTTTTATGCTTTGAGTCCTTAGCCATTTCTCATGTGAATGCCCATTCTACCTTACTTCTGCCCACCGTACAGTCGCTCTGCGAGCTGCGGCTTCTGACAGGAGACGGTTTAGGCGTTTACACACTACTTGTCCGACTGCAGGAAGCATTTCATAGTGCAAGGCGGCAAGTCCCCGGGCCGACTTGTCGAGCCCGGTGCCAAACGGCATAAAAATGAGTAACATACTTGTAGGCATAATTTTTATCATACAAACGAAAGAGGGCAGTCCCCGAGCTCGTCTCGGGGGGCCCGAAGTCTTGGTACTTTAATACAAAAGGTAGCGTGGTACATACTGCATCAACTGTAAAATCTTCGGAGGAGATTTGCATTCCATGGCCGCTCTGTCTCCTTGCCGGAGTCGTCCCTCTTGCGTGCTCGGGGCTTCTGAGCGTCAATCCGGTAGTAGGAGTCGTTTCCCAGTACTTTGCTGATGATGAAAGGGCCTTCCCAAGGCGCCGACAGCTTGTGCTGGCCGGCTGTTCGCTGGATCAGCTGGAGCACAAGGTCGCCTTCTTGGAAAGATCTTGGCCTGACCTTCCTGTTGTGGTATCAGCGCAGGCTCTGCTGGTAGATGCTGGACCGGCTGAGTGCTAACAGCCGGCCCTCTTCCAGCAGATCGACGCTGTCTTGTCATGCTTCTTCTGCTTCCTCCTTGGTGTACATGGTGACTCGTGGGGAGTCGAACTCTATGTCTGTTGGGATGACGGCTTTGGCACCGTAGACGAGGAAGAAAGGCGTGAAGCCGGTTGACTTGTTTGGAGTCGTGCACAGACTCCAGAGGACGGCTGGTAGCTCGTCAAGCCAGTAGCCAGCCGAGTGCTCTAGAGGCTCGATCAGCCGGGGTTTCATGCCGGACAGGATGAGGCCGTTTGCTCGCCCCACCTGGCCGTTTGACTATGGATGGGCGACGGATGCTAGGTCCAGTCGGATGCCCTGTGTTGCGCAAAAATGGGCCAAGGCGCCTTTGGCGAAATTTGTGCCGTTGTCAGTGATGATGGTGTGTGGTATGCCGCACCGAATTGTGATATCGGCGATGAAAGTCACGGCAGTCGGGCCGTTCAGCTTCTTGATTGGCTTCGCTTCTATCCACTTGGTGAACTTGTCCACTGCGACAAGTAAGTGAGTTAAGCCACCTCGTGTTGTCTTGAATGGTCCCACCATGTCTAGACCCCAAACTGCGAAAGGCCGGGCAATGGGGATGGTCTTGAGTGCAGAAGGAGGCTGGTGCGGCTTGGAGCTGAACTTCTGGCACCCTTTGCATTTCTGGACCAACTGCTTGGCCTCTTCTAGGGCAGTCGGCCAGAAGAAACCGTGTCGAAAGGCTTTTGCAACGAGCGCTCTTGAAGCCGCATGGTGGCCGCACTCGCCTTGATGGATGTCTTTGAGAATTGCTTGGCCTTGCTCTAGCTCTACGCAGCGCTGGTAGACATCAGTGACACTACGTCTGACTAGCTCTCTGTTGACTATGGTGTAGGCTGCCGCCCGGTGTTATACTTGCCGAGCTGAGGTCTCATTAGTTGGCAGCTCTTTGCTCACCAGGAATTTGAGGATGGGCTGGGCCCATGAGGGTGCTGCTACTTCTTCGACTGCCAGAACTGCGACTTGGACGAGGGCGGTTGGGCTGGGAGGCGGCGGGTTGGAGTCAACAACCGCTTGCTGGGTTAATGAAGTCCCCAGGCCGACTGGCGCGGCCCTTGGGTCGAGTTCTGGAGTCTTCGAGTCCGCTGCCACAGTCCCCGGGCTGGGTTCGACTGTGGCGGCTTTGGAGCCATCTGCCGAAATCCCCGTACCGACTGCCGGGGCTCTGGAGTCGTTTCCGACGTCTTCGGGGGGAGTCGGCACAAAAATGGAGTCCGATTCTGGTGAAGGCTTGACAGACGGCTTGAGGAGGCGTTGAAGGGCGACGCCGGATAGTATTGCTTGGCGGATAGAGACAATTCGTGCCAAGGCGTCTGCTTGGTCGTTGTCGTTTCTTGGCACATGGAGGAACTCGCACCCTTCGAAATACCCACTGAGTTGCTGCACGAGGAAACGGTAACTCGCCATGTTTGCATCTTTCGCGTCCCAGTCGCCAGATGACTGCTGGACCACTAAGTCCGAGTCGCCATAACACAAGATCCGGCGGATGCCAAGTTCTTTGGCAAGCCGGAGCCCGTGAATGAGCGCCTCGTACTCGGCGACGTTGTTGGAGGCGGCAAAGTGGATTTGCAACACGTATTTGAGCTTGTCGCCTTTGGGAGAGGTGAGGACGGCGCCGGCTCCCAAGCCGGTGCGCATCTTGGAGCCGTCGAAATGCATCCGTCAATGGGTGGAATCAGGCGCTGGAGGTAGGTACTGGGTCTCGGCCCAGTCGACGAGAAAGTCGGCCAATGCTTGTGACTTGATAGCGGTGCGGGGCTAGTAGTGGATGGTGTAGGGAGCCAGCTCTATGGCCCACTTGGCCACTCGGCCAGAAGCATCTCAGCTACCAATGATCTCGGCAAGCGGGGCCGTGCAGACCACCGTGATTGGATGCTCTTGAAAGTAAGGCTTCAATTTCTTGACAGTAAAGTGTACACCATAGCACATCTTCTGGTAGTGGGGGTAGTTCTGCTTGGAGGTCGACAGTACTTCGCTCAGGTAATATACCGGTCTCTGGATAGGTAGTGCCTTGCCTTCCTCCTTGCGTTCTACTACAATGACCGTGCTGACCACCCGGCTGGTGGCGGCGATGTACAGGAGCATAGGTTCCTTGGGGATCGGAGCCGCCAGGACGGGTGGAGTAGTCAGCATCTTCTTCAACTGGAGAAAAGCTTCGTCTGCCTTATGGTTCCACTCAAAAAAAGTGGTCTTCTTCATGAGTTGGTATAAGGGGAGAGCTTTCTCGCCCAGTCGACTGATGAATCGGCTGATGGACGCCAAGCAGCCGGTGAACCTTTGCACATCCAGCAGTCGGCTGGGTACCTCCATTCTCTCAATGGCCTTGATCATTACTGGGTTGCACTCTATGCCGCGTTCAGAGACCAGGAAGCCAAGGAGCTGGCCGGCTGGTACTCCGAAGACGCACTTCTCGGGATTGAGCTTGATCTGGAATCGGCGTAGGTTCTCAAAGGTCTCCTTGAGGTCTTCCAGCAGTGTTCCGTGCTTTTCCGTCTTCACCACCACGTCGTCTACGTAGACGTGGGCGTTTCTGCCGAGCTGCTTGAGGAGGCACTTGTGCATGCAACGCTGAAAGGTGGCGTCGGCATTCCTTAAGCCGAACGTCATGGTGAGGTAGCAGAAGGCTCCAAACGGTGTGATGAAGGTGGTCTTCAGTCTGTCAGCCGGGTTTAGCTTGATCTGGTGATATCCTGAGTATGCATCCAAAAAACTCAACAACTCGCATCCGGCTGCGGAGTCTATCACCTGATCGATTCTTGTTAGACCAAATGGGTCCTTGGGGCAGGCCTTGTTGAGGCTCGTGTAGTCAATACACATTCGCCACTGCTTGTTCTTCTTCAGCACCAGGACCGGATTTGCTAGCCATTCTGGAAAGAACACTTCCATAATGAAGTCGGCTGCTAGGAGTCGGGCTATCTCTTCTCCGACAACTCTTCTCTTCTCTTCTGATAGGCGACGCAGGGGCTGCCTGACCGGCTTTGCATCAGATCGGACATGTAACTTGTGCTCGGCGAATTCCGTCAGTACACCTGGCATGTCTTTGGGGGACCATGCGAAGATGTCCCGATTCTCACGGAGGAAATTGATGAGCTCGCCTTCCTATTTGCTGTCGAGGTTTGCACCTACGACGGCGTACCTCTCTAGGTGCTCCGGATCCAAGGGTATCTTCTTTGTCTCTTTGGCCGGTTTGAACGAACCCTCAGCCTCTGACTCTTTTGGGTTGGGTGATACCTCAGGCTGCTTGCCGGCCATCGCCACAACTCGCTCAAGGAGCCGCTTCTCGGCCCGATTACCAGGGACTCGGCCAGCCGACTGCTCTCAGCCGCGCAAGCAGACGACTTCCGGTAGTCGCCAGCCACAGTCAGAATTCCTCTGGAACTGGGCATCTTCATCTTGAGGTCGGCGTAGTGGGGGACCGCCATGAACTTGGCCAAGGCGGGTTGACCGAGTAGCGCATGGTATGGGCTCTCGAGGTCCACCACCTCAAATCAAACAGACTCTCGGCGGAAGTGATCTTTGTCTCCAAAGAGGACGTCCATCAGGATCTTGCCGATTGGTGAGCAGGAAAGCCTAGGAACAATGCCGTGGAACATAGTTCGGCTATTCTGAAGCTGTCTTTTCTTGATTCCTAACTTCTCCATGGTGTCCTTGTACAGGATATTGATGCTGCTGCCTCCGTCTATCAGAACTCGCGAGAAATGCACTGCTTGTCTGTCTGTAGCAAAGGTGGCGTCCAGGACCAAGGCATAGGAGCCCGGACTAGGCATCACTTCTGGGTGGTCAGCCCTGCTCCAGCTAATGGGCTTCTCGGACCAGTGCATGAACTCTGGCGTCTTTGATGCTACTGCATTCACCTCTTGTCGCTGCAGCCGCCTGTTGCGTCGATCATCAGCCATACTAGTAAACACCACGTAGGCTCCATGCTCTTCAGGGTATTCGTCTTGTACTGCGCCGACTGGCCGGATAGCCAGCTGCTGGGGTGGAGGCGGCTGCCCAGCAGGCGGGGGAGGCAGGAGGTCGTCTCCCTTAGCAATCCTGGTGAGCCAATGGCACTTCCGGGTGGTGTGATTCGACGGCTTCGCGCCGCTATGGAACTTGCAAGGTCCATCCAGTGTCTGCTCATAGGAGAAGGGCGGCAACCAGTTTGGCTTGCCGCCTTTCTGTCGCTTGGGCGGAGGCTGCTCATCTGGCTGCTGGGCTTCAACGGTCGTGACCTACCGGCTGCTGGAAGCCGGCTGCGGGGCCTTGCGCTTGTGGTCGCCCTGCTGTTGTCGCCGGTTGGCGTCTGCCGCCGGAGTTCTTGGAGCTTGAGGGGCCACTTTGCCAGTTGTGCTGATTTGAAGGAGGAGTCGGCCGTGGCGTACTTGTCTGCTATGATTAGCAGCTCGTCGAGGGTTTCTGGCTTGTCACAGAGGAGCTTGTGCTTGAGGAGGGTGCCTTCTCTGCACCCGGCTGTGAAGTACTTGATGGCCTACACCTCATGCACGCCCTCACAGGAGTTCCGAAGCTCGGCCCAACGCGTGAGGTAATCGCGAGTCAACTCATCGGGCCTTGCACGCACAAGGAGAGCTGACGAGGCTTGGGAGGACGCTTGTACGTGCTGGTGAAGTTGCGGACGAATGCTTCAGTGAAGTCGACCCAGCTGTTGATGCTGCGGGGCTTCAGGCTGTTCAGCCATGTCTGGGCCGTGCCCTGGAGCATGAGCGGAACATACTTTACGGCGACACGCTTGTTGCCATTTGCTATGCTGACAGTCGTGGAGTAGTCGACTAGCCAGTCTTCCGGCTTCACAGAGCCGGTATACTTGGGCGTGTCTCTTGGGAGCGTGAACCCTCTAGGAAAGGGCTCGTCCCGAATGCGGGGCCCGAAACAAGGTGGACCCAGCTCGTCTTCTTCTTCTAGTGCTAAGGATCGGTGAAGTCGGTCAATCCGGTGGCGGGCGTCATTCTCTCCAACTCCCTCTCGGCGGCCAAGGCGGTCGCCGAGAGTCGGATGGTCAACAGGCGGCAGGGAGACTCGCCTCTCCTTGCGGGGAGGGGGAGGCAGACAGTCGTTCCACTGCTCTCGGGGGGCCGTCTCGGTCGCGCTCTATGGTAATGCGAGTCCGACTGTGGCTGACAACCGGCTCTTGGTCTCTTCTTCCTTGGGTGCCGCCAGTCGGCGTCCGAGACGTCGCGCCTTGATCTCGATGAAGGTCGTCGTTTGGCCGCTGCGGCGCCTCCATGCGGCAGCCGGCCTCGTACTACGCGGCGGCCGCGTCAAGGAGCCGCTGGACTCGCTCCATCATGAGACGGTGTTCTTCGCCCTCGAAATTGTCCAGCTCATCCGCCGCTGCCTGGGCGGCTCGGATGTTCTCCGTTGGTGTAGCATACACAGGGCAGCTTGCCACAAATAGGTTGGCGATGGCTACGCCGCGCTGCTGGACCGCGCCAAGGCGGCCGGGCCCCGCCGGGGCCGGCGAGCCGCCGACGGCGTGATCCATCTCCCGCTGGTAGGCTTCTGACAAGCCCTCATGCTGGCCAGCTTCTTCGCGCCTTCAACTCGTTGAAGGCGGCGTGCCTCCAATGTCTCTGTGTCAGCATCTTCCGGAATGGGCGCAGTTAGGTATTGTAGCGCCACGCCGAGTGAGTTGTGCGCTCCTCCGCCGGGGAGCTCGTCATGACTGATGATGAGCACCTCGGTGACGGTGCTTCCGTTGCTCTCCGCGCGAGGGAGAGGTTAGTCGTAGACCACCACATTGGTGGGGAACGCGTCGAGCGACACGGTGTCGGAGTCGACTAGCATCGGGTCGGTGGAGCCTACGGACTCTAAGTCTACGGTAGGCTCGCCGGAAACGTGGAGCTGATCAAGGAGGCCCGCGAGGAGGCTCTCGGGGCCGCCCGTGCCTGCGTTGGATGCAGGTTCGTCGGAGAGGTGAACCTCGCCGACAAGTTCGGCCAGGCAGCTGGCTGCGCAGGCAATCTCAACGTCGCTTAGCGTGTCGGCGCAAACTCCGTCTGGCGTGCCTGGCTGGCTGCGCTCGCCAGGGAGAAAAAGGGTTCCCGTCCAGAACAGGTCTTCGGACGGTGGTGCACCAGGCCCCACGGTGGGCGCCAAATGTTGGGGGTTTGGTGCGACATATGCCAAAGGATGGCTTATCATGGTGGGGGCGAGTAGAACGTTGTCGGTGCCTGGAAATGGGATGAGGCGAAGGCATGCACGCCGGCGAATCTTACCCAGCTTCAGGGCTCTCCGGGGAGATAATACCCCTACTGCTGCTCTGCGGGGTCTCCGCATGATCACTATGGCAACGTGTTTACACGGTTGCTCCTTGAGCTGTTTCTTGGAGGTAGGAGAGGGCAAGGCTAGCTCTCTCCCTTCTATATGATCTGGCCTAGAGCTAATGGGTTCCCACCCTTTGCATGGGTGCCCTGGGGGGTTTATATAGGCCTACCCCCCAGGGGTACAATGGTAATCCGGCGGGACGCGGGCCCAGCCGTCAGCGCCTCTGGCCTCCGTCTTCCCCGGCAACCGCTGGGGCCCGCTGACTGGCGGGCCCCGCTGACTGGCCTGGTATGGAGCTGACAGGCCGCGTCCGCCGCGGGCGGGTCTTGCCGGCTGCTGATTACTGTGTCGTGCTTCTGATAACGCGGGCTTGATCATGGGGTCGTGGCAACAGCCCCGCTGCCTAGCGGGCGATCACTATTTCCACTCTCCATCACATCTTGATTAATGGTGCGTGGGCCCCGGGGGAGGGCTCGGCCGACTCCCTCGGGCCGACTCCCGACGGGTCCGACTGGTGGTCCTCTTGCCGTCTCCTGGGGTCTCACCGACTGGTGGGACCCACTGCCTCTGAGCCGTACAGACAAGCCGTCGTGGGTGCAGGATTCGGTCCTGCGGTGCTGATGTCAGCGCCGGCATGGCAACAGTGCCACGCCGCACGAAGATCTTCTAGGGTACGGCGTGTTGTGGCCATGCCCGCCCTTGGTAAGGGGCGGGAGTGGGCTTCACTGTAGCCACTCTCCCGCCCCGTCCCCCTTGATGAGGTCACGGGGTTTGTTGGAGTCGCAGGCCGACTCTCCAAAGCTGGCTTCTCCGGAAGTCGCCAGTCAGGAGTTGGCTTACCCTGCGGTCGTCCCTGGGACTCGGCCGCGAGTGGTCAGTCGGCCGTCTTGCCATTGACTTCTTGAAGGCGGCTCTTTGTCCTGGGGCCTTGAGGGGCGCAGCCTGCCCCGATGTCTTGAAAGGTTCTGGGGCTCGGGTTGGCCTACCCGTGGCCCATTACTCCGACAGCCATAGTGCTTCTTCAACCTCTGGTCTTCTTGCTCCAGCCGCCCAAGGCAACGCCGGTTGTGCCGCCTGCTCCTTCCGCCTGTGGCCGGCTATGATGTCGTGGAGGCCTCACCGCCCCTACTACTCCCACCGCTGGCCAGGCCATCCCTCTACGCACCCACACCCCATGTTATTCTGCAGTGACGGCAGCCTCACACCGCAGCCGAACAAGTGAACCCTCATACTCCTCTACGCGTGGGCATCCACTGTCGCGTCTTCCCTGGCTCCGTGCCGTCCCCTTCCTAGGCCTCGTCATTGTCCACCGCCCTAGTGCTCTCCGCACGGCGTGGTCAACGTGGTCAAGGAATGGCTTCCATCGGACGTGGATTGTACATGGAGAGGCTAACAGCTGGGTCCACGGCCGCAGCAAGGAAGTGCCTCCTTATTACACGCAAAATAAGTATTCCTCCACCTGACAGCAGGGACCCACCGGACGGGCCATCGTATTTTGCGAAAAAAAATGTTTCCCCTGACTGCTGGGACCCACTAGCTACATTCGCATGCAAGGAAGTGCGTCCGAAAAAAACGATTCGCCCCCCTGACTGCTGGGACCCACCAGCTACATCTTTGCACGCAAGGAAGTGCGTCCGAAAAAAAGACGATTCACCCCCCTGACTGCTGGGACCCACCAGCTACATCTTCGCACGCAAGGAAGTGCGTCCGGGCAAAAAAAACAATTCCCCCATGACTGCTGGGACCCAGCAGCTACACCTTCGCACGCAAGGAAGTGCGTCTGGGAAAAAAACAAAAACAAAACGATTTGCCCCCCTGACTGATGGGACCCACCAGCTACATCTTCGCAGGTAAGGAAGTGCCTGACAATCGGGACCCACCTGGTCGAAGCGTACGTAGCGTTGTCATTCTGGTCGCGAACGTGTACGTACATATATACTGGTCAATGTAGAGGCGCGCATGTGTCGTAGTAGAGGCGTGCACGTAGCATGTACACGTACGTACAGCGGCCAGGGTGCAAGAAAGAAAATACGGCCACGTGTGTACATACGGGCAGGGTCTCCAACGCCTACTCGCGCATACATACGGCCAGGGATCGTGTGCGTGGCTGGGTCGAAACGGAGAAATAGCGTCGTCGTCGTGTTCATGGGGAGGCAACGAAATGCGTCGTGTTCATGGGGAGGCAACGGAATGCTCGTGTTCATGGGGAGGCAACGAAATGCGTCGTGTTCATTGGGAGGCAACGGAACGCGTGGGAGCCAACCGGCTGGGTCGGAACGGAATGTGTGGTCGTGTTCATCGGGAGGGCTTGGACAGAACAGGCGACGGAAACGAGGCCTGGCGTACCGCAAAACGAAGGAAACGGCCTTGTGCTCGACTGGCCACGTTCGAAACGGGATCCTGTTCATCGGGAGGGGTCTGGCATACCACAAAACGGAGGAAACGGACCTCCTACGGTCGAAACGGGGGTCCTGTTGATCGGGAGGGGTGTGGCCTACCACAAAACGGAGGAAACAGACTTGTGTTGGAGCGCTACGGTCGAAACGGGGGTCCTGTTGATCGGGAGGGGTGTGGCGTACCACAAAACGGGACTCCACGGGATACTGTTCATCTCCACCGTCGACCTCCTCCAGCCTCCACGGGCTACCGTCGACCTCCTCCAGCCTCCATGGGCTCCTGTTCATCCAGCCTCCACCGCGCGCTACTCCACCAGCTACTGTTCAACCACCCCTCCACGGGAACCCCTCCACCGTCTACTG